>NC_058086.1:23307808-23631697 GCF_014858855.1 Bufo gargarizans | reverse complement strand
GTTTGAAGAGGTAGTGGTACTTGTGCGAGAGCTGATTACCTGAGAGTCATTTCCTTCGTAGAAGAATGGGACAAGCAGTAGTAATTATGCTGTGCTGCCGCTGCAAAGTGGATGATGCACGGGTGCTGCTACCTCTTCAAATAGCAAGGAGTCGGACCCCTGCCAATCTGATATTGATAACCTGTTGTGGGGATAGGCCATGTGAACAACCCCTTTAAATGAAACATCTTAGTTTGCCAAAACATTGTAAACCTTTTGATCCCACCGGGCAATATATAAACCCCAGCATATTATATACTCTTTTTGAACCACTGTCTTGCTGCTAAAGAGATACCATTAGAGGCACATCTATTACCTAGTGTACAGAACAGTAGATGCATTAAGGGAATGTTAAAACAAGGCACATATCTTTTTTTCTAATCTGTTTTTATTATCAGATTTTTATTCTTTTTCCAGAACATGAATGTTGTTGTTGCCTGAGCTGCTAAAAACATTTAAAGATACTGCATGCTTTACAGCAGCCCCCATGGGCCATAGACACAATGGACAGGAGGGAACCTCATTGACTTCTATGGTAGAGTTTTCTAGGCATGCTTTTTGACCTGTGTAGAGGTTAGGAGGGAGTATATATAGTGCCCTGGAGCAGGGAATACTTTGACATTAGGACATTTGCCTGTATCCCCTATGCAAAGTTAAAACCTCTTACTTTATTTCTCTTGAAAGAGTTAACTTATACTGTTTATTACTGTGTTACTGCTATGTTGTGATATATATATATATATATATATATGTATATATATATTCTGTTCATTATCACTGTATTTGCATGGCTCTGTGAGAAGGGTTAATGAATACTGAGAGACTGTTAGAAAAAAAAAAAAAAAAAAAAAAAAAAAAAAATCCAGTCATTGTGCCTCTGTATGAACAACACAAGCCTAATTTCATCTTCATTGACGACAGTGAGCCAGCTCATCGAGGTCCCATCATTCGGGAACGGCTGCTAAAGACTGAGGTACCTCAAATGGAGTGGCCTGCATTTTCTCCAGCCTTGAATTCCATTGCCTACCTATGGGATTAGCTTAGTTGCCATATAGAGGCTCGTAACTCTGTACCCCAGAACCTCAATAACTTGAGGGCTACCCTTCAAGAAGAGTGGTATGCCATGCCTCAGCAGACAATAAGTCGACTTGTGAACAGCATAAGACGTCGTTGTCAAGCTGTAATTGATACTCAAGGCCACATGACAAGTTATTGAGACATTTAAATTTGTGTGTGTATACCCACAACTGTTGGCTTTTGTTTCAATAAATTATTTGAGGTTAGGAAATCACCATTGCATGCTTCTACCTAAATGCCCTACTTTCATGATATAATATCACTGTAACGTGAACTTTTTGCATTTTCCATAAATATCACCCGAAAGCCAAATATCCCTATATCCCTAACTTTTTGTGAGTTATGTATATTCTGTAGCACTAAAGTCAAAGGGGAAATTAACACTTAAAAAAAAATTACAGAAGACTCGAAAAAGAAAAATACTAGATGGAGGGGCTGCATGTTTTTAGACGTAGGGAAGAAATATGCACCGGCCTTACACCTGAAAAGTGTAAATTATAAATCAGATCCACGCTCGGTCATAGCGGAGGTAGTATGGGCATCAGTAGGAGTTGTAAAAATCTATATACATTGAGCTCCCCATAGTGACAGATCCAGTTGTGGTGAATAAATACAGGTCAATATAAAGAAAATAGCACCTCAAGAATACAGGGAATCAAATGCACTGAACTACTGTATGAGAACCTTAAAGGGAATGTGTCATCAGAAAATGACCTATTGTTTAAATCATGATTTTATGTTAAAGCGTACATAACATTTCAACAAACTTTGCATTAGTCAATTGTACATTGACTAATTGTACATTTTTGTGTGGGTATACCCACCACTGTGTGTACATGAGGAATAACACTATTTCAGTCCACCATATGACTTGTATCTGGCATTTCTAGCAGTTTTTCCCCGTGCATGCTAAATGTCTAGTTTACAGTTCTCCCAGATCTGGTGGGTGAAGACTAGCTGCCATCCACTGCACAAAGAAAGTAGAGAAGAATCTGCTTTCTAACCTTCTCTTACTAACTCAGAAGCAGCTCTAGGATCATAGGGGACATTACAGAGAAGCACTAACATGTATGGTTGTGAATAAAGCACTTCTGCTGAGATATTAATTTGCTATTAAGCTGTACAGTCTACTTGTCTATGTGTATCTTACTCCGTCCTTGATGGGTTCAAAGTGCTTTTCTGGTAATACAGATTTTTTTATAATTTTTTTAGCAAGTGCCCACAGCCTGCCCCCTGAAACAGAAAATTCATACTTACGTGTTCCATGCAGCTATGGTCCTCTGTGCTGCCTTCATTGTTTGCATATTCCAGTCCCCACACTGTTTTCTTCTGGTGGCGCATGTGCATGGTCACATTCACTGCTCCAGTCATTGGCTGGAGTGGTGCATGTGATCATGCTCTATCAGCGCCAGAAGATGCAGACAACAGAGGCAACGCGGAGGACTGGAGTAGCGTGGAGCAGGTAACTATGAATCTTCTGTTTCAAGGGACAGGCTGCAGGCACTTGCAAAAAAATCGGTGTAAGGCTGCATTCACACGGGCGAGATTTCCGCGCGGGTGCAATGCGGTAGGTGAACGTATTGCACCCGCACTGAATCTGGACCCATTAATTTCTATGGGGCTGTGCACATGAGCTTATGTGTTGCGTGAAAATCGCAGCATGCTCTATATTGTGCGTTTATAACGCAACGCAGGCCCCATAGAAGTGAATGGGGCTGAGTGAAAATCGCAAGCATCTGCAAGCAAGTGCAGATGCGGTGCGATTTTCACGCATGGTTGCTAGGTGACAGTCTATTCACTGTATTATTTTCCCTTATAACATGGTTATAAGGGAAAATAATAGCATTCTGAATACAGAATGCTTAGTAGGTGGTCAATTGAGGGTTAAAAAAAAATAAAAAAATTAACTCACCTTCTCCTCTTGATCTAGTAGTTCCCGGTCTCTTCTGATGAGCTGTCGGCTAAAGGACCTTTGGTGACGTCAGATCACATGCTCCAATCACATGGTCCATCACCGTGGTGATAGACCATGTGATTGGAGCATGTGATCTGACGTCACCACAGGTCCTAGCCGTTAGTTCATCATTAAAGATGTAAAGAAGAGACCGGGAACTACGCGATCAAGAGGAGAAGGTGAGTTAATTTTTTTTTTATTTTTTTTTTTAACCCTCAATTGACCACCTACTAAGCATTCTGTATTCAGAATGCTATTATTTTCCCTTATAACCATGTTATAAGGGGAAATAATACAATCTACACTACAACTTACCCAAACCTGAACTTCTGTGAAGACGTTCGGTTCTGGGTACCACAGTCGGTTTTTTATCACGCGAGTGCAAAACACATTGCACCCGCGCGATAAAAACTGAACATCGGAACGCAATCGCAGTCAAAACTGACTGCAATTGCGTACCTAATCGTGCGGGTTTGCCGCAATACACCGGGACGCATCCGGACCTAATCCGGACACGCCCGTGTGAACCCAGCCTTAGGGAGAATTCACATCAGCGTTTCTTTTCCGTTCTTTCTTTATATTTCTGTTCTAACAGATCAGAAGAACGGAAAAATAACGGTGATGTGAACTTATTACTAAATTTCTTATGGTCACTTGTACTTGATTTTTGCAAAGTTGTGTGAATAGTTAGTGACCATTTAAAACTTTCTTTTTAGAATCTTTGGTGATTTCTTTTTTTATATTATTTTCAATGTCACTATCTATATTTAAAAAAAGAATCATGCAGTTTTCACACTGACCACCTGGCCTAATAATATACCAGGACTTTCTGTTTAGAGATTTACAGCAGCTACATGACGTTTAACATATGAACATGATTTAAAATAGTAGGTAATTTTGGTAATTTTCTGATGATACGTTAATTAAGCAGTGCAGAGAGGCCCTCGGGGTATTGCTAGGTAGTGCAGGTCATATGCAAATGCAATGGCTTCCTCGCTTCCTAAAGCTGGACCAGATGGCAATATACATTTTAGGCTACTTTCACACTTGTGTTGCTGCAGAGGATCTCAATACCGGAATTAAACGGATCCGTTTTGATTTTGCACATCAGGATGCATCCGTTCCATTAGGATGCAGTTGTGTGAAATCAAAACGGAAAAAACCTGATCCGTCACTAAGTACATTGAAAGTCAACGGGTGACGGATCCGGTTCTTTAGGCTCCTTAAAGAAACGGATCCGTCACCATTGACTTACATTGTTTTGAGTCCCCGATCCATTTTTTTCCCGTTTTTATGACTGTGCACAAAACCGCAGCTTGCAGGGGTTTTGTGTCCGGTCACAAAACGGAATGCTGCCGAAACGGAAGACGTCCTGATGCATCCTAAACAGATCTCTTTCTATTCAGAATGCATGAGGACTAAACGGACTAAAATTGTGATCCATCAGGTTGGAACATTTCGACCGTAGTTAGCTGAAGTATATTGCATGATCAGCCGAATTCAGTCAATCACTTTGCTGAAGCCTCTGGGAGCCATGTGTCTAATACTTTTCAAAATCGCACAGAAATCCCAACATGTATCCATAAAAAAGACTCACTTGACTGCAGCAACTACTACTCACTGTGCAGTATATATCTATGGACAAAAAGTCTATGTGTAGCCCTGGTTAACCATAGCAAGTCAATCAACCAAGGTCAGGTAATGACCACCAGATGGTGCTTGAAGACTATTTTAAAAAGTGAGCTAAGTATAAGGCTTTCTAGCAGAATAATCAGATAATGGTAATGAAGTAGCAGGTGAGTATTTTGCTATATCGGCAAGCTTATGACAAATCATTTTTCTGCTTTTCTGATGAAGCAAAGTCATTAGAACAGATCACTGTAGTGTCTTAATTTACCACTCCTTACATATCATAGCACAGACATGTTCTGCAGTCTAATGTCTCCATATCAGACACACATGGGAGTTGGGCAATTTCATAGAAGCCAGTCTTAATGTGTTCTATATATCTTTCAGGGCAAGGTATTTGGTGCACTGGGCAGATTAGGCAAATTGCACCATCCCCTTCCTGCTCTGGAGAAACTGTTTAAAACTACCATACTATTTTAAAAGATGCAGGCATAGGCAGCAATTATAACTATTTAATCCAGGCAATGTTGTCTGTGATTGGAATCTTCACTTTCCTTTTCTTCTCCATTCCACCCAGACCAGCATGACAATTTCACCCAAATACTGCATTGTTTACTGGCGAGGCTTTATGGGTTCTGAGGTCGCGGCCACAAAAACTTTTACTGGGCTGGACAACCCTTTTTATTACAAATCTCAGATAAAACCCCTAAATTAATACAGACTTCTGGTCACATGCAAGAATGAAAACATGACCCCAGATCAGACCCCAGAATTAATACAGATGCTAGATTACTTCCCAAAATTAATACAGATCCCAGATCAGACCCTATAATTATTACAGACTCCAGACCCCAAAATAATACAGAAAGATTAATCCCAGTCTCCTAATTTCAGATCAGACCCCAAAAAAATAAATGTACTCACCACCTCAGTAAGCAGTGTGAGCTATGAGTGCCATCAACAGAATTGTATTTGCTACTGCAGTCTACGTCCTAACACAGGAGGACCGTAGAGTTGTAATGCCAACCATGTTCACCACTGTCCAGGGCTTCTGTACTAATCAGTGCCTTCATCACTGATGAAAGCTCTCATTAGGATACGTGGCATGATCACTTGGGTAAGGTGGCACCCTCAGAGATCACCTACAGTACCTTTGCTTACCCAGGGCTAAGCTAATGAACGAATATTTGTTTCAACCTTTGTTGTAGAGCATGGGTACACAACCCTGGTCTGACTGTCACTGTTATGGGAGAACTTTGGATGTCACTTTTAAGGAGGACATTGTGACCATGACTGTTTTAGGGACACTATAAATTTCACTGCATTGTGCATGCAGTGAAACAAGGTGTACTGTCTCTCAGTAAGTTGGACCTTCATTTACTATACACAGGTGCCAAGTTTTCTTTAAGTTCATAGCTGTCCTTTGTGTTACAATGGAGGTTCATGGCTACCACTGTCCTGTGCGCACGGGGAATCAGCTGTCTGTGTGTGCATTAGGGCCATTGTTCAGTGTAACTCACCTCTGTTGCAGTACTGCAAAGGTTAATCTTCTCTGACTCTGTTTGTGCAGCCTCTTGACTAATGCTCTTATCTGCCCTTATATGTATGCTGGACTGTGGTTCCACTCCTTGCCTGAGCTTTAGGTTCCTAGTTTGCTAGCTTAATCAGTGATTTTCTGCTCTTGTACGAACTTCTACCTGTTAACTGACTCTGTTCCTCCCTTGCCTGCCCTGACCTTAGATCGTTCACCATACTGACCCCTTGCTGACTGCCCTGACCTCAGATTAGTTTCATGAAAGTGCACGAATTCTGCCTGTCCTGACCTCTGCCTGTTTACCGACTACAATTATTGCCTGACCCCTTTGTGCTTCACATCAGTGTCTCTGACCTCCATGGATGAGCTGTCAACTACATCGGGACTATTCCAAGAGGTAGTGGCCTGGTTAGTCCCCTGCAACGAAGGCCAGCTCCCTGTAGAGGGGTTAAAGAGTGAAGACCTAGGGGTCGCCAGGATAACGCCCTTAGGACTCAAATCGGTTAAATGAGTCCGTACCTGCTGCTTGTAACACTTTGAATGAGTACAATCTGACAATGCGACCTGCATAGAGTAATCTTCTGAACACTTTTGACCAGTAGGGGATGCTCTTCAACCAAACTTTTAACAGCAGTCCCAGAGTATTACCATCCGGTAGTTCTGTTTGATATATGATGTTGCTGTAAAGTTTGTCTCACCCTCCTCCTCCCCGGCCAAAGCAATTTCTCATTAACTTTAATGATATGTGCTAAAGCACACTGTGAAATATCCTTTCTTCTATTCACTTTTTCTGCTACGGATTTCACCAGATTCCTGGGTAAAATCTGTATGTTATGCATGCATATTTTGCAGCACATTTTCTGCAGATGTCACCCTATGCATTGCAAAAGGTAAAATTCACAATAAAAATCCTTGACAGACCCATAGCAGGATTAATTTGCTGTGGATTACAAAATCTCCATCATTAAATCAATTCTGCACAGATTTTTTCTATGGCTACACAGCCTCAGAAATTGATCGACCAAAAATGTGTGCAACATGCCTGCAAGTTCCTGTGTTGCTGTAAAAACACAGCTGAAAAGTCCCACACAACTTGCATTGTGGTCAGTGGGGGCAAAGTCACATGTGACTAAAAATTCACCAGTGTTGGGTTTTCTCTAATTGTTGTTTCAGAGTCATAGCGTGGCATGTGCCACCGCATTAACAACCATTAGATGCGTTACCGTATGACACGTGTGTAGACCCAGCCATACTGTGAAAAATCCACACTGAAAATCCACAGCTATTGCGGTGTGTAAATTGACCCCATTGACATCACCAGGAAGAACAGACATGGAGAAGGTGGTTTCTCTTTGTTCTTTTCTAATTGACTCTTACAAAGTCAGCATTTTGGCTAATGACATACAGTATAAAAGAAGGTTTTCCAAAAGTGAACCCCCATAAGGTAATCGAAACACTTAGAGGTTTCACTTAGTAAAAAATATGGGAGGGTCATTTATTATTTGAGATTGTTTTTATGTCTCTTTGAAGTCTGGCTTTGCTTTGTGTGGTTGGACCAAATTTATGAAATGGTGCACAGTTTTCATGTGCCTTATTTTTTCACCCCTATAAGACACACTTTTGCTCCCCAAAGAGGGGGTGTCAGTGCATCTTATGGGGCGAATACTAATGAGTGCTTCCATTATGGAAGCGCTCATTAGTACTGGAGGACCAGGAAGGGGTGAATTCAGCGCTCCCCGGGCTCTGTACTCACCACTTCCTGGTCCTCTGCTGCTTGCTGTGACTGCGTACAGCGTGAAGACATCGGCGCTCTGTGACCTCACCCTGTGCACGTCGGGTCACAGCACAGACCGGAAGGAAGAAGAAGAGAGCTGGATCTTAGGAGTGGCGGCGTCCTGAGCAGGAGAGGTAAGTTGATTTTTTATTTTATTTTTTGCTCTGAGGCATAGGGGTCTGATCTGAGGCATGGGGTCTGATCTGAGATCTCAATGGTGTAGAATGCAACTTTTTTGCAACAGTTCAAGTGTCACAGATGACAAAATATGCCATAACCCAGGTCTAATCTCACTTTTCCGCCTTAAACATAGATCACATTGAATAGTGGCGTATCTCCAAAATGTCGCAGAAATGTCACAAAAAAGTTGCAATTGGCATGTTGTGCAACATTTTTAGACCAAAAACCTGACATACAGTCATGTGAAAAAATTAGGACACCCTTTGAAAGCATGTGGTTTTTTGTAACATTTTTAATAAAAGGTTATTTCATCTCCGTTTCAACAATACAGAGAGATTAAAGTAATCCAACTAAACAAAGAAAACTGAAGAAAAGTCTTTTCAAGATCTTCTGTAAATGTCATTCTACAAAAATGCCTATTCTAACTGAGGAAAAAGATAGGACACCCTCACATGTATTCCCTCTTAAATTGGCTCAGATCTCACACAGGTATATCACACCAGGTGCACATAATTAGTAGATCGTTACTCTGCATGTTGAATGAGGCTTGCCCTATTTAAACCTCAGACATTTAGTTTGGTGTGCTCCTGACTGTTGAAGTGAGAGTGAGCACCATGGTGAGAGCAAAAGAGCTGTCAGAGGACTTCAGAAAAAAGATTGTAGCAGCCTATGAGTCTGGGAAGGGATTTAAAAAGATCTCAAAAGATTTTGAAATCAGCCATTCCACTGTCCGGAAGATAGTCTACAAGTGGAGGGCTTTCAAAACAACTGCCAACATGCCCAGGACTGGTCGCCCCAGCAAGTTCACCCCAAGAGCAGACCGCAAGATGCTAAAAGAGGTCTCCAAAAACCCTAAAGTGTCATCTCGAGAACTACAGCAGGCTCTGGCTACTGTTGATGTAGAAGTACATGCCTCTACAATCAGAAAGAGACTGTACAAGTTTAACTTGCATGGGAGGTGTGCAAGGAGGAAACCTTTGCTTTCCAAGAGAAACATCGAGGCCAGACTGACATTTGCCAGAGATAAAGTTGACAAAGACCAGGACTTCTGGAATAATGTTCTTTGGACAGATGAGTCCAAAATTGAATTATTTGGACACAACAGCAGAGGACATGTTTGGCGTAAACCAAACACAGCATTCCAAGAAAAGAACCTCATACCAACTGTGAAGCATGGAGGTGGAAGTGTCATGGTTTGGGGCTGCTTTGCTGCAGCAGGACCTGGTCAGCTCACCATCATAGAATCCACGATGAATTCTACTGTGTATCAGAAGGTGCTTGAAGAACATGTGAGACCATCAGTTAGAAAATTAAAGCTGAAGCGGAACTGGACCATGCAACATGACAATGACCCAAAACATACTAGTAAATCAACCAAAGATTGGCTGAAAAAGAAGAAATGGAGAGTCCTGGAATGGCCAAGTCAAAGTCCAGATTTGAATCCCATTGAGATGCTGTGGGGTGACTTGAAAAGGGCTGTACGTGCAAGAAACCCCTCAAACATCTCACAGCTGAAAAAGTTCTGCATTGAGGAGTGGGGTAAAGTTTCCTCAGACCGATGTCGAAGACTGGTAGATGGCTACAAGAACCGTCTCACTGCAGTTATTTCAGCCAAAGGAGGTAACACTCGCTATTAGGGGCAAGGGTGTCCTATCTTTTTCCTCAGTTAGAATAGGCATTTTTGTAGAATGACATTTACAGAAGATCTTGAAAAGACTTTTCTTCAGTTTTCTTTGTTTAGTTGGATTACTTTAATCTCTCTGTATTGTTGAAACGGAGATGAAATAACCTTTTATTAAAAATGTTACAAAAAACCACATGCTTTCAAAGGGTGTCCTAATTTTTTCACATGACTGTATCTGATTTGATAAATGACTCCCATGGTGTTTTAAAGTGAATGTCAACCTTGAACACCATTTTGCATTTTTTCCCCAAAATTTTGAGTAGTAATTTCATAATACATTTTTATAGAGGTCGGAGACCAGATTTTCTGATCCAGAGATCCAGATGCATCCATAGGGTTAACAGGGTTGTATGATATTAGAAAAAAGGTTTTATTTCAGGAAGCGGCATGGGTTGTATCAGATATCCTCACTGCCTCCAGTACTTACGGCCATGGCCACATTATGAGACATAGTCTGACATGTGTGTATACTATACATAGGGGTTTATAGGGAGTAGCCAAGAAAGTGTCCTTGTACCATACAGTACATTTGACTGGTTAACATCGGAATACTTATTTTATGTACAGTCAAGCTTATGCCATATGTTTGTATCCATCAGAAAGATAAAGCAAGCAAGTTTTTTTGTTTTTTTATATGTCCCAAATGTGATGTGAACAGAGCTTTACAGATCCGTGACTGACTTTGGTATGGTACAAGGATGAAGATCTGGTGATTGTCTCATTGCTGGCAGTTATTCAGGGACATACAATCCTGAAGAAATAGATCATTGGTCTAGAAAGCTGGCAACAGCCCGGCATCTTTCTAATTGCTGTATTGTAGTAATAGGGGAATTTTTGTACTTTGAGAAGTTGGATTGACAGCTGTCTGCTGAGTGGCGGTTACTCATTCTAATTGATCCTATCATGACTATGTACACAAACTATTTTTGCACGTTCACACATTTGATGATGGTTCAGGCACCAGTAGTGACAACAGTACTAAAAAGACTGGTATGGTGAGCTTGTCTGAAACCATTCAGACATAGCAAATACATGTGCAGAAAGTTAAGAAAATTATTCAGACGGACTGCAAGAGACACACATACCAACTTCAGGAGCCTGTTCAGACATAGCAGATGATGGATGGCAGTGGTCAAGGCATCAAGGTGGAAGGATGCTTCAGGACACAGTTCAGACACAACGGTACATTAATACAAACAGAAAGATAAAGCACCATTCAGGCTCACAATTGAGAGGCCAGGCAGATATTGACGCAAAGATTGACATGTTGCACAACCAGGGCAGATTATAGAACTCAAAAGACATCTATAGCAGACTGTAACTCAGGAACATATATAGCAGACTGATACATACTGTAACTCAGGAACATATATAGGAGACTTAAAGCAGTCCTGTCACCAGGATCAACCATATTAAGCCCGGCATTACTGGCTGGTAGGGCTCGTTATGCTGATTAAAACTATTTCTTTTGTCTTTATGCGAAACAGCTGCAGAGAAACATGTGTTTTATTCATATGCAAATGAGAAGTTCGAGCACCAGGAGGTGGGACTGACTGCTTTGAGCACTGTTTTTTAACACCCCTGTGCTTTGCACACTCCCCGCCTCCCATTGATTGACAGGACCAGACATCAGGCTGAGGGCAAAGCTGTGTCCTAGCATCTACATATCATAAACTCTATGTACTATAGCTTCATCACACTGAGATCTGCTCAGAAAGCTAATCTACACATTACTGCTTTATTCACAAGCACGATATATGAATATAGACACTAGGCCTGCACCTGCGTCTCTTAATAACGTCTGCAGATCCACCAGCACCTATAGAGCTTTATTCACACCGGTGTCTAAAACGATGGTCTTAATAAATGTGCCCCATAGTTTTAATCAACATAATCAACCTTACCAGCCAGTATGTCTGATTTAATAGGTTTGATCCTGGTGACAGAGCTGCTTTAACCAACTCATTAGAAGAGCGGGTGCACACACAGCCAGAGAAAGATTAACCCTCGCTATACAGAACCAAGGAGGAATACAAGTACATTGGCACAGTTCACACAAGTAACTGAGGCCAGAACGTACATAACAGCGGCAACATGAACCGCCATTGAACACAACATCACCAATCCAAACCCATAAGAAGCCGGCGCCTGCTGGTACAACGACAACATGTGAAACGTCATTGTAACAAACAGTGTCGGACTGGGCTCCTTCACACTAACTTATTTTTTTTCCATGTCTGTACGGTTCATCTCACTTTAATGGGGCAGCAAACAAAAAATTTACTCTCTGTGCATTCCGTGTCTGCATGTCCGCATGGCTGTTCTGCAAAATGATAGAACATGTCCTATTATTGTCGGCATTACAGACAAGGACAGGACTGTTCTATTAGAGGCCGGCTGTTCTGTTCCGCATAATGTGCAATGCACACACCCGGTATCCATGTTTTGCGGATCCGCAATTTGCAGACTGCAAAACATCCAACAGTCATGTTCATGAGCCCTTACAGTGATACACCAATCACTCATTGGATGCATGTAGTACACAAGAAACTTATACACGGGTCATATGCCACTGATACATATCTTACATGCTGTACATACACCACTGATACATAGAACATACAGTTGCAAGAAAAAGCATGTGAACCCTTTGGAATGATATGGATTTCTGCACAAATTGGTCATAAAATGTGATCTGATCTTCATCTAAGTCACAACAATAGACAATCACAGTCTGCTTAAACTAATAACACACAAAGAATTAAATGTTACCATATTTTTATTGAACACACCATGTAAACATTCACAGTGCAAGTGGAAAAAGTATGTGAACCCCTAGACTAATGACATCTCCAAGAGCTAATTGGAGTGAGGTGTCAGCCAACTGGAGTCCAATCAATGAGATGAGATTGGAGGTGTTGGTAACAGCTGCCCTGCCCTATAAAAAACACACACCAGTTCTGGGTTTGCTTTTCACAAGAAGCATTGCCTGATGTGAATGATGCCTCGCACAAAAGAGCTCTCAGAAGACCTATGATTAAGAATTGTTGACTTGCATAAAGCTGGAAAGGGTTATAAAAGTATCTCCAAAAGCCTTGCTGTTCATCAGTCCACGGTAAGACAAATTGTCTATAAATGGAGAAAGTTCAGCACTGCTGCTACTCTCCCTAGGAGTGGCCTCCTATAAAGATGACTGCAAGAGCACAGTGCAGACTGCTCAATGAGGTGAGTAAGAATCCTATAGTGTCAGCTAAAGACTTACAAAAGTCTCTGGCATATGCTAACATCCCTGTTAGCGAATCTACGATACATAAAACACTAAACAAGAATGGATTTCATGGGAGGATACCACAGGATGCCACTGCTGTCCAAAAAAAACATTGCTGCACGTTTACAGTTTGCACAAGAGCACCTGGATGTTCCACAGCAGTACTGGAAAAATATTCTGTGGACAGATGAAACCAAAGTTGAGTTGTTTCGAAGAAACACACAACACTATGTGTGGAGAAAAAGAGGCACAGCACACCCACATCAAAACCTCATCCCAACTGTGAAGTATGGTGGTGGGGGCATCATGGTTTGGGGCTGCTTTGCTGCTCCAGGGCCTGGACGGATTGCTATCATCGAAGGAAAAATTAATTCCAAGTTTATCAAGACATTTTGCAGGAGAACTTAAGGCCATCTGTCCCCCAGCTGAAGCTCAACAGAAGATGGGAGTTGCAACAGGACAACAACCCAAACCATAGAAGTAAATCAACAACAGAATGGTTTAAACCAGGGATGCACAACCTGCGGCCCTCCAGTGGTCTTCGGCGCGTCTGTCTTCGGCGCAGGCGCGAGAATTCGTCCGCTGACTCAGAGGTAGGATCGCATTCCAGAGGAGATGGGCGGGCTGGAGGGACGTGCTGGGCGGCATTTTGTGAAGGTAGACCGAGCCTCTAGGTGTTGAAAAGACGCCCGCATAGCACCTAGAGGCTCATTAGCATATCAATAAAAGTTCGTTTTTTAGGGAAACAGCTGTACAAAAAGCTATTATAATAGCATTGTTTGGTAGAGCAGACACTAGCGGATCGCTAGTATCTGACAGCTAAATTTGTCAAAACGATGTGGTAGAAACCCTTTAACCACCTTCCGACCGCTGTACGCGTATATGCGTCCGGGAGGTGGTTGCTTTACTCCTCCTGGACGCATATACGCGTCTTCTCGCGAGACGCGAGATTTCCTGTGAACGCGCGCGCACAGGCGCGCGCGCTCACAGGAACGGAAGGTAAGCGAGTGGATCTCCAGCCTGCCAGCGGCGATCGCTCGCTGGCAGGCTGGAGATCCGAATTTTTTAACCCCTAACAGGTATATTAGACGCTGTTTTCATAACAGCGTCTAATATACCTCCTACCTGGTCCTCTGGTGGTCCCTTTTGTTAGGATCGACCACCAGAGGCCTCAGGTAGGTCAGTACAGTCCCACCAAACACCACACTACACTACACTACACCCCCCCCCCCCCCCGTCACTTATTAACCCCTTATAAACCCCTGATCACCCCATATAAACTCCCTGATCACCCCCCTGTCATTGATCACCGCCCTGTCATTGATCACTCCCCTGTCAGGCTCTGTTCAGACGTCCGTATGATTTTTACGGATCCACGGATACATGGATCGGATCCGCAAAAAGCATACGAACGTCTGAATGGAGCCTTACAGGGGGGTGATCAATGACAGGCGGGTGATCACCCATATACACTCCCTGATCACCCCCTGTCATTGATCACCCCCCTGTCATTGATCACCCCCCTGTAAGGCTCCATTCAGACGTCCGCATGATTTTTACGGATCCGATCCATGTATCCATGGATCCGTAAAAATCATGCGGACGTCTGAATGGAGCCTTACAGGGGGGGTGATCAGTGACAGGGGGGTGATCACCCTGATCACCCCCTGTCATTAATAACCCCCCTGTAAGGCTCCATTCAGACGTCCGCATGCGTTTTGTGGATCCGATCCATGTATCCACAGATCCGTAAAAAATCATGCGGATGTCTGAATGGAGCCTTACAGGGGGGTGATCACCCTGATCATCCCCTGTCATTGATAACCCCCCTGTAAGGCTCCATTCAGACGTCCGCATGCATTTTGTGGATCCGATCCATGTATCCATGGATCCGTAAAAAATCATGCGGATGTCTGAATGGAGCCTTACAGGGGGGTGATCACCCTGATCACCCCCTGTCATTGATAACCCCCCTGTAAGGCTCCATTCAGACGTCCGCATGCGTTTTGTGGATCCGATCCATGTATCCTGGTAGCCGGAAAAAATCATGCGGATGTCTGAATGGAGCCTTACAGGGGGGGTGATCAGTGACAGGGGGGTGATCACCCATATACACTCCCTGATCACCCCCCTGTCATTGATAACCCCCCTGTAAGGCTCCATTCAGACGTCCGCATGCGTTTTGTGGATCCGATCCATGTATCCATGGATCCGTAAAAAATCATGCGGATGTCTGAATGGAGCCTTACAGGGGGGGTGATCAGTGACAGGGGGGTGATCACCCTGATCATCCCCTGTCATTGATAACCCCCCTGTAAGGCTCCATTCAGACGTCCGCATGCGTTTTGTGGATCCGATCCATGTATCCATGGATCCGTAAAAAATCATGCGGATGTCTGAATGGAGCCTTACAGGGGGGGTGATCAGTGACAGGGGGGTGATCACCCTGATTACCCTGATCACCCCCTGTCATTGATAACCCCCCTGTAAGGCTCCATTCAGACGTCCGCATGCGTTCTGTGGATCCGATCCATGTATCCATGGATCCGTAAAAAATCATGCGGATGTCTGAATGGAGCCTTACAGGGGGGGTGATCAGTGACAGGGGGGTGATCACCCTGATTACCCTGATCACCCCCTGTCATTGATAACCCCCCTGTAAGGCTCCATTCAGACGTCCGCATGATTTTTACGGATCCGATCCATGTATCCATGGATCCGTAAAAATCATGCGGACGTCTGAATGGAGCCTTACAGGGGGGGTGATCAGTGACAGGGGGGTGATCACCCTGATCACCCCCTGTCATTGATAACCCCCCTGTAAGGCTCCATTCAGACGTCCGCATGCGTTTTGTGGATCCGATCCATGTATCCACAGATCCGTAAAAAATCATGCGGATGTCTGAATGGAGCCTTACAGGGGGGTGATCAGTGACAGGGGGGTGATCACCCTGATCATCCCCTGTCATTGATGACCCCCCTGTAAGGCTCCATTCAGACGTCCGCATGCGTTTTGTGGATCCGATCCATGTATCCATGGATCCGTAAAAAATCATGCGGATGTCTGAATGGAGCCTTACAGGGGGGGGGTGATCAGTGACAGGGGGGTGATCACCCATATACACTCCTGATCACCCCCCTGTCATTGATAACCCCCCTGTAAGGCTCCATTCAGACGTCCGCATGCGTTTTGTGGATCCGATCCATGTATCCATGGATCCGTAAAAAATCATGCGGCTGTCTGAATGGAGCCTTACAGGGGGGGTGATCAGTGACAGGGGGGTGATCACCCTGATCATCCCCTGTCATTGATAACCCCCCTGTAAGGCTCCATTCAGACGTCCGCATGCGTTTTGTGGATCCGATCCATGTATCCATGGATCCATAAAAAATCATGCGGATGTCTGAATGGAGCCTTACAGGGGGGGTGATCAGTGACAGGGGGGTGATTACCCTGATCACCCCCTGTCATTGATAACCCCCCTGTAAGGCTCCATTCAGACGTCCGCATGCGTTCTGTGGATCCGATCCATGTATCCATGGATCCGTAAAAAATCATGCGGATGTCTGAATGGAGCCTTACAGGGGGGTGATCAGTGACAGGGGGGTGATCACCCTGATTACCCTGATCACCCCCTGTCATTGATAACCCCCCTGTAAGGCTCCATTCAGACGTCCGCATGCGTTCTGTGGATCCGATCCATGTATCCATGTATCCGTAAAAAATCATGCGGATGTCTGAATGGAGCCTTACAGGGGGGGTGATCAGTGACAGGGGGTGATCACCCTGATTACCCTGATCACCCCCTGTCATTGATAACCCCCCTGTAAGGCTCCATTCAGACGTCCGCATGCGTTCTGTGGATCCGATCCATGTATCCATGGATCCGTAAAAAATCATGCGGATGTCTGAATGGAGCCTTACAAGGGGGGTGATCAGTGACAGGGGGTGATCAATGACAGGGGGGTGATCAGGGAGTCTATATGGGTGATCACCCCCCTGTCATTGATCACCCCCCCCTGGTAAGGCTCCATTCAGACATTTTTTTTTGGCACAAGTTAGCGGAAATTTTTTGTTTTGTTTTTGTTTTTGTTTTTTCTTACAAAGTCTCATATTCCACTAACTTGTGTCAAAAAATAAAATCTCACATGGACGCACCATACCCCTCACGGAATCCAAATGCGTAAACATTTTTAGACATTTATATTCCAGACTTCTTCTCACGCTTTAGGGCCCCTAAAAAGCCAGGGCAGTATAAATACCCCACATCTGACCCCATTTCGGAAAGAAGACACCCCAAGGTATTCCGTGAGGGGCATATTGAGACCATGAAAGATTGAAATTTTTGTCCTAAGTTAGCGGAAAGTGAGACTTTGTGAGAAAAAAACAAAAAAAAAATCAATATCCGCTAACTTATGCAAAAAAAAAAAAAATTCTAGGAACTCGCCATGCCCCTCATTGAATACCTTGGGGTGTCTTCTTTCCAAAGTGGGGTCACATGTGGGGTATTTATACTGCCCTGGCTTTTTAGGGGCCCGAAAGTGTGAGAAGAAGTCTGGGATCCAAATGTCTAAAAATGCCCTCCTAAAAGGAATTTGGGCCCCTTTGCGCATCTAGGCTGCAAAAAAGTGTCACACATGTGGTATCGCCGTACTCAGGAGAAGTTGGGGAATGTGTTTTGGGGTGTCATTTTACATATACCCATGCTGGGTGAGAAAAATATCTTGGTCAAATGCCAACTTTGTATAAAAAAATGGGAAAAGTTGTCTTTTGCCAAGATATTTCTCTCACCCAGCATGGGTATATGTAAAATGACCCCCCAAAACACATTGCCCAACTTCTCCTGAGTACGGCGATACCAGATGTGTCACACTTTTTTGCAGCCAAGGTGGGCAAAGGGGCACCTTTCGGATTTCGCCGGCCATTTTTTACACATTTTGATTGCAAGGTACTTCTTACACATTTGGGCCCCTAAATTGCCAGGGCAGTATAACTACGCCACAAGTGACCCCATTTTGGAAAGAAGACACCCGAAGGTATTCCGTGGGGGGCACGGCGAGTTCCTAGAATTCTTTATTTTTTGTCACAATTTAGCGGAAAATGATGATTTTTCTTTTTTTTTCTTTTTTCCTTACAAAGTCTCATATTCCACTAACTTGCGACAAAAAATAAAAAATTCTAGGAACTCGCCATGCCCCTCACGGAATACCTTGGGGTGTCTTCTTTCCAAAATGGGGTCACTTGTGGGGTAGTTATACTGCCCTGGCAATTTAGGGGCCCAAATGTGTGAGAAGTACTTTGCAATCAAAATGTGTAAAAAATGCCCTGCAAAATCCGAAAGGTGCACTTTGGAATATGTGCCCCTTTGCCCACCTTGGCAGCAAAAAAGTGTGACACATCTGGTATCGCCGTACTCAGGAGAAGTTGGGCAATGTGTTTTGGGGTGTCATTTTACATATACCCATGCTGGGTGAGAAAAATATCTTGGTCAAATGCCAACTTTGTATAAAAAAATGGGAAAAGTTGTCTTTTGCCAAGATATTTCTCTCACCCAGCATGGGTATATGTAAAATGACACCCCAAATCACATTCCCCAACTTCTCCTGAGTACGGCGATACCAGATGTGTGACACTTTTTTGATACCAAGGTGGGCAAAGGGGCACATATTCCAAAGTGCACCTTTCGGATTTCACCGGTCATTTTTTACAGATTTTGATTGCAAAGTACTTCTCACACATATGGGCCCCTAAATTGCCAGGGCAGTATAACTACGCCACAAGTGACCCCATTTTGGAAAGAAGACACCCCAAGGTATTCCGTGAGGGGCATGGCGAGTTCCTAGAATTTTTTATTTTTTGTCGCAAGTTAGTGGAATATGAGACTTTGTAAGGAAAAAAGAAAAAAAAAAATCATCATTTTCCGCTAACTTGTGACAAAAAATAAAAAATTCTAGGAACTCGCCATGCCCCTCACGGAATACCTTGGGGTGTCTTCTTTCCAAAATGAGGTCACTTGTGGCGTAGTTATACTGCCCTGGCAATTTAGGGGCCCAAATGTGTGAGAAGTACCTTGCAATCAAAATGTGTAAAAAATGGCCTGCAAAATCTGAAAGGTGCACTTTGGAATATGTGCCCCTTTGCCCACCTTGGCTGCAAAAAAGTGTGACACATCTGGTATCGCCGTACTCAGGAGAAGTTGGGGAATGTGTTTTGGGGGGTCATTTTACATATACCCATGCTGGATGAGAGAAATATCTTGGCAAAAGACAACTTTTCCCATTTTTTTATACAAAGTTGGCATTTGACCAAGATATTTTTCTCACCCAGCATGGGTATATGTAAAATGACACCCCAAAACACATTCCCCAACTACTCCTGAGTACGGCGATACCAGATGTGTCACACTTTTTTGCTGCCAAGGTGGGCAAAGGGGCGCATATTCCAAAGTGCACCTTTTGGATTTCACCGGTCATTTTTTACACATTTTGATTGCAAAGTTCTTCTCACACATTTGGGCCCCTAAATTGCCAGGGCAGTATAACTACCCCACAAGTGACCCCATTTTGGAAAGAAGACACCCCAAGGTATTCTGTGAGGGGCATGGTGAGTTCCTAGAATTTTTTATTTTTTGTCGCAAGTTAGTGGAATATGAGACTTTGTAAGAAAAAATAAAAAAAATAAAATCATCATCATTTTCCGCTAACTTGTGACAAAAAATAAAAAGTTCTATGAACTCACTATGCCCATCAGCGAATACCTTAGGGTGTCTACTTTCCGAAATGGGGTCATTTGTGGGGTTTTTCTACTGTTTGGGCATTGTAGAACCTCAGGAAACTTGACAGGTGCTCAGAAAGTCAGAGCTGTTTCAAAAAGCGGAAATTCACATTTTTGTACCATAGTTTGTAAATGCTATAACTTTTACCCAAACCATTTTTTTTTTTTGCCCAAACATTTTTTTTTTATCAAAGACATGTAGAACAATACATTTGGCGAAAAAATTATATATGGATGTCGTTTTTTTTGCAAAATTTTACAGCTGAAAGTGAAAAATGTCATTTTTTTGCAAAAAAATCGTTACATTTTGATTAATAACAAAAAAAGTAAAAATGCCAGCAGCAATGAAATACCACCAAATGAAAGCTCTGTTAGTGAGAAGAAAAGGAGGTAAAATTCATTTGGGTGGTAAGTTGCATGACCGAGCGATAAACGGTGAAAGTAGTGTAGTGCCGAAGTGTAAAAAGTGCTCTGGTCATGAAGGGGGTTTCACCTAGCGGGGCTGAAGTGGTTAAAGGTTTTCTTTGGGTGTAAAAAATAAAAATAAAAAATCTGGACCAAAATACAGTATGTGTCAAACTAAAATAGAAATGCTCACCCATTAAAGGGCCTGTGTCCACTTTTCTAGTTATCCTCTATCCACAGGATCGGGGATAACTAAGTGATCTGTGGGGGTCTGAACGCTGGAGCCCCCACTGATCCCCCTTCTTGATTAAGGGGCAGGTCAAGCATATGCCCTGTCTCTCCATCCATTTTCTATGGGGTCAATGGAGATGGCGGAGTACAGCGCTGGCTATTTCCACTGGTCCCAAAGAGAATAAATGGAGCAGCAGGGCATATGTGTGGCCTACCATACCATCAAAAAGGGGGAGCAGGACCCAATCCTGGGATCAGTGGGGGTCGCAGAATCGGACCTTACTAATCATATAGTTATGCTCTACGGTGTGGAGAGGGTAACTTGAAAACCTGGACATTCACTTTAAATCCTCCACCACTTCACCACCAGTATCTCTTTACCTGGCAGCAGTGATGTCTGTAAATACGGAATATTATCACTACCTCCATGTAAACCATACATGTCAATACTGGAGAATGTGACGCACTG
This sequence comes from Bufo gargarizans, assembly GCF_014858855.1. Lineage (NCBI taxonomy): Eukaryota > Metazoa > Chordata > Amphibia > Anura > Bufonidae > Bufo > Bufo gargarizans. The sequence goes on along the minus strand of NC_058086.1, from coordinate 23,610,678 downwards.
TGCAGAATTTTTTCAGTCATAATTCCAACCCCATTTGCAGGTCATAACCTTTAACAAAGCCCAAGCAAAGGTGCTAGAGGAGCAATGTGAGCAAAGGGCATAAACGGAGGGTCATAACTGAAACTGAGGCATCAGGGTCACCTGAGGCAGGATAATAGTGGGGATCCTGGACCAGGGGTAACTGGAGAAGAGGCAATATTAGCGGTTCATTTAGAGTGGGGGCATCTGGAGCTGGGACACTAATGGGGGTGCACCTAAAGCAGAGGCATTACGGTCGCCTGAGGCAGGGTATTAGGGGGGCAACTGGAGAAGAGGCAATATTAGGGGTGCATTTAGAGTGGGGGCATCTGGAGCTGTGGCACTAATGGGGGTGCACCTAAAGAAGAGGTATTGGGGGGGGGGACCTAGGGCAGTCCCCCCCAATGCCACTCTGAACTCTGCAGAGAGCAGCACACATACACAGATCTGAGTCTACTATAAACAAATTCCCTATTTTCCCCTTACAGTCTCCTACAGCTCACTACTGTCACACACCTGAGAAATCAGCCCAGCACTGCAGAGGAGTCCTTCTCTCCAGCAGCCACAGTTTTCTAACAGCAGGGAGGGCAGGAGGGTGGCCAGACATGTTCTCTCCTCCTTCACGGCCAGCAGCCCAGGAAGCTTAGAAGATTCTGTGGGGACTCCTGTACAATTTACACCAGTAGGAGGCTGCATCACTGTACAATACTGCCACCTAGTGGCTACAATAATTATCTCTCCTGAGAAACAAGAGAAATAATTACTCCTCTGTCTTATCTCCCAGCGCAGGAGATTGGGCGCCCACCGAGGAATCCCCTGCCTCCCCGGTGGGCCAGTCCGAGCCTAGTAACAAAACCTGTAAGTAGAGAGATAAAACCCACAAAGTTGTGTGATGTCATTCATGTCATATTGGCCTGGGGTTGCCATGAAGGTTATTCAATGGTTTTGGTCCTTTAAATATAACAAAATTCCAGTCATTACCTGGTATACCTGGTATACTGTTATCCTTCCAGACCTTTATGATCACTTTTGGCAGCCTGCCTCTGGCTTTTAATTATTCATGCTCATTTGGAATCTCATCAAGGTCAATGTGCTTGCAGCGATTAGGCAATATTACTTAATCACCTGCGTGATTCTTTTTTTCAACCATTAGTTGAATCAATTAATCAATTATTGTTAGGTTAATGTACACTATTAGCCAGAAATCACCTATCCACTGGGTAGATGATAAACCTTAGATGGGTGAGGGTCTATCTGATGGCCAGAAGTACATTGAATGGAGCAGCAGTAAAACATATGCACCCTAGCTCTCTATTAACTTTATCCCACAAAGAAGTATTTTTCCCCTAGCCACAAGGTGATAAATATCGGATTGCGTTGAGTCCGACCACTGAACTTCCAGCGATCCTGAGAACGAGAGGTCCTTAAAGGGGTTTTCTGGGATTTTAATATTGATGACCTATTCTTAGGATAGGTCATCATTATCAGATCGGTGGGGTCCGACACCCAGCACCCCCACTCATTAGCTGTTTGAAGAGAAAGCTGTGCTCCTATTCAAGTGTATAAGAAAGAGCCATCCTATAGAAGTGAATGGAACAGCTTGTAGTTATACCTTCTCACCCTTGCAATGTCGACAGCGAGCAGGTAAACAACGAAGGGAGGGCAGCGCTGTTCAAACAGCTGATCGGCGGTGGACACCCACCAATCTGATATTGATGACCTATCCTGAGGATAGGTCATCAATATTAAAATCCCGGAAAACCCCTTGAAGTCCTCAGTAATGCACGGTATGGCCCATCGGTCCACTCAATTCCATGGAGCAAATGCACCGCACCATTCACAGAGGGGACCTCGGAACAACTAATTTTAACTATTGCCAGGGTTCCTAGTGGTTTGACTCCCTGTGATCCGATAAATCAGCTAACCTGAGGATAGGTGATGCATATTGTGGAATAAACCCTTGAAAAGTCTATTGTACTGACAGAACAAAAAGGACTTGCTTGTGTCCTGAAAGGACTTTTTTAACAAAAAAAAGGTTGTACATTCGTAGGTTCCCATTCTACTCCACAATGTTGCTGTGGGGCCCTATGATTTTTGTGAATGCCTTTTAGTCCCTTTGGCGTCATCATGTTTCTTGATATTGGACAATATTGGACATACCTAAAAAAGACAAACTGGAGATTGTAAAGGAGAGGAGGGAAAACATAGTAGATATGGAGACATGTCTTGTGGCACCATCATAGAATCTTAAGTACAAAATGTTACTCAAGGCTCAGCTAATAGCATGGGTCCTTTCACCAGGATGTAGACTGTTATTGTAACGGTAAAGCTTGGAGATGTATATATTTCGTTGACTGTTGGCCATTGCCCTAATGCACTTAACCAAGTGACATGTAAATATCTAAAAGCCAGGAATAGCCCCAAAACTAAAAGTTTATATTGACCCCTTATTTCCTGAACTATGAATTCCATTCCAGGACAACATTTCTGACATGGATTGATTTCCTGCCATTCATTGTACTTGGATAACTTCATTTGGTCATCTTTTGTGATAGTTTATATTCTTTTCATACTTTTTTATGCTCTTTTTATACTTTTTTATACTCTTTTTTTTTTTTTTTTTTTCATCAGTTTGAGTTATATCTGGAAAAGCTGGATGAGATTACTTCCACCCGCCCTTGACTTCGACAATTCATACAAGTAACTAGGTAGAAAGTTGAAGGCACCGCCAAAGTGAAGTATTCACACATTGCTTTATTTCAGAGCACAGATGCATAAGACAGCAACATGTCAGCAAGCAGGCCTTCTTCATGCCGTGTAATTCCTTGAAGAAGACCTGCATGCTGAAACATCGCTGATTTATGCTTTTGTGCTGTAAGATACTGCTTGGAATACTTCACTGGTGGTGCTCAATCCAAACCAAGCATGTCATTCCTATCTCTGGTGCGCACAAGAGCAAGGAGTTTATACCCACATACTGCTATAAATGCCAACAAAGTGCTACCAAACAATACCATCATACATTGTCTAAGTAGAAAATGGTTTAAAGTCCCTGGTGGCCTAGGACTGTGAAGGGATTAATGTTAAGGTCCCTGAAGGTCAGGACATTCAGGCTGGGTTCACACTTGAGCGTTGCGCAAACGCGCGTTTTACGCGCGTTTTTGACGCGCATTTTTATGCGCGTTTTTGTAATAGTAAACGCGCGTTTGACGCGCGTTTGTGTGATTCACTACAGTGTCCTATGGCCACAAACGCCCCAAAAGTCGCTCATGTACTTTTTGGAGCGTCGGGCGTTTTACAGCGCGATCGTACGCGCTGTAAAACGCCCAAGTGTGAACCATTCCCATAGGGAATCATTGGTTTCTCCTTGTTGAGCGTTTTACAGCGCGTAGGAACGCGCTGTAAAACGCTCAGGTGTGAACCCAGCCTAAAGGTTTACAAGCTCCACTGTCAGGTTGCTCTGAGGATCCAGTATATTTGCGCCTCCTAGGAGGATGTGAGCCCTGGGCAGTTGCCCAGTTATCCATCTCCTAAACCATCCCTGACCGTTGCTGCTCCCACATGGTTTGTCACATTTTTCTGATTTCTAAATTGAAAATGTTCTTATTTATGCAGTGATTCTAGAACATGAAGTGTTATTGGCATTCAGAAGAGCCAGATGACAACCCCTGTGGGAGCTGCAAGGCCAGTAAAACTGCTAAGAAAATAACATGGCAAAACAGCATGCTAGTATGTGCATTTTTGTTTAAGAAACAGTCCTAGAAAATGTTACTAGAACTGAGTCTATGGACCAGATTGTGTTTTTTACATAATGTTGCATTTCTCTTTGAATTCAGTGAAGGAAAAGCAAAATTCTAAAAAGCAATTTTTAAACACTAAGGGCTCATGCACACGATCCTGGTCGAGTGCATGCCACATCTTCTTTGCGGGGCTGCGGAATGGACGTGCGAATGCAGACAGTACATTGCAGCCCCATTGAAATGAATGTTTTTTTTGCAGATCGGATGCGGACCAAACATACATGAGCCCTAAGGAGGACCGACATTTTGTACTGTGATCTCAATCTGTTCTGCGCAGATGTGAGATGCGACACAACTATTAAAGTGGTTGTCCGGGTTCAGAGCTGAATCTGGACATGTCCCTTTCTTCCCCCACTCAGTCCCTCTGACATGAGCATCAGAGCATTTCATACTGCAGTGCTCTCCCTTGCCCTGCGCTGTATCGCGCAGGGCAAGGGCTTTTTCTTGAGATCCGATGACGTACCGGGCTCTTCATGGGTAAGCTAGGCGGAGGCTGCCTGGTGACGCCACTGGCACTAATGGGCAGGCTTTAGCGCTGCCCTAACCTGTAAAACAGCTAGGGCAGCAATAAAGCCTGTCCATTAGTGCCTCCGCCTAGCAGTGTAAAAATGTAAACAAAAAAGCCCTTCTCCTGCGCGATACAGGGCAAGGCAAGGGAGAGTGTCGGAGCATGAAATGCTCCAATACTCATTACAGAGGGCCACCCTGGGTAAACCTGGAAAACCCCTTTAAGATGCACCCACTAATTGTGACATCTCAGGGCGCCCATGCACCAGAACTGAGAGCCAGGAGTAACTTGCGCCAGTTTCCTGAAGCACATATTGTGAAATGTGTCAGGCTGCAGAGGTTCTGCCCTTGGCCCACTCATGCCGTTCTGACTTTTTACAAAAATGACAAAGTATCTGAAAGGGGCTAAAGAACTTGCGCCAACATTTGTGACTTTAGTGTAGAAGCTTAATAAACCCCACCTAAAAGTGAATGAAATGTTTGCACCATCTGGAGGCTGCAGTTTTCATCATATTCATGGACTTGTGAAATGTTTTTATGGCTCATGAATCTTTGTTGCCGTTCATTTTATTTCCTCATGAGACATCATGGACAAGGTAAATAAAACTAGTCGAGAGTCATCAGAACTTGTAAACTGAACCTGTTATTACCACCCGTGGCCATTTCTCTGGTGAGATGCTAGCTACTGAGTAACCTGCTCCTGTAAATAGTGTGCTTACCCATCCAGCATGGGATGGATATTTCATATTACTAGATGTCGTAAAGAAGGATTCCAATGTGAGACAGTATTTTCAGTGTAGTTAATGACTAGCACAATGTTTGCTGTTGTATGGCGCTACTGTTCTGTTATGCCTTTATATTCTTGGGAAGACAATCACACTTTAATGATCTGCCGTGATACTGCTCATGTACAAACAGCGTGTAGGATCACCTCACCAGCTAAAGTCCAGCCAGGCTAATTTACTGGCTGAACTTTGAAGTGTTCCTGTCTCCTACTGTACAGACAGAAGAGGCGGCCATTTTGTGCAATGAAGCAACAATATCTGAAGCACTAGTCAAATACATTTCTGAAGTTAAAGGGGTTGTCCGACAAATAAATATTCAACAGTTTTCAGACCAACACCTGGATCTGAATACATTTGCATCTGCGTGTGATTAAAAATTTAGATCTTTAGATCCACTTGAGGTACAGGGCTGGTTTTAAGTTTGTTAGAGATTGTCATGTACAACTTGATGTCTGATTTTCATTTTTTTTACATTAATCATGGGATAACCCCCTTTAAAATTAGTGGTTTTATACTTTTAGCAACATGTTCCAGCCTGGTAAATCCTTATCTTTTTTGTCTTTGTCCTCAAGCGATAGATGACTGTCCTGCACAAAACAGGACCCAAGGCTCTCACCAGCAGACTCTATATCTGAGGTTTATAGTGTAGTAGTGTGCTTTGCCTGCCTCTGCTATCTCTGTGCCTCCCCCCGCCTTCCTCTACTATCTGCCTACAGAATAGTGGATCTGGCCGGCCTAAGATGTGGGTATATGGGCTACAGAGGTAGAAGTTGTGCCTCGGCCATGGTGCCCGTGGGAGCCCAAAATTCTTCCTATGACAAACTCAAAGACACTGGTATTGAAAATGGCACATGGTAGATGGAGAGCCCGTTCCAGATTTTGCATTGGGACCCAGAGGCTTTGAGTTTCAGCTCATATTAAGTTGCTTCGACATGTCAGGCCTCAAGAGCTCTGCATTGGCATTGCACACTGGAAGAAGCTGTAGAGTGCTGATAATATGATCACGCTAGGTGACATCCAGACTAGTGTATCAGTGTCCGGTATGGCAAGTCAGCATCTTCGAGTGAGCTGCAGCCATTCTCAGGTGGACATCACTGTGCCGGATTGTGCAATGAAAGGGGCGTATGATGCATCCTAAGGGAAAGGCCATCAATGTGATATCCTGGAAACCTCTTAGTGACCTTGAAAGCCTTTTCTTTGCTACTGTAGATCAAACGTATATATATCCTATAAGATATATACAAGTACAGACCAAAAGTTTGGACACACCTTCTCATTCAAAGAGTTTTCTTTATTTTCATGACTATGAAAATTGTAGATTCACACTGAAGGCATCAAAACTATGAATTAACACATGTGGAATTATATACATAACAAAAAAGTGTGAAACAACTGAAAATATGTCATATTCTAGGTTCTTCAAAGTAGCCACCTTTTGCTTTGATTACTGCTTTGCACACTCTTGGCATTCTCTTGATGAGCTTCAAGAGGTAGTCACCTGAAATGGTTTTCACTTCACAGGTGTGCCCTGTCATGTTTAATAAGTGGGATTTCTTGCCTTATAAATGGGGTTGGGACCATCAGTTGCGTTGTGGAGAAGTCAGGTGGATACACAGCTGATAGTCCTACTGACTAGACTGTTAGAATTTGTATTATGGCAAGAAAAAAGCAGCTAAGTAAAGAAAAACGAGTGGTCATCATTACTTAGAAATGAAGGTCAGTCAGTCCGAAAAATTGGGAAAACTTTGAAAGTGTCCCCAAGTGCAGTCACAAAAAACCATCAAGCGCTACAAAGAAACTGGCTCACATGCGGACCGCCCCAGGAAAGGAAGACCTAAGAGTCACCTCTGCTGCGGAGGATAAGTTCATCCGAGTCACCAGCCTCAGAAATCGCAGGTTAACAGCAGCTCAGATTAGAGACCAGGTCAATGCCACATAGAGTTCTAGCAGCAGACACATCTCTAGAACATCTGTTAAGAGGAGACTGTGTGAATCAGGCCTTCATGGTAGAATATCTGCTAGGAAACCACTGCTAAGGACAGGCAACAAGCAGAAGAGACTTGTTTGGGCTAAAGAACACAAGGAATGGACATTAGACCAGTGGAAATCTGTGCTTTGGTCTGATGAGTCCAAATTTGAGATCTTTGGTTCCAACCACCGTGTCTTTGTGCGACGCAGGAAAAGGTGAACGGATGGACTCTACATGCCTGGTTCCCACCGTGAAGCATGGAGGAGGAGGTGTGATGGTGTGGGGGTGGCTTTGCTGGTGACACTGTTGGGGATTTATTCAAAATTGAAGGCATACTGAACCAGCATGGCTACCACAGCATCTTGCAGCGGCATACTATTCCATCCGATTTGTGTTTAGTTGGACAATCATTTATTTTTCAACAGGACAATGACCCCAAACACACCTCCAGGCTGTGTAAGGGCTATTTAACCATGAAGGAGAGTGATGGGGTGCTGCGCCAGATGACCTGGCCTCCACAGTCACCGGACCTGAACCCAATCGAGATGGTTTGGGGTGAGCTGGACCGCAGAGTGAAGGCAAAAGTGCCAACAAGTGCTAAGCATCTCTGGGAACTCCTTCAAGACTGTTGGAAGACCGTTTCAGGTGACTACCTCTTGAAGCTCATCAAGAGAATGCCAAGAGTGTGCAAAGCAGTAATCAAAGCAAGAGGTGGCTACTTTGAAGAACCTAGAATATGACATATTTTCAGTTGTTTCACACTTTTTTGTTATGTATATAATTCCACATGTGTTAATTCATAGTTTTGATGCCTTCAGTGTGAATCTACAATTTTCATAGTCATGAAAATAAAGAAAACTCTTTGAATGAGAAGGTGTGTCCAAACCTTTGGTCTGTACTGTGTATATATATACACACATGTTGTATTGCAGTAGCTGAAATATCACTATAAATCCTGATTCCCACCTCGAAGTCATAAATCTATTCCAGTCTCCTTTTGTGTTTTCTGTCCAGGTGGGACCTAAATCTGTAGACGAAATGGTAAATCTAATCCTTGTTTCTCATTTCTGTTTTTCAGAGCGGAACGATGAAAGAATCTGAGCAGAGCAAGATTCCAGCCCAACGACCTCCACCTCAAGGTTGTTTGCAGTACATTCTCGACTGTAATGGCGTTGCAGTAGGACCAAAACAAGTCCAGGCTGTGTGAGGGGGTGATGAAGAGGGGTTCTAGCCAAAAGAAATACAAAAAAAAAAAAATCAAAAAGGAAATCAAAAATGTTGTGCAGTATTTGCCATGTTTCAGTGCTGACCTGGACTGTGTTTTTCTATGCAGTGTCACCTCCTCCTGTCTAGTCTCTCCCTCTCTATGTCCTCGCCTGTGATGCTATCTTCTCTTTTCTCTGTTTAACTTGTGGTTCGGAGCTGATGTTACCAGTATACCCAGAATTGTGCCTCTTTCAAGTCCAACCTGACTGTTTACTATTATAATCTATTCCTTTTTTTTACGTATCGTGGGGAATAACACCTTACTCGCGTTGCAATCCTCAGACTTTGCATTAAGCGTGTACGTATGTATGTGGGCGTGTGAACACGTGACCTGGAGATCACTTGATGGCTTGCATGAAACGATTAAGAAGATCAATGAGTTGAAATCCAGATTGCTGAATTTCGGGGCTACTTTCTTTTTGTAATTTTATAGATTTTGCTGTCATTGTTAGCATGAGTAAACTTAGTAAACATGGACTTTAGTACCGTCTAATCCGTGACTCCATAAAATGACATTCTTCCAGCGGAGGTGTGCATTCAGTACTTTTTAGCATTCCTGTATAAGTGTGATTTGCACGCCATATGGATAGGCCACTAGTGCAATATTTGTGATAAAGTGTGATATGTTTCCTTGTAGTCCACCTATTCTGTTCTGGCTTTTGTGGCTTACTAAGAGCACAGAGCAAGTGATTGAAAAAACATGTATCTATGGAATAGTGACTTCTGCAGATCACCTTCTTTCTCCACATACTTGCATACTCCTTATACCTTGCTCTCGTGGTCAGTCTGAGATGTAAATATTACCGAGAAGCTCGGAGGGTCTTCCTTAACTTCTCGTTATACATGTATCTCTCAATAGCCATAACGTGTGATTTGACTCTCACATTGATTTATAGCTTAGCACTACCCAAAGAGGCAATAGGCAATCATGCTGTGCATAAGGGTTTTTATGGGTACAACAGTTATTGCCTTCATTCTTACGTTGATCCAAAGATCATAGTATGGTTGATCGGGTCAGCTATGGACACGGATAGACTGCCACCGTGAGATTTGGGAGGAATTGTACAATGTATAGATTAGATGAGATGGTGATATATTTATACTTTATATCAGTGAACCCTCTGTCTTCTTAACTAGATGGGTGTAATACCGAGCGTTATGCTGTTAGTATGGATGGTCCTTCACCGGCTTGAGTTGTTCGGCTCAGTGGACACATCATGATGCTTGCTGTCTGTTTACGTGTGTGGTCATTCAAATCCTTTGTGTGTAACATTTCACCACAAGAGTCACCATTGTTTAATGCTGAATATCTACAGAAACTGAAGGACCTGTTCTTACTTGCAGAGGTGCTTTAATAAGGCTCGTGACACCATGTCTTAGGATTATTAGAAGATAAGTTCCAAGACTAATCCACTGGTTGATCGGTTGTGTTTGAGTAGACAGTCACCAGTGTAGTATGCTGGTTTACTCTAGTCCTCGCGTTCCTTCTTTATTTTTTTTCTTAAAGGGGTTGTAGACTATTAGGAAAACATGGCTGCTTTCTTCAAGAAACATTGCCACTCTTATCCATGGGCTGTGTCTGGTATTGCCGGGCAAATTATTATCATTTAAAGGAGTATCCATTGAAAAAAATCTAGGACAGTGACAGAATTCCAACTCTAAGGGTACAACGACACGGTCAGGTTTCTGCATGCAGTTTTGGAAGCCAATATCAGTAGTGAATTCAAAGAATAGGAGAAGTAGTGTCTGTCTTTTATACTCTCTTCCCTTTTATGATCCACTCCTGATTTTGGCTCCCAAAACTGCATCAGGAAACCTGACCGTGTGGTGGTATCCTAAGGGTATGGTCAACCAACCAAGAAGGGTAAGCTGCAAGGGTAAGTACTAGATACAGCTTATGTGCATGAGTGGCACTGTTTATGGAAGACAGCAGACCATTTGTATTAATCTCATACAACCCTTTTAAGTTTTGGCATGTTTTTTAATAACATTTTTTGGATTACGTTGAACATTTGTGAGTCGGAACGTGTTTTTCATACTGATTTCACTAACCCTGCGTCCCAATTGTTGTTGTTACTCATTTACCCCATTGTTTTCTTCATACCAACTTGTGTCCTTTCTTCTTTTTTTAAGTGTGTGTTTGTATTTTACTGCCCCAGTCAAGAGCCCATATATCCAGAATATCATAATCCAAGGGCTGATATCACTAAGTGTCAGTAGGCATCATTTATCCTGACAGACTATGGAGTCCATTGCACTTTAACGACTGCCGAAGCGTTCACTGCTGCATACCGGGGAGATTGAGAAGTGACAATGGGGGCTTGAGGAATACAATTGTTAGCGCTCATTGTACAGCAGAGGTCATCTTTTGTCATTTTGTGCAGCTAAAATAGTGATTGTAGGCTCACAACGGCCTTACTGGCTCATTACATGTCCCATACACTGGTCATCCCACAGTTGAGACATACGTATAATGTTTCTAGTTGGTGCATGCAGTTACGTGTGGGTCCCGCCGCTTGAGTCTCTTTGTCATTCTGTGTGCGCAGTGTGGCATCAGGAAAGGATTAAGCCGACATGGGAAGCCACTAAAGGGTTAATTCTGTTCCTACGATACATCAAGATGTTAAATGCCGCTAGTAACATTTAAGATTACTATATATTTTTGGCATGTAAGCATGTTTTAGTGCAATGTTGTGGGAAGCGGGTCAGTTGTCTTAAAATGTAGATTCCATGTATTTGTTGTTTTTATTTTTTTTTTTACAGTTTTCTCTTCCTGTTAGAATATTTTTTTTTGTACAAAGCCGGTTATGTGGCACAGAGTACATGATGGATGTCTGACTGCAGTGATTTATGTGAAATATCTTGTACAGCTTAATGTGCAATAAAGGAAATAATACCTGCCTTCAGTGTATGGTTTTTGGGTCTAAACATTGAAATTTGCAAAATGGAATATCCATTGCAATAAATCAAGGACAGATTTACGTCCTATTTCCAGTATACGCTTTCATGTAATTACGGTATGACATTATGTCTACATTATCAGCCTAGAGGAGACTGTCTCTGTAATATGGCACCGTGAGGAGACACAATGCTGCAGCACATGGAGTGCCTATGGCTCTGAACTCTATGTGCCTCCGTCCAGCTTGTGCTCATGTCTCTAAGGCTAAGTTCACATATTACGATTCTCTTGCAGATTCTGCAGCAAAGTACAGTACAGTCCAAGTCTATGGGATTTTCCAAACCCCATCTACATGCTGCGGATTTACTCATGTGGATCGGTCAGATTATTCTCAGATTTCTTCTAAGTTGTTGATCCACAATTAAATCTGCAATTGGCAAATGTGTTGCGGATTTACTTACAGACTTGGGGGGTCATTTATTATATTGGAATACGCCTATATTAGTAGTATTTCAGGAGCAGATGGCAGCGCAACAGTTAGTCACGCTGCTATCTGTGACTTCGCCCCGCTCACAGCAGTCTAAAATTGTGGACGGGAATGGGCCAGCAGGCCCGTCTCATTCATCATTTTCTATGCCTTATAAAATGGTCTAAATGTAGGACAGCTCAGAAGTTGTCTTACATTTAGAACTGGCACTGGATGCGCCGAAGTTATGGAGAGGCCTGCGCCTTCAAAACTTTGGCGGTTCGACCACCAGCTAATGGCCATTTTAGACGCCAGTCTTAATAAATGTTCCCCTTGGTGTGGATTTTATTCCCTACAAATCTGCAAATTATCATAATAGTGAACCCCCTTGCGCTGTAAAAGTTGGATGGTAAATTGACATAATAATAGATCTGATTGTTTTCATTAGGAATTATTTTGAACCAAAAGTGCTCAAAAGGGTCACATTTTATAATGAATGATTTTGAAACATTTCAAAAATGTTTCCAGTTTGAGCTGAGGCAATTTATATTATTGGCGGGGCAGACAAGAACAGTTGGGGCTCGGAGTTTCCATCTGGCTAAGATGTCTTTATTGACACAATCCTTTAGTTCCACTGATGTTAGCACATGAATATCTTCCATATTTCGGCTAGAGCTAGGTAGCTACGGTACTACTGCCATGAATAATATGCAAAAAAACGTGGGTGGATGCATCCGGGCCATGCATGATATTGATGAGGACATCAAAGTTCATTGTTTGGTATGATCTTGAAATTGGAACAGTGAGCCCCTAAAAGTGAGAGAAGTCTTCCATGACCTTCATATTCAATTGAAGTGAATTGAATTTAGCCAATATAATGTCAAATTTCCAGCTACCCAAGTGACATTTGTTTAATTATTTTTTTTAGCCAACTGCGAAAATCCAGTATTTTTTCCAATAAGCTGAGTTTTATCTGCAAAACGAAGCGGTGAGACTGGTAGAAAAAGGATAAAACAAAATATCTTAATAGAGAAAAACCAACTTGTCTTATGTTTGTGGTGGCCCCTAAAAAACAACATCCAAAGGGGTCAGACAGTGCCAAATAGACATCACATTGCCTGCTGATTCTGTCATAAACAGTGCAGTCCATGGTCATCTCAATGCTTAGCAAAAACATTGCAAATGGTATGCTTTTTCTGAGGGGAATATTTGGAGTGAATTATTTTTTAAACTTTTTCTAAAACCTTAAATGTAAAAATGTTCCTGTCATTCAATGAAATCAGTACAATAGTAGATCATTTGATATGTACAATGAACACGGGCAATTGTATTCCTCATCTTCCATGCATGCTTCAGACTCATTTCATAGACTGTCATTGTAAGTCTTGAATATTTTATACAACAAAGTCAGTATATATTGTCTATATCAGAGGAACCCAATGAAATGGCACTGAAACTGTACCAAGGTATTATACGATGCTGCCACAATGAGGAGTCAGGTCATATTGTGTTGGCTATAGAGGGAGAGAACATCTCTGGAAGTTTATAGAAATAATGTCCGTATACTATGCAAGAATTTAATGGCCACCCAAAGGTCAGTTTTACTATATATCAAAGTATATGTCTGTTGTGTTCAGTTCCTCTTGATGAAGTTATTTATTATTGGAGGTCAAACGTGTATTATTCACTCAGGGGTCAAATATGTAGAGCAGAAAGGGTCTACCTACAAGCCTCCTTGTACTTTTGTAGCATCATCCTTCTTTAGACTTGCACGTGAAAATGGACAAGAATGAAACGTTTCCTAAAGGTACAGTCCATTAGAAAATAAAAGATTACATTATTTATTTGCTAGATTAACCATAGTTTACAGGGAGAACTATAGTTAGAGTAGGAAAGTTACGATGTACTTTAAAGGGTCATTGCAACCCTTTGACAGAAGTATGATAGAAATGTTTTAAATTTACGTAGCTTCAGTCCCATCTCATATAAGTGATATGATCATGTTTACCATGTACCAAGCATTGACTTATGCTTCTGTGGTTAAGGGCCTTGGCTATTCTTTTATCTTTTCTCCACGCCTTGATGTCCTTACATTATATCTCTCCCTCCACTATCCTTTTCCTCTTTTGAACAGGATTGAAAATATAATAAAAGTCTTTCTAACCTTATAAAATTACATGATTATATTACTTATACACCAATAAAGATTTAACTGCACTGAACCACTTCAGTGGGAGCCTTGTAGCTGGACATCCACCAATATTGATCGTAAGCTGGACCTAGTGCTACATAATTTGCCTTGAGGGGTGAACACACTTTTATGACACCTCTTCATTGATTTAAAGACTAAGGTGTAACTGTCATTTCAGTTTAACAAAAAAGAATATGTAGTAACAGTGCTCATATAATATACATTATTAGTGGATTTTGTATAATTTTGTTAAAAAAACAGCTGTCTTACTGAGCATTGCTAAGGACAATCTGTATTCATGTATACTGTACGCAGAATGGCTAACTATAAGATCCAGAGGCTTCTCAGCCTGCCTCCCCTCTCCCTGTCCCAGCTGATGTTTCCCTGCATATATATAATTATTTCACTGTTAACTAGTTTTGCTAGTTGTATTTACTGAGTCTCTGCCTATTTTATAAAAATTGGTTTCTATTTCAGTGCTTATCGCTGGCAGTCCTACTCTCTTCTATCTGCCCGCCCGACCCCTGATTAGTAGTTACTAAGCAATGTTAAGAGAAAAGGGAATGGGGTTGGCAGTGATCAGCACTGACAGTAAGTGTATAGGAATGCAGGCAAAAGATTTTGGCTTTTTACAGCCCTCTACCTGTGTCCCTGTGTGTAACCAGACTTGTGACTGGTTGAATTTTCAGCCTTTTTTGGCAGTGGAAGGCAATAAAAAAAAAAATTTGATCAGTTAAACGGATGGGAAAAAGCGTATACTTTTCTATGCAATATGTTTAACAGATCCTCCTATTACTTTTAATTGATTTTTTTGGGCTAGATTGCATTAAAAGTACCACATTTATTTATTTATTTTTGTTTTTTGCTGGATGGATAGAAGAATATCATTATTTTATCTTACTTAAAAACAAAGGAACACACTTTTGGCATATGTTTTTTCTGTAGAAGCCTGTATCTTTTAAATGCATCCATTTTGAATGATTTCTGATTGAAATGGATATGTTTAACGGAAAATAAAAAACATGGTGTGAAAAAGACCTTAGTAAAAAAAAAAAAGGCAGATGCTGGGGCAGAGAGAGAAGAGGCAGGCTGAGACGTCTGCCTCTGCATTTTACAGTTAGCCGTTAGAATACATAACAAAAAAAAGGGGGCTCAGCCCTTAAAGGGAACCTGTCACCGGATTTTACCCATAAGAATCATCGGCATCCTGAGATATTTCTCCCCCACCCTAATCATCCTAGGGTTGGTTTGTTTGTTTTTAAACTCCTCCGAGTACGTCTTTTCAGTCCACCTTTGCCTTTTTTCAAGTTATGTAAATTAAATGCTTACCTCATCACTTCCCATTCCTAACCCCACCTCCCGTTATAAGAGTGACATAATCTAAAGATCCTACCCTCCTCCCTAACTCACGTCCCAAATCTCGCGCATGTGCCGAACCAGTCATCTCACTCACTGATGAAAAAAAATATAGAATATTATTATTATTATATTCTAGATCTTCACGAATTCTCAAAGTGCCAATTTTTGCGATAAAAATTGGTGATTAAAATATTTGCGATCAACACTACTACTGATCATATAATGTACACTGCGCAGCTGCGAGACTTGGAAGAGAAGGGGTGGAGATGAGCAATCGTAGAGGGTGTGTCTTATTCGTTTGTGGGCGTGGCTGGGCTCAGAGGCAGAGAAAGCTGGACTCCTCCCTGAAGCATGGAGGAGACAGGACTCATCTAAGGTGCATTTACATATGTGGCGGGAACATTTATTTTAGGTTTTTCTCTGAACTGATAGTTCGTTCAGAATTGATTTTAAAATCATTATTAATGTATTAATAAATATTTATAGAAAAGTGAGTGGATAAATAGGCTTAGAAAGTGATAACAGGTTTTGTTTATTATTACAATTTAAGATATACCTCACAATAAATAACTACAAAATATTGCTATGTAAGCACATGGCAATGGCAAAAGACAACAATATAAATACCTATAGAAGACTACCTGACCGCATGAAGTCAATAGTACTTTTTATTTTTTTGCTAAATTCGTAGGAAAGTTCAATATTAAAAACAAGTGCAGGGAAATGGCAGCATCAACCAAAAGTGGGCACAATGGTAATAATTCATATTTATCCCATGAAATCCAAGTTAAAGTGGAAGTGCGAGAAATAATAATATAAATATGTAATAGACAGAATCAATTACCCATAGTGTGCCTCCTCCGGGATGGCGCCAACCCCAATGCACGTTTCATCGAACCTTCATCTGGGCACATCGTCTTGCTTCTCCGAGTGCCACCACCACTCTGGCTCTTCATGTAGCGCAGCACTGTGTCCTGGCTTCAGCTTCACTGCATCCGGATGTCCCACAGCATCAGGTCATAGTGTGTGCCTGTGTGAACCACGTCCTGAGAACGTATGCTTTTAGAACATAGGAAGGACCAAGAAGTGGTGAGTATGGCCAGTGCAGCACTAGTGATGCCGTACTCACCACTTCCTCGCCTGCCTCTCCTGTACTAATGAGCGCTCATTAGCGTCCATTAGTTAATAGCGCACTGACAATCCAAAATACACCACCCGAGGTATTGCAGGATGCAGAAAACTACCGCAGGGGCTGCATGCGGCTCATGGGCTTAGGACCCCTGAGTCAGAGGGAGCTTTTAGAGGCTTTTTTTTATTTTTATAGAATTACATAATTTCCTTAATAAAATATATATAAAAAAAGTTATTAAAATCACTCTCCATACACATTCATAGATGTTATTGGAAAGGAAGCTGCATACTTATGGTAATTATTCCATGGAAACTTGCATTAGTATTAGTGGCAGGGGCGTAGCTATAGGGGGTGCAGAGGTAGCAGTCGCTACCGGGCCCAGGAGCTTGAGGGGGCCCAAAGACCCTTGTGCCACATAAGAAGACACCAGTATTATAAAAAGTGCTTGCTGGTCAAGTTACACCTCTGACTGGAAGGAAGAGGTTAGGTCAAGAATTTGGCATGGGGGGGGGGGGGGTGCCATATCATTTTTTGCCTTAGGCAGCACAAAGGCAATGTGCTTCCCTGCCCCTGGCCACAAAGCACTGAGGGAAGGGGGGCCCAAACTGAACTTTTGTACCAGGGCCCATGAGGATTTAGCTACGCCCCTGATTAGTGGAGAGGTGACCATGTGTGCATAGTCATTTGCATGAAGTTCTAGAAAATTCTGGGCTTATGGCTTCATTTAGCATTAAGTTTGTAAAGGTTTACTCTAAATTTGTCTTATTTTCTAGGATCTAGGGTTTCACTAAATTTCTGACATTCAGTCATTGATTCCCTTTTGTTGAGTTTAACGTCTATTGTGTTTTATTTTCATTTTAGAAATAGCATTTTCTACTGTCAACTTGTGAAACTGTGGAATTGGCCTAAGGCCAGATGATGTCTGAAACAGTATTTCACATAGAATAGGCAGTAGCACTTATTCAGCTGCTGCCTGTGACAGATGCAAATCAGTGCTATTTAATGCTATAATACCTGGTACAATAGTTGTGTCGGTGCCCGTATTTCTGACATTCTCTTATTTCCTAAGTTACATTTATGACTATCAGTAGTTCCTTATAGTCTGTATGTAAATATTGTTTGGACCCTAATGTGAGCACGTTTTCGGGTGATAGCCATAGTGACTTCTATTGTCTGTGCCACACTCTCCTCAGCTCTTCTGTGTACTATGCCACTCATTCTCCAACTTTCCTTTTCTCAAGTATCTGCAACACAACCCCTTTCTTTTCACTATCAGACCACGCCTACTTTTTACCAGTATCTGTTAGACCACTCCTTCTTTTCACCAGCATGTGTCAGACCAATTTTTTCCCAGTATGTCTCAAAACTCTACTTCCTTTTCACAAGTACTATATGTGTCAGGCCACTTCTCCCTTTTATCAGTATGCCAGACCACTCCTCTTTTTACTAGTTTGTGTCAACAGGCCTCCTTTTCACTACTATGTGTCAGAACACTAATTCATTTTCACGAGTACCATGTGTCAGACCACTCCTCCTTTTCACCAGTATGTGTCAGACCACTCCTTCTTTTCACCAGTATGTGTCAGAACACTCCTTCCTTTTCACGAGTACCATATGTGTCAGACCACTCCTCTTTTCACCAGTATGCGTCAGACCACTCCTTCTTTTCACCAGTATGTGTCGGACCACTCTTCCTTTTCACCAGTATGTGTCAGACCGCTCCCCCTTTTCACCAGTATGTGTCAAACTACTCCTTCACAAGGTCTTCTTCATACTACACTACAGTTTTGTATGTGCCAAATCACTTAACACTGGCTTATGTATTTACCTGGACAACTCCTTCCCTGGGTCATCTTTGTTCCAGACTGGTCTCTTCCATTCTATGGTGTATGCTAGTCCACTTCTCCTACTCTCCAAATGTTGTGCCAAAAAACTCCTGTAGTTCTACAATGAGTCGGACAAAGACTTTGTCAGATTTCCACCTTACCCATGCATCACACCGTTTTCCTCAATGTCCCTCCTTACCAGAAAATTCCTTTCTGATGCACTATGTCTACGGGATATCATAAACAATTAAGTGTTCCAATATGCAAGGGAAATTTGGACAGGGCATATACTATACATGCATCACTATAACTATGAAGGAGAAGAACCAGGACCAAAGACAGGAAATTTATGGTCAGGCTGTTATGTTAGTACCACTAGCTGTCCATATTATCTGGAGAGCTAGCATTGCTGGATGGACAACAACCACTATTCCACATGGACTCCATAACTGGCTCATACAATGCTACTGATACTGATGATTGAAGAACTGTGTGTGATGTCATCATGGACACCAGTGCCAGTTCAATCATTAGTATGTACTGAATATGCCAAGTTACTAAGCTGGTCCCATGTGGCAGCCTTAACATGTTTCTGGTTTTGAAAGCACAGTTTTACTTATTTGTCTGCTGTCCTGGTTAGCTAAGATATTACGGTACAAAAATGTTTTATAATACATTATATATAAGACCAGTCTGAACTAGGTAAGTTACCAGTATATGTACGGTAAGTGAATTATGGTTACAATATAGCAATTTGTGTGTTAAGGTATTTTAATAATGTGTGCTGAGATTTGCTGTGCTCTAAATTGTTGGTAAAATTCCTGAGATGCTGTACTAATAGTCCTGATGACGAAGCTAATGGCATCCTTCGACCCTGTCAGTCACACTGCCATTTCTGGATTATACCGGTGCAGGGGAAACTAGTTTTTTTTAATCGCAGAATCAGCAGCAGCAGCTTGCTCACACTTGATATTGGCCACAATGTTCTGCTAAACTTAAGGAAGCAGAAGAGCTTCACGTATTGCCTTCTCCCAGATCTGCTGATCAGCTCACTAACGCATTTCACAATTCTGTACTAAATATATGTGAAGCGCCTGCAAATTCGAAGTGTCAGCCTGGGTCACGGTATAAAAGTAATGTGGTTAACAATTTGAATCATACATCATGAGTGATACTAGACTCTGTTGTATCTACCCACAGCTCACTTAGGCTCAATTTATCAGATTGTGGACCTGCTAAAATTAGGAATTATGAACAGAATTTGACCTTTATATAGGTCACATATTCTGCTTGATATTAAAGAGAATTTGTCAGCTACAGAACACCCCCGAAACTTGAGTCAGTCAGTGGTCCCTAACCAGTGGCGCCGGAGCCATGTGTGGCTTGCGACCCCCTGCTGTGTGGCTCGCCATGGCAGTCCTGAGTTATGACCATATGTACTGGCAATTGACATTATTGCCGACCTATCCTAGATTTACCACCAAAAAGTGCCAATTTGGATGGTGTAATACTTCACACTGAAAAATATATCAGCAAACGTTTCCAATTTCATGTTTTTTTGTTTCTCCACATTCAAAATTTCTCTCTTCTACTTTGAATTGTCTGTTGCTCCCAACCATCACTGAAAGTTGAATGTGGCTCACAACCTCCAGTGTAAGTGTTGCTGAGTCCAATTATGTATTTTTTATCTTCTTACTCATTGCATTCTGATGCTGTGCTCCGAAAAACCCACAGTAAAATATTTTGGGAGGACTACTCTTTAAGTCCTCTCTATTATGTGTGTGAGCACGGGAGTCCTCACCTTACCGATCCCCCTCCTTTACTCTTCCAGTGCTAGCTTGGTCCCCTCGAGTCCCTGCTTCTTGCTCCCTCTTGATGCACAGTGGGGACCTACCTCATCCAATGATTGTGATGAAGGGGCCCATGGGGACTCGGGAAGAACAGGAGCAACAGGGGATCGGTGAGGGGAGTTTGACTTTTTTTTTTTTACAAAAATTGGCAAGACAAAACCTTCCCCCCCTCACCAGGATCCTTGTGCAATCATACCCTTAGCACCAGTATAGTTATGTCCAAGGTTGGAAGTCCTATCATACACCACAAATTATCCTGCAGTCACATCGGCACACATTACATGCGGCATAAATAGTGTAACGTATTTTGGATGTACGGTATGGGGTAGCCTAGGGAAAATTTTGCCCCTATGGCCACTTTGTCCTATGTTCATGCCATGCCAGGTAAATTTTAAGAGCAAATTTGCAGGATGTAGCCACATCCAGGTTAACATAACCTTTATATATGGGAGTAACTGTCTTCGCACTGCGTCTGCAGTGTCTTTTTACCGTATAACCAGGAAACGCTCCCAGCAGGTCTGTTACATGTACCCATAGGCTTCTGTTATACCTACAGAGGCCAGAACAGTGTTCTCCATTCAGCGTTGTATGTTGTTTTTTTGTTTGTTTGTTAGTTTTTTTTACTGTGCTACTCCATTAAGAGGCGTCAAGAACAAAACATTTTTTTTTTTACTTGGGTACCTTAGGGTATGCCAAGAGTTGTGTCCATTTTATGGGTCCATTTAACATATGTGCCAGGACACTGCAGGCTCAATGTGAAGAAGCTTTTAAAAGAAGAATGTCACCTCTAAAATCAGTTTTAAAGCGTGCTATCGTGGTGCCCCAAAACATTATCTTTTCATGTGAAAATCCGGTCCTCTGATCCTGAGAAATTTTCTATATTTTATATACAAATAAGATTTTTTCGGTGCATCGGGGGCAGGATCACTCAGTGCACCTTGATTCCCCTGCATTATCGTTACCGTCTCTCAAATCTCATGGACTTTCAATCAAACAAGAGTGAGAAGTGTTGGGTTGTCAATGGGGACAAAACGTAACATAACGGAATGCTCGTTGAGCGTTCCGTTCTCATACCGGAGAGCAAACCATAGCATGCTGCGGTTTGCATTCAGTCCTGGGATATGGAGCACGACGGATCCGTCATGACCCACTATGCAAGTAAATGGGGACGGATCCGTTTTCTCTGACACAATAGAAAACGGATCCATTCCCTATTGACTTTCAATGGAGTTCATGACGGATCCGTCTTGGCTATGTTAATAATACAACCGGATCCGTTCATAACGGATGCAGACGGTTGTATTGTCAGTCACAGAAGCGTTTTTGCTGAACCCTGCCGGATCCAGCAAAAACGCTAGTGTGAAGGTTGCCTTATTTGCATAAAAATAAAAAAGCATTTCTCTGGAATAGAGGCCCGACTTTTTACAAGAAAGCCTGTGAACCACAGGTGTCCTCATGTGTACAGAACTGTAGGGGATTGGTTTGGCAATTCTCCCTGAAGTACAGAACACGCAAACGAGCCTCTCCAAAAGGGAAAGGGAATACAAGTTGTTATATGGTCATTCTGTATGTCAAAAAGCCACAGCCAAATTCATAGATTATAGCTGGGGGATATTCTGTACAACCTCCAAAAGGGTTTTATCAATGTAGGAGATTATAGATGAGCAATACTGCATGTTATAGAGCAGGAGGAGCTGAGCAGATTGTTGTATGGTTTTGTGGGAAAATATTCAGTAAGGCTAGATTCACATGAAAAAGAAAAGTCCTGGCCATTTTTGCATCCAGTGTCTGGTTGTTTTCCACATCCATTTTGCATCCATTGTTAACTGCCTTTAAAAAGAGATGACTTTTTTTTTGCTCAATCCTAACCCCTGCAGTACCCTCAGTATACATACTGCCCCCCATAGTGCCTACTGGACATCAAATCTCACACCATAGTGCCCCCAGTATGAATATTGCCCCCTTAAAGGCCCCCAGTAATATTAATGCCCCCAGTCTTAATACTTCCTCCATAAGTGCCACCAAAATATTAATGCTCCCATTACTGGCTCCCAGTATAAAGAATCTCATCACCCTGGAGGCACAGGTCCTGCTGCATTCAATGAGGAACACATGCAAGTGGATGAGGGATTTTTTTTTTTTCAGCCATGTTAATAACCCCTTGACTGAAATTGGTTCCATGTAATGGCCATTACTTAAACGGCCATCACGCGGCCATTTTTCCCATTTATGTGAATGTAGCTTTCGACTTGTAAGTTATACATTTTATCCTATGCTTTTTCTGAACTTAATCCTGTCTCTAACTATCAGTTACTGACAGCTATCTGTATACACACTTACACAGAGGATGCTATCAATCACTGATAACATCTCCCCGTGTACAGCAATCAGTGACTGACAGCAATCTCTGTATACACACTTATACAGGGAATGGTATCAATCACTGATAAAACTTCCCCGTGTACAACCTTTAGTGACTGACAGCTATCTCTGTATACACACTTACACAGAGAATGCTATCAATCACTGATAAGCATCTCCCCCATGTACAACTGAAGTCAGTAAGAGCACAGATATAAATGTATAAATCACAAGTTATATTGAATCTTTCCATACAAAACTATACATCAATCTGCTCAGCTCCTCCTGTTCTATATCATGCTGCCTGCAGATTGCACTGAATTTTGGGGTGACAGGTTCACTTTAAGAGTATTTAGTATACAGCAGCATGTTCCAAAAAAATTAATAAGAAAACGATTGTTTTGTCAGTGGGTGTGATCATATCATGCTTATTCTCATTTCACTACTTTGCTTGGACTATAACCTCTGTCATCATGGGTAATTTAATCTAGGTTTTTTACTGTGCTTTACAACATAGGGCGCTATATTTGTACCCAGGCAATAACCATTGCCCTGAGCCATATCAAATGATCTATTATCTTTAAATATTACATATTGTATCTTTGATTTTGAGAAGCTATACTAAGACATCTTTTACTATGTATGTTATGAGGTCAGTGGTTGGTGAAATCATTTACTATATGGTTCGATGCCAGGGACAATACCATATCATAGACTGTTATACTGGGCAGTAACGTACAATAAAAAATACTTATTTGCTGACATATTCCATAAAGATTGCATCACTTTAGGATTCATATCGGTTGCTCAGGATATTTGCCATTGCTAGGTGTGCACCGTGAAGATACTGGGTGAGGTTAGATTTCTTGTACATCCCATTAATGCTTTAACAATGTGAAGTTTTTTTTGTACTAAACCTAGGGGGCGCAGTACAACCCCAGGGATTACACTCTGATAGCCATCAGCCTCCACAGCCTATGGACAAGCCAAAGCGTCACGGTGAACATCCACTTCCACAGAACGAACCACCAGGGCCATCAACCACTGCAGGTCAGCCACCATCTTCTGAAGGACAGACATTATCTCCTGTCAGCCAAGTGGAGTCACTGCCTAGACGTCAGACGGAGCCATCTCAAAAAACCCAACCTCATCCACAGCTGAAGTAAGACCATAGTGAATAGATCATAAGTTGTGTCCACAATTATTATGCAGCCCAGAAACCAGCATTGAGTAGAGCCCTCAACAATGAAGATCTCTCAATCAACCTTCTCCGAGAGTTATGAAAAATGTTCAAAAAGTACAGCTACAGTACAAGTTAATATACCAATATCATAACCTTTGTTAACTGATATGTATCATAAGCAACCAATGAATATGTGACTTGAGGGGAAATTCCATTAAAGGGATTGTTCATTATATCAACTGGAGAGCAGGACAAGCATGCACAGCTGGTTTCCATAGAGTTGAATGGAGATGTCTTAAAGGGGTATTCCCATTTGGGACATTTAGGACCTAGTACTCTCAGCTATTTTCAGAAATAGTATTAAAAGTGCGTGGAGAGAGCCGTTCAACCTCTCCATTCCAGGCCGGGGCCCGATTTCTTGAATTTGGGGCATGTCCCAGAGGTGAGCCCACACCTAGCGGACATTTATGACTCATCCTGTGGACATACCATAAATGTCACAGATAGGAATTTTCCCTTTAAATAACCTTCCATGTTCATTCGACTGTTTCTGTCGAGCATGGATTGGACAGTGTCAGCCTGAATGGAGACATGCCCATTGACAAGGGGCAATGGTAACACCCAGTTGTCAATTTAGTCTTACATTTCCAGGAGGAAAAACAGAGGAGCAGCACAGCTCATGAAATAAGACATGTCCTGCTGTCTGAACCAGAAAATACTATTTTATCAGTGAAAGATGTAGTCAAATGATGATGAGTCCTGAACGCAGACCATTGCTTTCACTTATGCACCAGTCTGCATATTCAGCATCAGATACTTCATCATTTTCCTTAATTAGAAGTCATCTTACACCTGATAGCCCATTATGTAATAGTACAGAGAGATCTTTCCGCATTTTGCAATCAGCATTCAGGGCTTGTATTATTAGAAACACATCCTGTCACGTTGGTGCAGTGTGGTTATAAGAAAGGAGGAAATCCTTGTGTGATTAGTCACTGTATCTCTCCTGACTGAGAAGAACTGAAATGATCTCTTTCTCCAACCAGCTACCTGGTGTAAAGAAGAAATCATCACTAATGACAGTGCATCTTTTTCCGGTTTTCATGATTTCAGACAATTACAGTATGATAGTATTGCACTTTTATATAATTCATTATTATTAGCATTATTATCATTAGTATTGTCTAAGGCTACATTCACATGACAGTGGAAAAAAATGGCCATGAAAAATTGCATCCATTTTCTGGCCGCCTTGCTGTTTTGCATTCATTTTTAACAGCTTTTAAAATGGATAATTTTCATTGGCTTCTTTTATTTAAACCCCATAGTGGCCACCAACCGTAATAATGTCCCCCATAGTAGCCCCCAGCAATAATAATGTCCCCTATAGTGGCCCCCAGCAGTAATAATGACCCCATAGTGGCCCCCAGCAGTAATAATGTCCCCCATAGTAGCCCCCAGCAGTAATAATGTCCCCATAGTGGCCCCCAGCAGTAATAATGTCCCCATAGTAGCCCCCAGCACTAATATTTTCTTACAGAGTGGCCACTACGTATAATAATGGCCTCCAGAGTGGCCCCCAGCAGTAATAATGTCCCCATAGTGCCCCCCAGCATTAATAGTGTCCCCATAGTAGCCCCTAGCATTAATAATTTCCAACAGAGTGGCCCCCATGAGTAATAAAGTGGCCCCCAGCCAGTGACAGATTGGCCATAGACCTTACAGGAAAATTTACCAACTGCCATATTGGTAAGTATGCATGCTACGTCTTCAGATATATCTACCAACAAAGCGGCCTCCATGCTTGCATATGCTCGTTCTCATGCTCTGCGCATCTTACAAAGCAGATGTATCCGGCTTTTTCGATGTTATTTTTACCTGTGGTAAATGTATTTCTATTTTTTCTTTAATTAGCAAGTCCCAGTCTCTGACCAACGCTTTCAACTTCAGCCAGTCGTCATTCTTCCGCTCATCCAATAATGATGATGAAGCTAAAGCAGATACTATCCGGAATCTGAGGAAGTCCTTCGCCAGTCTGTTCTCCGACTAAGCGTCCTAAGATCAATAGTCAAATGTAATCGTACACCTAATGCTACAAGGAATACAAGACAACCTAATCAGAATATAAAAAAAAAGAGAAGCTTCTTACCTCTGTGCGAGTTATTAGCCATACCATTTAGAGCATATGTGTTGCTGTTGTATAACTTTAGTAGGAGCAATATTATTGAGTGAAAATCCAGGTATGGAGACTGAGCCATAATCTCTAGCTCTATCCATTATAGTTATGGTATGTTGTCATTATTATTGTGTATTTGATTCGTTTTTCAGTCCTGATGATTATATTAATGGCATTTCTCTTAAAAGGCCTCTCTTCTGATTATGAGGTATTTTCATGATTTCGGTGGTTGTATCTACTCATCGTCATGGCGGTCCACAACTTTTTCCTATTTTTCCCTTAACGCTTATTCAGGTTATGGACTATCTAATTCCTTAGTCAAAACAAAGCTAATGGTACATATAGTTTATGCCCAGGTCAGAAATAGCCCCGGTGTCCCATCCCTGAAGGTCCACAGTGCAAAGCCCTATAGTGTGTGGTGGTAATATGAACCCAAGTACTAATGGTGCACTAGTAAATAGACCTTGTCTCCATGTATTTCTTTCCAAAAAGTCATATGGACATGTTTTTCAATAACTCCCATCATTCACTAGCGGCTCACTTCTATTCCCACTTCTTGACCTCGCTTTCCCTTGTAACCTCGTTTGAGACCCTTCCAAAATTGTGGTTGCAAAAGGAGAAGAAGTTACAGACTATCCAGTGATTACTGTGCCTCATGCACATGAGCATATTAGTGCTCCATACAAAATCTGAGTACAGCAATTGATGCTTTCTTCTCATGGATGCCATGGTCAGATAAAAAATAAAAACAATGGATTTATTTATTTTATTATTAATATTTTTTTGACAGTTCTTCATATATTTTTTTTTGTGTAGAGCTGTGCCTCAGGGTAAACTGTTAATACACAATTCTTGCCAAATTACGGTAGCTAGTTTTTGTGTTACTACTCCTATTAAAATGAATGCAAACCTTAAGAAGAGAAGTTTAGATTGACAGCCCTATGGATGCTTGTGAGCATTCATGTTGGTGACCCAACTAATATAGAAGTACCTTCCTATTTCCACTGTCTAAACATTGACTGTGACATCGAGAATATCATGGACAAGATTAACATACAGTACAAGCAGAGAGAATGAGGGAGGAGACGTGGTGATTGCCTAGCTGTGCATTGGATGGATAATCATGGAGTAGTAAAAAGAAGGAAGGATGAACAGCTCTGGAATACAAACTGCAGCTCTAGCAAGTGAAATGCTGGGAAAGTTACTGTACAAGGAATATTCATAAACACGTGAATAGGTTAAAAAAAATTGCCACAGAGAGGAATTTTAAGTATATTCACATTGATAGTAGTACGTTTTATGTTGTGTCATAAAATAATCCTCTTGTAGACCAAGAGCTGTGATAGGAGTAATATAAGACTATTGTAAACTGCTTTATAGTGCTGTGTAAATATGATATTCTTTGATATCTGCCATATTTCCGTCCTTGTCCATTTCTGCTTTCCTCCTCCTAGTCTTCATACAGCTAAATGCCCGGTCCCTTGTTGTGACAGACTATATTACAGCTCATTTCAGCAGGTGAAATGCTGTGTACATATTGTATACCATACAAATAAAGAGAATTATCTAAACCAATTACTGACTTTTATAGTTTACTTTTTTTTTCTCCTGGTTTTCTTCCTTCTGACATTCCATGAGGCACAATACATATAAGCTGGTGATGAAAGCTACATTTCCCTTCTATATATGATAGATAGAGCTGAAAATCTATTGTTACTTCATACTAAATCCGGTGCAGGATCAAGGTTCGTGGAGGCTGCTTGGCCAAGAAAATTGGTGGAGTCCCGTCTTGCTAGTAACTCCCCTATAATGCATAGGCTGGATACTGACATCAGAATTCGCTAATGTCCGTAGGATCCGATGACAATCAAATGTCTATGAGGACATCCCCGCTGCTTTTGGTGGAAACAAAGTTAAGTCTCATTCTTCGTTCAGCCCAGAGATACCCTGTTGTGTCTGGCAGCTGCCCATCCCTATGGAAGTAAAAATGCAAATTAGCAGTGCCTCCAAGAGTATCTGGAAAGGACTTGAAGGAACTGGGTGTTGGAGGCCACTACTATTCACACATCAATATTAATCTACAAAACCTACTTCTTCCATTCCTTTTCACTTTGATTAGAGGCTTAAAGGCGTAGTCCAGCCTAGGAGCCGTGATTGGAAGGTGTGCCTGATTTTAAAAAAATCGACTCACCTGTCTCTATTCCTATCGTTCCAGCTTTGCTGCCCCTCTCATGGCTGCTACAGGTTTCAACCAGACCAGAAGTGGATTTGTCCCATAACCACTGTGGCCAATCACTGGCCTTGATAGTCATGGTCTCTGAATGGCTCGTCACTAGAAGTGATGTGTCGTGCACGAACATGTGGCTTGGTCACAAAAACAACTCACTTCCAGTCCGTCTGGAACTGGAAGCAGCTGGGAACAGTAGTATAAGCCGTGCTTGAATGTTGGGACTGCAACCCCTTTAACTAAAGCTACATACACTAGGAAATTTGGTTGAATGGAAGCTTTGACTATTGAAACCTCCAATGATCATTGCCCAGAGTAGCTACTCAGTATTAGATGCACATTTACCAACCTCATAACAACTTATGTTCTTATTCCTCCTGAAGTTAATAACCTACCAGTATAGTCCCAGTATGTCCATATCTCCACTTCCTAATGGGGCCCAGTAGTTGACTATGATGTCCATGATTTTCTAGATAATGAGTGTTGGCTCCACATTCTAGGTACATTCTAGAATGTCAAGCTAAAGGATGGAAATAACTGGCCAAAGGACTGATGGGAGCCACAGTATCAATCTATATTGAAAATTCATGAGGGGTTTTAGTCTGACGAATCTTGAATACAGCTTCTAGTCTGAGTTTATATAAGGTTTTAGCCAGATACATATCATCAAAGTGTATGAAACTGTTAGAGCAAAAATTTACACTAAAAATTAGGAAATTACTATATTTTTTTGTACCTTCAAGATGACATTTGAGCAGGATCTGTCTAATATTCCCCCTCCAACAACACATTTCTGGAAAAGTTGCTTAGAAAGCCTAGTCCATGCTGACAGTATAATATGAGGCTAATGCTATAGATTTGTAATAGTAAGAGAATTACCACTGCACACTCTGGGTTAACATGCAAGTAAAATTATTTTATTGTGACATATCTTCCAATGAATACATGGGTAGATAAGGAAAATATAGATTTGTAGGCTGTTGCAAATTTTACTACATTCTGTGTCATCCTGATGAGATCTGATGTCTGCTGCCGATTGAAAGATAAAGAAAGATAAAGAACATATTGCCACATCTAAGAATTCAGCTAGGGATGGATAGGTCATAAAGGGCTGCACATGGTCCTCATCAATAGTCAGAATGTAGCATCTAGGGTGCCCGAACCCCTATCACATATTAATATGCTTTGCCTATCTATGCCATGCAATTCCAAAAATGCGGTACATCTTGGTTTAACCGTACATGAATGTTCCAATGTGCTTCTTGGCTGTTAGACACAAACTACTATGTTTGTGGACAACCTTAACCCCTCAAAGACAAAGCCATTTTGTTTTTTTCATCCCCACATTCCAAGAGCCATACCTTTTTCAATTTTCCATTCATATAGCCATAATAATGGCACCATTTCATTTACCATGTCTTGTATCGGAAAACAGAAAAAAAAATCTTTGTGAGTTGAAATAGAAAAAAAAATCCACCAAGGTTTTTTTTTTTTTGCTATTACGGCCTTCACTGTGCGCTAAAATGACATTATTTCTTATTCTGCGGGTCAATACTATTGTGGCTTTACCAAATTTGTATAGTTTTAAAAAAGTAAAATTTTTTCCTTCCATTGCCGATTTCTGACATCCATAACTGTGTTATATTTCGGTCTACAGAGCTGTCTGGGGCTTGATTTCTGCGGGGTGAACTGTATTTTTTATTGGTACCATTTTTGGAAACATATGTATGTTTGATCACTGCATATTCAACTTGCAGAAAAATATGTTTATATTTTAATAGTTCAGACATTTTTTGACGAGGCAATACCCATTATGTTTAGACATTATGTCTTTTTAGATGTAAAATTGTGAGAGGGGTGTGAATTTTTTATATTTTAGAGTTTTTAATATTTTTATGGTTTAAAAAAACAAAAACTTTTAGCTCCTTAGGGGGCTACAACCTGCAATCTTCTGATCGCTTGTCCCATATACCATAATAGAGTATGATTGTGGTCAATGAGATTCTGACACTCTGCCTGCTGAGCTGTGCCACATGCCCAGCTTTACAGGCAGTTAACCATGACAATTTAAATAATGATAAAAGCTGCCTCAAAAAGTACGTTGCCTAATAGCGTCGCAGGTCCCAGTGGTGAAGTGGGTGCAGTTCACATAGGTAAATGCGTTTCTTTTTGTTGGACCGCGCTGCCTCAGGAGTAGCAGAAATTCCACATTCGAAACCAGTCAAATAATCGTGGACATGGGAAAGCAAACAGGTCAGTCGAAGCCTTTCCTCCTCTCCCTTCCAGGCTTCTATTGAACACCAAGAATGCAGCCAGTAGTGAAGTACCGTCACAGGAATTGGAGTAAAACAGGGTTTATTATACTCACAATATACAGGTAAAAACGAGCAATGTACAAAGGATTCTTCGTACATTGCTCGTTTTTACCTGTATATTGTGAGTATAATAAACCCTGTTTTACTCCAATTCCTGTGACGGTACTTCACTACTGGCTGCATTCTTGGTGTTCCATAGAAGCCTGGAAGGGAGAGGAGGAAAGGCTTCGACTGGCCTGTTTGCTTTCCCATGTCCACGATTATTTGACTGGTTTCAAATATGGAATTTCTGCTACTCCTGAGGCAGCACGGTCCAACAAAAAGAAACGAGTTAACCATGACAGCCCTAAGAACCTTCAGAAGGCCCAGGGCTGTCATCAGTAACTAATAGAAGTTCCTCTGACTAACTCCACAGATCCTGGGATTGCTAGAGAATGCAGCATCTGAGGGGTTAAATGACCAGGTTCAACGTCATTGATGATCCCAATCTTTGCGGCTGGGTACTGGCTGCAGCCCACTCCATACAAGCCCTTACACATAATGACGTTATGTGCTTGATTATGTGTGAAGGGGTTAAAGAGGTTGTCTGTGTTAATTTTTTTTACAGTCCTGAACCACCTCCGTTCCAGCACCATTGCTCTGTCCTTCCCGCTGGGCTTTGTTTTCTTGCCTGCAGCGCTAATGTTTCCCTATATAGACAAAGAAAACTGTCGGCAAAGT
This sequence comes from Bufo gargarizans, assembly GCF_014858855.1. Taxonomy (NCBI): domain Eukaryota; kingdom Metazoa; phylum Chordata; class Amphibia; order Anura; family Bufonidae; genus Bufo; species Bufo gargarizans. The sequence goes on along the minus strand of NC_058086.1, from coordinate 23,579,628 downwards.
GACATCTGCAAATGGGTCTGCATCCGTTCTGCAATTTTGCGGAACGGGTGCGGACTCATTAATTCTCTATGGGGACATAAAAGATGCGGACAGCACACAGTGTGCTGTCCGCATCCGCATTTCCGGGCCGCGGCTCCGCAAAGAATAGATTATGTCCTATTCTTGTCCACAATTGCGGACAAGAATAGGCAGTTCTATGGAGGGTGCTGGCCGGGTGTATTGCGGATCCGCAATACACTACGGACGTGCGAATGGACCCTTATAAACATGCTCTAATATCAGAAAATCTCATTCTATCTGGTGGAATTACAAAACCAAGGTGCAGCTCCATCTGTTTCACACAGTTGTCAATTCCGCATTACTGACAGTATGCCATAATCTAGGGAGGGGTGAGGTATTATGGGTGTGTACAGAATAGTACCTCCTATACAAAACGTATACACCATACGATACATACAATGTGTTGGTTCATTGTAGACAAGTCCTGGCAGAGATTTTCAAAACATTTAGTGTTATCTAATGGGTATATAATCAATTACAAATATGCAGAATGTCACATTACAAGAGGAAACAACATAACAGGCAATGTACAGCCACGTAAAGGAAACTGTCAGTGATAGCATAGTTAGAGTTAAATGTAAGGAAACTGGGGGATATCTTCCAGTGAAAACAATTCGTTTCCTTTTTCGTCAAATATTGACAAGCGAGTTTGCATCCGAGATAAAATGATGTAGGGAACTTTGTAAGATAAAAATAGACTAAAAAGTGGGATTAGCGCCAACAAGAAAAGTACAAAAAGGGCAAAAACTGAAACCATGTATTTAAAGGGAACCTGTTCCTGTAGTCAATAAGATTACACCCTCGGCACGTTACTATAGCACTTGTAAACAATGTTCTAAACACGCCGCTGTTCAAATCCTTCATTATACTATACAGAGAAAGAAGTTCTAACACTGCTGGGCACCTCTCACAAGTAGAGGCAGTGCTGCAGTGGTGACTTGCTCCGGTGTCCTGGCTGTTGGCACTTCCCAATCTTCCTAGAGTGATGTCCCGCTTGGAAGTTACTGCTTACTGCTAACTCTGGTGACATTCGCTAATTTGGCTAATTTGCACATAAAGTAACCCTGTGCTACATGTTGTCATTGTAGAGAAATGATAACATACAATACTAATTGCACATATTGCAAAATGGTTCACATGCAGATCCTGTACTGTATGACATCATTGCACACAGAAGCACGTGGTCCCATTGAAAAGTCAGTGACAGCTTTCCATACAATTTCTAGCCCTGGTTAATCTCAGACACTACTTCCTAATTCTCTATGCACATCATATTCTTACACCCCTCTAAACGCAGCCAATGATATCCCACCACACATCAATAATGTACACTGTGCTATGACAAAACAGGTATAGTAACCAGTGATATCAAAGTATAGGAATAATAAACACAGTGATGTCACAGAACAGGGACAATAAATACAGTGATGTCACAGAACAGGGACAATAAACACAGTGATGTCACAGAACAGGGACAATAAATACAGTGATGTCACAGTACAGGGATAATAAATACAGTGATGTCACAGTACAGGGATAATAAACACAGTGATGTAACAGCACAGGGATAATAAACACAGTGATGTCACAGCACAGGAATAATAAACACGGTGATGTCACAGTACAGAGATAATACGGTTATGTCACAGTACAGAGATAAGAAACACAGTGATTCCACAGTACATGGATAATAAATATAGTGATGTCACAGAACAGGGGCAATAAATACAGTGATAATAAACACAGTGATGTCACAGTACAGAGATAAGAAACACAGTGATGTCACAGTACAGGGATAATAAACAGTGATGTCACAGTACAGGGATAATAAATACAGCGATGTCACAGTACAAGGATAATAATCACAGTGATGTCACAGTACAAGGATAATAATCACAGTGATGTCACAGTACAGAGATAAGAAACACAGTGATGTCACAGTACAGAGATAAGAAACACAGTGATGTCACATTACAGGGATAATAAACACAGTGATGTCACAGTACAGAGATAATAAACACAGTGATGTCACAGCACAGGGATAATAAACACAGTGATGTCACAGCACAGAGATAATAAACACAGTGATGTCACAGTACAGGGATAATAAACACAGTGATGTCACAGTACAGGGATAATAAACAGTGATGTCACAGTACAGGGATAATAAACACGGTGATGTCATAGTACAGGGATAAGAAACAGTGATTTCACAGAACAGGGACAATATATGCAGAGATGTCACAGTATAGAGATAATAAACACGGTGATGTCACAGTACAGGGATAAGAAACATGGATAATAAATACAGTGGTGTCACAGAACAAGTACAATATATGCAGCGATGTCACGGAACAGGGAAAATAAATACAGTAATGTCACAATAGAGAGATAATAAACACAGTGATGTCAGATTACAAGGATTATAAACTCATGATGTCACATTACAGGGATAATAAACAGATATCACAGTACAGAGATAATAAACACAGTGATGTCACAGTACAGGGATAAGAAACACAGTGATGTCACAGTACAGGGATACTAAATACAGTGGTTTCACAGAACAAGGACAATATATGCAGCGATGACAGAACAGGGACAATAAATACAGTAATGTCACAATACAGAGATAATAAACTCATGATGTCACAGCAAAGGGATAATTAATACATTGATGACACATACAGCGATATCTCTGCACTGGGATATTGATGTGATTTCACAGTACCATGCTAATGCTCACAGTGATGTCACAGAACAGAGATAGCACATTTAGCTTAGATTTAGCTTTACCTTAAATTTTAAATTACTATAGTCTTATTTTTACCTTGGTATGAGAGATTATTCACCAATCTTCTTTTATGATGTTGAATACATAAACTGGTACTTATTTCAGCCACATCATTTCTCATGAGAACATACCATCTAAACTTTCAAAGCCAGCCTGAAAATTCAGGAAAGTCTGCAACCTACAATGACCTAGCTGCCATTACATGACCCATGTGAGCAGTGTCAGCCCTCATCTACTATATGGTGGAATAGAAGTCCTCACAGTTCATTCATGTTTATTGTACTTGGTTTTGTATGTATATGAACCCAAGTACACCGCCCTGGGATAACTAGTGCTTCAAAATGTTGTTTGTGGCCCAGCTGGGGGACAATGGGGGAAATCAAGTCATTAATAAACCAAAACAGACAAAGCCAATACTACAAAGAGAAAAAACACAAATTGGGATGTGAATGTACCGTGTGCATGGGACAAAGGCATAATCTGGTGGACCAGGATTCTGCACCTGTACTCTGTAACTATAAGGCCTCTTCACATGTCAGTGAATCATACATGTGTTGTTTGTGGTCCCCACAGTATCCATTCACTTTACTATGTGTATTCACACATCAGTGGCTTTCCACAGACTGAGAGTCCATGGTGACCTCACAGAAACATGCCTTATATTGTACGTGATTACAGATCCCTCACGAACATTAAAGAGGACCTTTCACTCGTATACAAACTAAAAACTAACTCTATCTGTGGGCAGAGCGGCGCCCAGGGGTCCCCCTGCACTTACTAGTATGCCTGGGCGCCGCTCCGTTCGCCCGGTATAGGCTCCGGTGTCTGCGCTCCCTCTGACTGATTTTTTGTAGGAGGCGTGTCCCTTGCTGCAGCACTGGCCAATCGCAGCGCACAGCTCATAGCCAGTCTATGAGCTGTGTGCTGCGATTGGCCAGCACTGCAGCAAGGGACACGCCTCCTACAAAAAATCAGTCCAGTACAACAGACGGCGCTGAGACACCGGAGCCTATACCGGGCGAACGGAGTGGTGCCCAGGCATACTAGTAAGTGCAGGGGGACCCCTGGGCGCCGCTCTGCCCACAGGTATAGTTAGTTTTTAGTTTGTATACGAGTGAAAGGTCCTCTTTAAAGCCATGAAAATCACACACAAAGGGGGTCATTTACTAATATTAAATAAGTAACAGTAAAGATGGGCACTCTAATATCCAGAATCACCAAACAATATACGTTTATATATTTATTCAAAATAAAATAGTATGAATAACACAAGCATAAAATGACTAAAATAGGCCTAAATACATTATATACTAAAGTACGACTAATCGTTGGTATAAATTAACTCTATTAGTCGCTAAAAATAACTCTATTAGTCGCTAAAAATAAAACTGATATTGAGCTGCCTTTTCGGGTCCAGCCCAGCTACACAGTGGACCAACGACTAATGCAATAGTTGATGAAATCGAATAGATATTAAAATAGGTGTCTACAAATAATGTATAGTCCCCAGGTGATATATTTCTCATGAGCAAAAAAGAAACCAATGTGAAATAAAATGTAGCAAATGTTCCAAGTGAGAATTAATCCAAACAAATCCAAGGAGAAAAAATATAAAAGTGAAAATATACAAAGTTTGCAAAAATATTTGTGAGCACTTCTTAATCATATAAAGAATCCAAATAGAATATAGTGTTGCTGTGTTTAGGTAGGTAATAGTCAATCGCTACTTAGAGTTCATAGACTGCCTGTATTCAAGGGCTTTATAGTAGCGGCTCCACAACTGTAGCTGGTCCCTCCGGGTAAACAGTTTTTTACTCCGGTAAGGCTGGGTTCACACGGGCGTGTCCGGATTAGGTCCGGATGCGTCCCGGTGTATTGCGGCAAACCCGCGCGATTAGGTACGCAATTGCAGTCAGTTTTGACTGCGATTGCGTTCCGATGTTCAGTTTTTATCACGCGGGTGCAATGTGTTTTGCACTCGCGTGATAAAAAACCGACTGTGGTACCCAGACATGAACTTCTTCACAGAAGTTCAGGTTTGGGTTAGTTGTAGTGTAGATTGTATTATTTTCCCTTATAACATGGTTATAAGGGAAAATAATAGCATTCTGAATACAGAATGCTTAGTACAAGGTCAATTGAGGGTTAAAAAAAAAAAAAGAAATTAACTCACCTTGTCCTCTTCATCGCGCAGTTCCCGGTCTCTTCTGATGAGCTGTCGGCTAAAGGACCTTTGGTGACGTCAGATCACATGCTCCAATCACATGGTACATCACCAGTGGCTGAGGAAGAGGGTAGCCCAACCTTCGAAACGCGTCTGGCGTGGACGAATAGGAAACTGACCCTGGCAGCTAACCAGCAAAACTAGATTTTATTGCTATCTAGAAAAAGCGCTTCCATTAAACAAACTGATACCAGGTCTACTGGCCATAGCCTGGTAATCCACGGACAGCAGAAGCCAGCTGGAATAATTAAATCAACTGCATAGAGGAGTGAGGAACGCCCATCGCAGACAAGTCCAGACTGTGCCTACGATCTGAACAGAGTGAGACCTGTGAACTGCGGTCGGCTCTGGATACACGCGGATAACAGCGAAAGCGGACCATATAGCCCAGATATACCAGCAAGGTACCTCCTTACTCCATACACGAGGTAAGCCCTCTGTGCAGCCACGCTACGGACCGGAGAGCATTACTAAGTGTGAGTACCCCTACAAATAGCAACGATTGGTAATCACTTACTGCATATATCTTTACCTCGGGTCGAATGTGGAGAGTGCACAACACTGACTCAAATAATTGAAACCATATTACCGGAGTAAAAAACTGTTTACCCGGAGGGACCAGCTACAGTTGTGGAGCCGCTACTATAAAGCCCTTGAATACAGGCAGTCTATGAACTCTAAGTAGCGATTGACTATTACCTACCTAAACACAGCAACACTATATTCTATTTGGATTCTTTATATGATTAAGAAGTGCTCACAAATATTTTTGCAAACTTTGTATATTTTCACTTTTATATTTTTTCTCCTTGGATTTGTTTGGATTAATTCTCACTTGGAACATTTGCTACATTTTATTTCACATTGGTTTCTTTTTTGCTCATGAGAAATATATCACCTGGGGACTATACATTATTTGTAGACACCTATTTTAATATCTATTCGATTTCATCAACTATTGCATTAGTCGTTGGTCCACTGTGTAGCTGGGCTGGACCCGAAAAGGCAGCTCAATATCAGTTTTATTTTTAGCGACTAATAGAGTTATTTTTAGCGACTAATAGAGTTAATTTATACCAACGATTAGTCGTACTTTAGTATATAATGTATTTAGGCCTATTTTAGTCATTTTATGCTTGTGTTATTCATACTATTTTATTTTGAATAAATATATAAACGTATATTGTTTGGTGATTCCGGATATTAGAGTGCCCATCTTTACTGTTACTATATTATTTTGGTGCTTTGAGTGCGACATCGGATAGGTGCACCTGGCCATCCTAAAACAGGAGGCAGAGCCGTCCTTTATTTGACTTCACTAATATTAAATAAGCCTAAATTAGTTAGAAAACAGTTAGTTGTGCCGCTATCTGCAACTTTTCCGCGCTCACGCCGGATCTGAAATTGTGGGCGGGGAAGGGGACGGGCCGGCAGGCCCATCTCATTCATCATTTTGCTTTCGGCATAGAAAATGGTCTAAATTTAAGACCGCTCGGAAGCTGTTTTACATTTAGAAGTGGTGCTGGATGCGCCAAAGTTATGGAGAGGCCGGCGCCTCATCATACCTTCACCGCATCCACTGCCAGCTATGGGCCTTTATTAAGACTGGCGTCTAAAATGCCTTTCTTATTAAATGTGCCCCAAAATGTTGTCATCCGTGTTTGGTCTATGGTTTTCACGGACTGTTGCTAGGGAATGGTCTGGAACCCATTTTTCAGCCTAGCAGTGTCCATGGAAAGCCTACCATTTTGCCAGATAAATAGTCAAAAATGCTGCACTATTTCATCCTATATTTCTGACGCAATTGCACAGATGGGAATGCAGCCTAAGAATGTCAACAGCGTAAATATGGAGAATTTCTGCTGATTACACTCAGTTCACCTGAAGTGTCAACTATTTTTAAGTCATTTTTTTTCTCGACGTGAAATGAGGCTGAATGATTGCAGTTTAACAGCGAGATCTGGAACGGCACATGCACCGCTCTCCAATGATCAGCATGATTCAGCAGTTCTCAAAAGAACATTCTTCCTTTCTCTTCAATGTTGAGTAATGAGTAACCAAACTAGCATATCAAGGTGTTTCCAGTCACTCTCTCTTCACGTGCTACTGCCTACCAAGCCTTTAACCTGTTCAGCTCTGTGACGTCCCCCATGGCATGTGGCAATGGTGGATTCAATACCAGGGTTACTAAACTGCAAGCTATGTAATATTAATGGGACTGTGCAAAAAACGGATAAGAGATACTTATTTCAATTATAATCAAGAAACAAAGGAAGTCAACCCCTGTAGGAACAGGCTATGCAAAACTTCCACAATTTAATAATAGTAGATAAAACAATGTTACTATCACAAACTTACCTGTCCGGGCCCCAGCAGTGAGATCTCGAGATTTAGCATGACCGCGCCGGGAAAGGCGTGCTGCGAGCCACGCACCCTGGTGAAGTAACAGGACCCTTAGCAACAGGATGCAATACTCTGTATCTCCCTATAGTGTAGGCATGGCCAACCTGTGGCTCTCCAGCTGTTGTAAAACTACAATTCCCACCATGCCCTGATGTAGGCTGATAGCAGTTGGCAGTCTGGGTATGCTGGGAGTTGTAGTTTTGCAACATCTTGAGAGCCTCAGGTTGGCCATCCCTGCTATAGCGGGCGTGTGCTGAAGGAGATTAGCAGTGGGTTCATTTCTCAGCTGTTCTATTCCTATGTGCTGTGTTCTGACTAATGGAGCGCCGAGTTATGGACCTATTGGGTTCTGATCCTGGGACTCAATTGCTCAACATTTTTTAAAAGTTTATTAGAATTACTGGATGGGTATTAAAGAGAATTGCTTCTAAATTCAAACGTAATGATCTCAGTCTTTTTAAAGTGTAACCATCATATTTTCTTAATTGCTAGTTTATTAGAGCTAGGCATGTATTCCGGAGTTAGTCAGTCAATAATTGTCATCAGTGATGGCCAGTTTGTAGTGTTGGCCAACGAACACATGCGGGCTGCCATCTTGACTCGACAAGTTCAGCGATGCACAGGTAAGCCCTTACCTGTGCCTACGTCGCGAGCCGGTCTGAAACAAATGCAGTCACCGGGAGCAGGCAGTTCCGAGAACAGCCGCCGGGGGCCTTCATCGGGCTGTTCTCGGTGACCGCATTTGTATCAGACCGGCTCGCAGCGCAGGTACAGGTAAGGGCTTACCTGTGCATCGCCGGACTTGTGAATCAAGATGGCAGCCCGCATGTGTTTTTTTGGCGAACACTGCGAACTGGCCATCACTGATTGTCATTAATGCCTCCTATCCTTTTCAATTGGTCCCTTAAAACAGCATTGCTAGAGCTTTTCTGTCTTCCCTTTGTTATAGACAGAAGGCAGAGGGGTGATCCTCCACACTGCATGCCTGATTAGCTGACAGGAAGCTGCTGGATAAAGCAAGAGTGTATGTGAAGTGAGGGAAGGCAGTCTTGGCCTCAGTGAACTGGCAGAGGAGCCATCTTGAGAAGATACTCATAATGTAGGGTTCAAAACAGCCATAGCTAAGGGAAAAACTCAAGGGAAACAGTGGTATGTGAAGAAACTAAAAGCTGCTTTATAACATATGCTAAAATTTATTTATTTTTATTAAAACATGACGGTTACACTTTAAAGCATAAAAAGGTGTTTATAGGTGAAGGCATCATAGGCCTCATTCACATAGGTTTATGGTTCCATACAAGCTTAGAGTTGTACAGAGCAATGATATGGCACCTATGCCATCTTCGGCTCCCTGGCTGGATGTTGGTCTGTCTGCTCACGGATGCCTGAAGTGAGAACAGAACACTTTGCGGTCTTGCAAGACACCTGTTCTGTTCTCACTGCAGCCTGCAGGGAAGGAACTAGGGAGTGGACAGATGGACATCCAGCAAGGGAGGAGAAGACCCAGCAGGGAGCCACAAGGTTGAAGCTGTTCAGGAGAAGCTTCAAGACAACATAAAGGCAAGTCTAGCAAATTCAAGTGGCAGTGTGCTGCTCCAGTGCTGTCCATGCTGAAGAACACTCTCACTTGGACATAGCCATGGCAAACCACTGCCTCAATAGTATATATTGGGGGCCAAAACTAATAACCCGATATCTCTAGAATGGGGGACACAAAAAAATCCACAGGAAGAATCAGGGAAATGACAGGAACACATGTATGTAAGCAATTAAAAAACAATTTATGTGACTGGTGACGGGTCCTTTTAAAAGGGTAATTCCAACCAAAATTCCAAGTGCTAATCTCTAAACTTTTCTTTTTATCACTAAATATCACACTGGGTTACACAGAAGAATATAGAGTGGGGCCTAATACTGAGTCTAGGCTGGATTCACACTCAAGAATTCCCTTTTTTGTAGGGTCTTTCTTGACATTTTCCCAGTGTTTTGTACGTCAGAAACACAAAGGGCCAGATTTATCATTTCACTTACATCTTACTCCACTTTTACATATGTCCAAAGTCACTTTTGGCTAAGTCAGATTTATTAAATTAATGGTCCTTTAATACTGTAATAAATGTGCTTTGACGGTAGCAGTTTATCCGTCAGTAAGCGGCTTTACAAAAGTCGCACGTCTATACGAAAAAGTTGCATGTTCTATTAAAAAGTCACAAAAGATAAGCATGGTCCTCACTGGAGTGAAATTATCGATTGCGCAAAAATTTGTGACTTTTTCACTCCATTATTCTGACTTGAGCTAATGATAAATCTGGATGTGTCAGTATTACCACCAAAAATTAATGTAAAGTATTCCATGAAGAACACTTGACATTCATGGAATTTAAACATAAATAAAATGCTGAAAAAAGACTGTCTAAGGGAGTCCTAAGGATGGTTTCACACATAAGCCTACATTTACTAATTTGAGTGCACATAGACATTGTACTAAATTGTGGCAAAAGTTAACGCAAATTGGTGAATTTTTTGTGCCTTTTGGTACAGCTAATTTTAGAGATAGCCACTGCACTTAGCCCAGCAAGAGATGTGGCTTAATGGAAATGAAATGTGTTTTCACATTAAAATTGTTCCACAAATTAAGCCAACCGATTACTGGTATAAACTTAGATAAAGGTGTATAGCCATTTATCAAATTTATCATCCAACATCTTGAGCCAATGTGTTAAAGTTTATACCATCTATGAAAATTAGTAAATCTGTCCTAAAGTGTTTTTTGTAAGAACTGTGTTTTTGTGGCATTTTTAAAGATAAGCAGTTATAAGACAAACTACAAATGGTAACTTAAATTTTACTGTTTTTCCTAACTTAATGTTTGGTGCATTTTTAGTCTATTGTATTTTTCAAAGTTTAGCATGTGCTACATGTGGCATTTTTTTCATGAACATTTTAAAAGGCTTTTCCAGGAAATAAAAATAATTCCAACCACAAATGCATGCCACCGAGTGCTATACTGAAAGGATGAAATTCTGGCTTTTGATGTTACCTGGCGACCAAGTACAAGATAGAGTTGACACCGACTGATTACATCACTAACATTTTGATTCAATACTAAAAAGACCCACAGCAGACCCCCTAAACTAATACAGGCCCCAGACCCACTGATTACAGACCCAGACCTGGACCCATAGATTAAGGGTGTCATCCAACCCCTATAATGACCCCCAATGCCCGGACTCCTCGTATACATTATATTTACCTGCTCCCCAGTAAAATTTGAAGAATTAAAAAAAAAAATTGATTCGGCCGGCTTCAGAGAGCCCGTATAGTTGTGTACAACACTGTGCCTTGCAGTAACATGTATAGGGAGTCTGCTGTGGTAGTGAAACAATACTGTGAGTCAGTATGGCATGCAGATGACAGGCATCTCTCTTAGAATCACTGCACACTTCACTTATTTGGGCAGTCATGGGGCCTAAACTGACCAAATAACCCAAGTGTGAACTCAGCCTTACAGGTCGATGTTAGTGTCAAGAAGAAGTGCACTCCTTTTACACCGTCGGCAGCTGATTCCACATAGATGTCTACAGAACCTGTTCTATTAAACGCTTATACAAGTAGAGCTCCCTGACAGAGTGGAGAGGGTATCAGCAGTAAGTTTGTGTTGACGTCACTGATTAATTTGCCCTTCCTCTGATCCGTCAGAACAATAACCCCCAAAAAACAGATCCTGTCTGTTTAGCATCCGTCTTCACTCAGTCAGCATTTGGTCAGTAATCCATCAGTATTGCTAATGCCAAAAAACAGGAGTGGATCCAAAACAGAGATGACACGTGAATGGAATATATGCATGTCTTCTGTGTTTTGTACCCACTCCTGCTTTTGGCTACCAAATCATAAGCCAATTCTGATTGGACCATACAGGCCTTACAGCTGCTACACAGACAGGATCCGTTGTGCATCTCATTTTTCCTTCCTTCTGACAGATCAGAAGAAGGGTCAAATAAATGGTGATGTCATCCAGGCCAAAAAGGCAAAATAGTGGCCTAGTCATGGAGTGTGGAGGGTAGGAAAACCGCTTGAAAAGTCCACAGAGTGGCCCAATGACATAGTGGTGAGGTGAAAGCAGCATTAGAAGACCACAGAGTTGCCTAGTGCCATAGTGGTGAGGTGACAGCAGCAGCAGCATGAGGAGGCCACAGAGTGGCACAATGACAGTGTGTTGAGGTGGCAGCAGCAGCATGAGGAGGCCACAGAGTGGCAAGGTGACATAGTGTGGAGGTGGCAGCAGCAGTATGAGGAGGCCACAGAGTGGCCCAGATACATAGTGTTGAGGTAGCAGCAGCATGAAGAGGTCACAGAGTGGCACAATGACAGAGTGTGGAGGTGGCAGCAGCAGCATGAGGAGGCCACGGAGTGGCAAGGTGACATAGTGTGGAGGTGGCAGCAGCAGCAGAATAAGGGGACCACAGAGTGACCCAGTGACAGGGTGGGGAGGTGGGTGGCAATAGCAGTACCCGCTGACGATGGTGGGTGTAAGAAGGAGCACTTGGCATCAGATGTGTGGCATCAGGCGGGTGGCAGCATCAGAATAGTAGCTGAGGCAGGTAGCCAGAAGAAACTGGTGTCTTTTGTCAAGGTTTGGGTGAGGCAGCATGGATAATCTAATATGATGCATCAGGCATTGGTGGGTGGAAATCCTGGCTGATCCACGCCTAATTCATCTTGACAAAAGTCAGTCTCTCCACATTTTGGGTGAACAGGCGAGTTCTCCTTGGGGTAACTATAGCCACACTACTGGCCGGGAAGGACAGCTTTTCCAGGGGGAAACTAGCCCAGTTTCGGCCACAAATCTAGTTTGGCTGCCCAGTAGTCCAGCGGATCATTGATGACGGGTGGCAGGGTGCACTCCAAGTATGCCACCACCTGAACATGACGGGTGGCAGGGTGCACTCCAAGTATGCCACCACCTGCTGGTTCAGGTTCTGCTCTATGTCTAGCTGCTGGTGAGTAGTTTCTTCACTATTCGGGTGAAGAAAGCTGCTCGTCAGTGACTCTAGTGTGAACCGAGAGCAAGGCAGGTGGTTTGACTCCGCAACCAGAAAAGAGTGCGTACGCAGAAGTCAAGATTAAGAAAATTGCATTTACTATAAATTAATAAAAGCAGGTTAACAGTACAGTTACAGAGATAAAGACAAGCTAAATATTCAAAACAGTATAAACAATACTAGTCAAATACTGCAACAATTTTCACCTTTGCTGTGTCTGTATTCGCAGTGCGGACACTAAGAAATAACAGTCCCTAACTGACCCTAACTTTCAAGCGGGTGCGCACCCCCCTTATCCCAGTGGTCCAAGTGGACCTCTTACAGTTTGTGGAAGTGCACGGTGGGGCCAGATGTCGTCCTTTTCCTTTAACCAGCGCAGGATCCGCAACAAAGAAGTCCTCCTCAGCAGGCCGGAAAACCAGATGAATATAATCCAGAATTTTACAGTTACTGTCCGGTACCTCGACAGCACTGTGAGTCTCTTTACTGCTTGGGGCAATCCACTCAGCCCAATGTCGGCTCCACAGGTTAGTTGCTGCACAGTCCTTTTTAACTTGACTTCACTAAATGCACGGTTCCTTTATACTCCATCCGTCTCTAGACTGAAGTTCACACAGCTTGGCTGCACAGGAAAGTCCTTTAGTATCTCCACACACGTCTTACACAGCACAGAACTTGTTTTCTATCTTGCCAATATGGCTGCCGTCATAGTTCCAGTCTTTTTTCCTCTTTCTTCCTGCTCACACTGAGGCAGGCTGACATCATAATGGGCGTGTCACTTCAACACTTAACTGCTGCCTTAAAGAGCCAGTATCACATTAATACACTTTCTCTATGGTAAACTTCAACGCAAATTGGTCCTATGCTGCCATCTACTGACCAAACGAATACTGCAGGCATTTACATTTATCTGTATTACTGAAATAGCATTATACATTAAATTTTAACACAGTTTACCAGGATAATGAAACTTAGAGACATTACATGACTGTTTCTTACACTAGACTCAGGCTGCTGCTGATGGAGCTGATACTGCTCCTGCCACCCTCCCAAGCAGCCATGGCAGTGGAACATGAGCGCCAACTGACTACATAGGATGTCTCTATAGTAGTTCAGTTTGTCCTCCCTCTCAGCGGGTGTAAAAAAAAGGCCCCCATTTTGGACCGGTAGCGAGGGTCTAACATGATGGAGAGACAGTAGTCATCCCTCTGGCGAATGGTGACAATTCGGCTGTCACTACGCAAGCAAGTGAGCATGCTTTGGGCCATTTGCGCAAGTGACTCGGAGAAACTCCCTGCCTCCATCTCCACTGCACACTGCCACGATGTCCCTGGGTCATCTGCCTCATCTTCCTCATCTCCCTCTTGCTCCTCCGGCTGCTCCTGCTCCTCCTCTTCCTGTCACCTGTATAGAAAAACCACCCATTTCTCTACACATTGCTTGTGCTCCAATGTCCTCCTCCTCCTCCAGTTCAGCCCCCACAGGGATCATGTGGCCGTGGGATGTAGGTGCCACGTCTCCAGTCCCCTGATCAGCCAGGTTTACCAGCATCTTTTCCAGGATATGAATCAGTAGAATGACGTTGTTCATCCCGTAGTCCTGGCGACTAACAAATGAAGTGGCCTCCTCAAAGGGCACGAGCAAACGGTAGGTGTCATGCATGATGATGAGCTGCCACTAGCTAATATCGAAGTTACACAGGGGAGTACCTCTGTCCACTTGGATCATCAAGAAATCGTTTATGACTTTTCTCTGTTCATATAGTCAGTCCAACATATGGAGGGTAGAACTCCAACGGGTGGAAACATTGCATATCAGCCTATGTTGGGGGATGCCATTCTGCCGCTGCAGCTCAAGGAGGGTGTGCTTGGTGGTGTACGAGTGGCTGAAGTGCATGCAAAGTTTCCTGGCCATATTTAGGATGTCTTTAGATGGGTGGAAGACTTCAGAAACCAGATAGAACATGTGCGCCATGCAGGGCGTATGGCTCAGCCCTCCTTGATGCATTGCCGACACCATGTTCTTCCCGTTGTCAGTCATCATGGTTCCGATTTTGAGTTGTCCTGGAGAAAGCCAGGATTTGATTTCTTGATGAAGGACACGGAGCAATTCCTTTCCTGTGTGACTCCGTCCAGGCAAACAAGGTGTAGAACAGTGTGACACCACCGTGCCCTGCACATGTGGTATGCTGAAGGAGCACTGTGAATTGTCCCTGCAGTGGAGGATGAGGACACGGTGGAGGATGAGGAGGCAGAGGCAGACATTGTCGCAGGACCAATTGCGTGAGATCGTGGAGGCGGAAGCGGCGTCACCTGGCCAAGTTGCTGGTGTGGCTGGGCAGGAACCACATTTACCCAGTGGGCCCTAAAGAACATATATTGTCCTTGACCGTAGTTACAGCTACCGACTAATTTTCCCAAAAAAAGGCTGTATCACAAACAAATTTCACCACTGAATGGCTAATCGATGCAATTACTACAGAAGAAAGTCTACATTCACCGACCAATTTTCCCAAAAACGGCTGTATCACAAACAAATTTCACCACTGAATGGCTAATCGACGACGGCTAATAACACATACTTATTTTTCCTATTAATACACACCAACAATGGCTGTATAGTAATGTAAGTTCACTGCAGACCGAGTAATAAGATGTATTCTTTTTCCTATTAATACACCCCAAAAAAAATAAATATATAACAATCACAATTCACCGCAGAATGGCTAATAGGACGTACTTATCTATCCTATTAATACACCCCGTAAATGGCTGTAGTACAATGGAACTTCACAGCTGAACGGCAAATAATATATATTTTTTTGCCTCTAATACACTCCAAAAAGGGTTTTAATTTTCTTACTTTACCACACAACTGCTAATAAGCCCTTTTTCTTTTTCTCCACTAATACACGGCAAAAAAAGGCTTTAGAACATATAACTGCGGCTGTGAAGTGCAAATATTTTTTTTTTGCCACTAATACACACCAAAAAGGGCTTTACCATTTTCTTACTTCACCACACAATGGCTAATAAGCCCTTTTTCTTTTCCCCTACTAATACACTCTAAAAAAAGGCTTTAGAACTTATAACTGCTCCGCACAAGGGCTAATAAGAACGATAACAAGAACAATTTGCTGGAATTACAGAGGTATTGCAAACCTGAAATGAGCTGCAGTATAATGGCAATGTGGATCCACAGTCAGTGCAGCAAGGTTTAATAGGATTGTTCCTATTACTCAGGCTGTAAACACCCTACTGAACCCTGTTTTGCTTCAATACTGTGGAATAAGTCCTCCCTATCCTTTCTCTGCACTTCTAATGCTCTTTCCCTGAACTTCTATTGAAGTGCTAACGTCTCTCCCTGCACTAAGTACAGAGGAAAATGGCTGAATCCAAGATGGCTGAGGCTATTTATAGGGCTGTGACATTACAGAGCTGGCTGGCTGCTGATTGGCTGCATGCATCGCATTATGGGTGATCCCTGGTTCCCAGAGTTCCTTGATCCATGTTCTAACATGTGCAGCAGACATTTTAGTAAAAAATGTGATTCGTTACCACAAAGCGTGAGGAAATTCGGATTCAGTGTGAATCGAAAAATTACTGAAATTCAGATCTAATTCCACTTCGTCAACTTGGATTCGCTCATCTCTACTCCCCATAATCAGCGTCACTCCCGGTTCCTGCATGGCCACCGCTGCATCTCCCTGTTGTGCGGATCAAAACATCTGGCAACGGGAGGATCAGCTAATAGCAGGCTGTGATGGGAATGCCCCTGATGAAGCTTACAGCGAAACCCGGGTCAGGCAGGAGTATCGGACTGATGTCACCGCCAGTCCTGTGAGAAGATCTGGCAGACGTTCTTCTCTACCTCTTGTATGATGTTCTTTGTTTTGGTTTCACTTTCTCATCTCCTTTCCTTCTGCCAGGTGCCACTTATTTAGACTAATCCTTTTCCTTTATATTCCCTCCCATACTGCCTCACTTTGCGTTTTATATTACTTCCTGGATGAAGTGTTCTTTGCTGGAGGCTGCGTCTGCTGTTTGTTCAGATAAGTCCTTTACTTTATTGTGTTTCCTTGCTGGCTTGATTCTAGGTGACCCTGACTCAGTCCGTATTAAGTGCAGGGAGCCAGTGGTCATGTCCCCTCACTATTAAAGGGTTTTAAGGTGTCACACAGACTTAGGTACGTGGGCATGCAATTGTCTACCATTGAGACCCTTGTATGTGCATAGCAGTCAGTGAGAGCTCTTAGGGTTTGGGATCAAGCCAGTCGCTTGTTTATTTATAAGTTCCAGCAATCTGCTAACTGCATCCGTGACAGCTAAATTTAGTTTTATCTGCTTATTTGTCAGTCTACTTTTGTGAGTATAT
This sequence comes from Bufo gargarizans, assembly GCF_014858855.1. NCBI lineage: Eukaryota > Metazoa > Chordata > Amphibia > Anura > Bufonidae > Bufo > Bufo gargarizans. The sequence continues at coordinate 23,562,731 of NC_058086.1, read as the reverse complement.
TAAAAAGGTTTTATATAAAAGTGAACAGCGGTGTTGCACTATTGGAGTTCTGTGCTCTAGAGAACTTCAAAAGAAAAAAGGAAACCGGAGAAATTTCAGTTGAATATACTGGTGTGATGTGCCTAATTCCCACCTGCCCCTGTGAGTATAATAGCTGAAAGTGCGTGTGAGGAGCACTCACAGTACTTCACTATTGGTGCGCTTTCTCCAACAGGAGCTGTAGTGGAAAGAGGAAATTTGGCAAATACGGTGTTCTATTGGTACTTGTACAGCTGGATGATTCGAGACAGAGAGGATAAATTAGCGGAAAGTCGCGCAGTCCCGAAAAAACGCATATTGACATTGTGAATCAAACCCACTTCACTTCTGGGACCTGCAGCGGTAAAAACATTGCGATTGCGTATTGGAACTTTTTATAATTGTTGTGATAGGGACGAGCCTTCCTAGCATCGCGAGATGCAGCGGCGGCCATACAGGGATCCGGAGAGACGCGGGTGCAGGGAAGCAGGTAAGTATAATATATATGAGGGGGCATTATAGGGGTTGGATAACCCCTTTAATGCACTGCCCCTAAAAACAGACCCAGGACTGACCCCTAGATAAATTCTGATCCAATACTAAATGAAGACCCCATAAACAAATACAGATCCCATGCACTTACATAGCTCCTTCTCCACTGTCTCCTTGCTGCTCTTCCCTTTGGCTTAAGGACCTTCAGAGGCATGGTCATGTGACCATGTAAAGGTCCCTTTACAGGTCCTGCAACTTGTTGCAGGAAGCAGTTGTGTATCAAGTCCTTGGGCCAAGTACAGTATCATGAGATTTGTGGCAAGACATAGGTAAAATCAACTAAAATATATATAAAAAAGGAAAGACACTGAGAACACAGAGAAGACAGAAAGCAGCTGAAGTCAGATTATAATAGATACAATCAATGACTATAGTAAAGTGCAATATGTATATCAATATGCTGTCATCATAGTAAAGTGTAATTGCATTATTAAAATAAAATATCATATTAAACAAACAGGTCCAGGTATGGGGAATAAAGCGGTTTTCTAAGATTACTATGGATTTTAACAGATATGCTCATGTAGTTGCTTCCCTCATGTACATCTTCACCAACGTCAAGCTAGTTTGTAGCTCCTCCCATCCAGCTAGTTAAATAGACACTCCCCTATCACTGCCCCTAACAACACCCACCTAGTTTATAGCTCCTCCCACCCAGCTAGTTATATAGACACTCCCCTATAACTGCCTCTAACAACACCCACCTAGTTTATAGCTCCTTCCACCCCACTAGTTACATAGATACTCCCCTATCACTGCCCCTAACACCCAGCTATTTTATAGCTCCTCCCACCCAGCTACTTACATAAACACTCCCCTATCACTGCCCCTAACAAGACCCAGCTAGTTTATAGCTCCTCCCACCCAGTTACATAAACACTCCCCTGTCACTGCCCCTATGGCCTCATGCACACGACCGTTGTGTGCATCCGTGGCCGTTGTGCCGTTTTCCGTTTTTTTTGACTTTCAATGGGTCCGTGGAAAAATCGGAAAATGCACCGTTTTGCAGCCGAGACCGTGATCCGTGTATCCTGTCCATCGAAAAAATGTGACCTGTCCTATTTTTTTGACGGACAACGGTTCACGGACCCATTCAAGTCAATGGGTCCGTGAAAGAACACGGATGCACACAAGATTGGCATCCATGTCCGTGATCCGTGGCCGTAGGTTACTTTCATACAGACGGATCCAAAGATCCGTCTGCATAAAAGATTTTTCTGATCTAAGTTTTCACTTTGTGAAAACTCATATCCGACAGTATATTCTAACACAGAGACGTTCCCATGGTGATGGGGACGCTTCTAGTTAGGATACACTACAAACTGTGTACAAGACTGCCCCCTGCTGCCTGGCAGCACCCGATCTCTTACAGGGGGCCGTAATCAGCACAATTAACCCCTTCAGGTGCGGCACCTGAAGGGGTTAATTGTACTATCATATCCCCCTTTGCACCCCCCCGCCCCCCCTTCCTCCCTCTATTGTAATAATTATTTGGTGGCACAGTGTGCGCAAGACCCCCCCCCGCCCACCTGGCCCCCCCCCTTCCTCCCTCTATTGTAATAATTTGTTGGTGGCACAGTGTGCGCCCCCCATCGGCCCCCCCTCCCTCTATAGCATTAACAACATTGGTGGCGAGTGTGCGGCCTCCCATCTCCCCCCCCCCCCCCGATCATTGGTGGCAGCAGAGTTCAAATCGGAGTCCCAGTTTAATTGCTGGGGCTCCGATCGGTAACCATGGCAACCAAGACGCTACTGCAGTCCTGGTTGCCATGGTTACTTAGCAATAGTACAATAGTAGAAGATTCATACTTACCTGCTGGCTGCTGCGATGTTCGTGTCTGGCCGGGAGCTCCACCTACTGGTAAGTGACAGCAATGCGCCGCACAGACCTGTCACTTACCAGTAGGAGGAGCTCCTGGCCGGACACAGACATCGCAGCTCCCAGGTAAGTATGAATCTTTTACTATTGTACTATTGCTAAATAACCATGGCAACCAGGGCTGCAGTAGTGTCCTGGTTGCCATGGTTACCGATAGTAGCCCTAGCGATTAAACTGGGACTCCGATCGGAACTCCGCTGCCACCAATGATCGGGGGGGGGGGGAGATGGGAGGCCGCACACTGGCCACCAATGTTGTTAATGCTATAGAGCAGTGATGGTGAACCTTTTAGAGATCGAGTGCCCAAACTGCAACCAAATACCCACTTATTTATCGCAAACTGCCAGCACGGCAATTTAACCTGAATACCAATATAGTATATCTTCCATGTACTTTATCATTTAGCTATAATAGCTTAATAGCCTACATTCAGTGAGCCGCTTGTTCTGTTCATAGTGCATCCTTTGCTGATGAATGGCAGGAAAAGTCTAAGGCATCATGGTACGCCATAGACTTTTTCCAAGGCGCGGGTGCCCACAGAGAGGGCTCTGAGTGCCGCCTCTGGCACCCGTGCCATAGGTTCGCCATCACTGCTATAGAGGGAGGGGGGCCGATAGGGGGCGCACACTGTGCCACCAACGAATTATTACAATAGAGGGAGGAAGGGGGGGCGATGGGGGGCGCACACTGTGCCACCAACGAATTATTACAATAGAGGGAGGAAGGGGGGCCGATGGAGGGCGCACACTGTGCCACCAACGAATTATTACAATAGACGGAGGAAGAGGGGGCCGAGGGGGGCGCACACTGTGCCACCAACAAATTATTACAATAGAGGGAGGGGGGGGCCGCACTGGCCACCAGTGATATTCAAACTGGGGAGGGGGGGTTGCCCCCTGCTGCCTGGCAGCCCTGATCTCTTACAGGGGGATATGATAGTACAATTAACCCCTTCAGGTGCGGCACATGAGGGGTTAATTGTGCTGATCACAGCCCCCTGTAAGAGATCGGGTGCTGCCAGGCAGCAGGGGGGCAGTCATGTACACAGTTTGTAGTATATTCTAACTAGAAGCGTCCCCATGACCATGGGAACGCCTCTGTGTTAGAATATACTGTCGGAAATGAGTTTTCACGATCTAACTAGTATATTCTAACATAGAGGCGTTCCCATGGTGATGGGGACGCTTCAAGTTAAAATATACCATCGGATTGGAGAAAACTCCGATCAGATGGTATAAAAGGGACTCCAGACTTTACATTGAAAGTCAATGGGGACGGATCCGTTTGAAATGGCACCATATTGTGTCAACGTCAAATGGATCCGTCCCCATTGACTTGCATTGTAATTCAGGACGGATCCGTTTGGCTCCGCACGGCCAGGCAGACACCTAAACTACTTTTTTTTCATGTCCGTGGATCCTCCAAAAATCAAGAAAGACCCACGGACGAAAAAACGGTCACGGATCACGGACCTAAGGACCCTGTTTTTGCGGACCGTGAAAAAATACTGTTGTGTGCATGAGGCCTATGTGACAAATTTAAGGAGGTTTTGCAACATTTTTACTGTCTTTTGTGCCTGTAACGGATCTCCTAGCACCCCGACCGGGTACCTCCGTCGATAGATGCTCCTAGTGCTTTCCGAGGACTCCAAGCACTCCACTTGACACCGTACGCCCTGCAGACCCCACGAACCGCCGTAGCTTGGTTGGGGCCTCACCGTCCTCCACCCACGCTGGACCTACTACAAGGCTCCAGGCTCCAGTGGGTGAACCTCTCCTACAGCCAGAGAGCATAATCCTGAGGCAAGAGGCTAGCAACCAGCCCCCTCCAAAACACCGTGGCGAGGTTGGTTTCGTCACACATCTCCCCCTTCCAGGGAAGACTAACCAGATACCTGACCTCACGGTCAGTACCTGAGTTAGTCTGGCAGTCCAACCACAACCCCATACTGGACCTGTTGAATTTTGGGGCCTGGCTCTGTTCTGTATGTCCCCAGCTGTGGAGTGGGCATCTGCGACTCCTTGCTGCCTTGTGGTTCTCCAGCTTGGAGCTGTAGGTACTTGGTGGGCAGAGGCCGACTGCGCTCTGCCCAGATGCCAGCTCTTCCGCTGGGGTAGCCTGTGGGAAGTCCGGCTGTGGAGAAGAGGATAGGGGAGGGCAGAGGCCGACTGCGCTCTGCCCAGAGGCCAGCTCTTCCGCTGGGGTAGCCTGTGGGAAGTCCGGCTCTGGAGTAGAGGATAGGGGAGGGCAGAGGCCGACTGCGCTCTGCCCAGATGCCAGCTCTTCCGCTGGGATGGGATCAGGAAATCCTATCCCCAGGACCTTGTTGCAGATCGGCTGTGGAGAGGAGGAATCGCTTACCTCCTCCTCCAGGCATTCCTGAAGGGTTGGTGGGGGATCTGAACCGGCCGTCCAGTATCCTGGTAGGCCTGGTGCAGAGACCGCGGTCCCATCTGCACCATCAAAGTTAGGGGTGCTGTCCCCCTGTGGTTGGGGATAGAGACCGGTTGTCTCTTCTCTCTTTACAACACACTGCTGCTGGGGAGTCAGACTGACTGTCTCAACTCTCTGTAACGCTGCCTGGTGCTGGGTAGTGGGTGCGACAATCTCCACTCCTAGTAATGCTGGTTGCTGCAGGGACGGGGGACTGACAATCTCCTCTCCCTGTGATCCTGTCTGCCGCTGGGGAGAGAGACCGGTTGTCATCTCTCCCTGCAAGTTAAGCTGTCGATGGGAAGTCAGACCGACTGTCTGGACTCCAGGTAATGCTGGCTGTAGTTGGGGATCTGGGCCGGCTACCCAGCATCCCTGTAGGGCCGGTGGAGAGACTTCGGTCCCATCTCTACCTGCCATCGGGACGTCTTCCCAGAACCAGTCAATGAAGTTCCCTACTTAGGGAGTTGGTAGGGAAGCAGGGGGTATCGCCGGCAAGTCTTCCCAGTTGTAGGAGGGCAGATCTGGCTCTACTTGTCGAGTAGGTTGGGGATAAACAGAGCTGAGCAGGTGTTGGTAGGTCTGCTCCAGCTCCCACTCCCTTGTTACCAGGTGGATCATGCTCACCTCCCTTATGTCAGCATAATCATGCATGCCCATCCGGTAGTCGTAGATGTCCCAAAACCTAGACTCCTCCGTGCTGCCAAGATCAATGTCCTCCTCCAAGGCATCCCATAGTAACCCAGGTCCATCATAATCCTCACCCTCGGGTCTGTCGTGCTCAGCCATCCAGGGGGAATGTTGAATGACATGCCACCTTAGGGCCTGGTAAGCATCCTCTAGCCAAAGCTCCTTACATACCAGGTTCTGGAGCTCTGTTACCCAGTCATCCAGGGGCTGCTCTCCCAAGAGACCCATCCGCATCGCCACATGCTTTTGTAGCCGCTGCTCATAACTGGGGAGACTCTCACCTCGCCGCCGCTGGGCATCTTCCAGGGCATCATACCAGACTTCCTTTCTGTCTTCATCCCTCCAGTCCGGGTCATCATCCTCCTCGTAGTGGAACGCTGTTCGAAGACTAGCCGATTCCATCCTGCTGTAGCCAGGGGCGCTGTACGGATACTAGCGTTGCCCTCAATATACTCCACGAACGGTGTCTCCGAGCTGCTTCTTCTCACACTAGGACGCCATCCCACTGCTGCCACCAATGTAACGGATCTCGCAGCACCCCGACTGGGTACCTCCGTCGATAGATGCTCCTAGTGCTTTCCGAGGACTCCAAGCACTCCACTTGACACCGTACGCCCTGCAGACCCCACGAACCGCCGTAGCTTGGTTGGGGCCTCACCGTCCTCCACCCACGCTGGACCTACTACAAGGCTCCAGGCTCCAGTGGGTGAACCTCTCCTACAGCCAGAGAGCAGGAACAGCTCTTACAAGAGCTAGTAGTTATGCCAGGGGAGTATAGCAAATCTTCAGCGTATAGCAATCCCCCAGTTTGATCAGTTATCCAAACACCAGTCTCAGCATGATGAAGGATAAAACAGGAACTCTTTATTGAGGGCTACCCGCCCGTATTTATACAGGTCTCCATCTGGTGGACACGCCCCCAGGGGACCAGAATGGAGACTGCGACACACCGACCAGATACAGCACATCCCCACAATGCATCATGGTTTCCTCCTCTCTGCCCCAGAGACAACCGAGGGATAATCCAATTATCTCTCAGGACAGGGGAGATCGCCAATACACATGCGGGGACAACAGGACAGAAATCACCAGTTAAACACACAATGTCACACCCTCCCAGCAACCACAGACATTTAACATATTCCCAGATAGCTCAAGTCTAGGTGCATATCATTAGGGGAATGGCACTCAGACCACACGAATACAATTAAACTAGCCATCTGGGTGCCCTCACATAATAAAATACAATTCCAAAGACAGATTTTAAGCTGTGCGGCCGGCCTGTGTTCTTTAAAGTTAGTATGGGCCATAATCCTGAGGCAAGAGGCTAGCAACCAGCCCCCTCCAAAACACCGTGGCGAGGTTGGTTTCGTCACAGTGCCATTCCTGGCATGTTGTATTGACCAATGGGTGTTCAGATGTTCTGTGTGTGAGGTTTCATTTGAGGATTTACATTTTGAAATGTCACAAAACAGCCATAAATCCACTCTAGGCCCTTGGTGGTGTACAACCAGATTGAGTGGCATTATAATAAGAAAGGAGCACCAAAATTAAGAACTGACATGCACAAGGATATGGACACCTTTGTTAAAAAAACATTTTTTTTACAGAAATTAATTTATTATGTGGAAAAAATCATTTCTCCAATTGGCTGTATTTTTTTATTTTATTGTTTTGGTTCTACAGCTACATGTGCTTCCTATGCACAGCAAGCGGCTCTCTGACGGATTCTCTGTAACTTCTTCCGGTTCCACACGGGAGCGCACACTATCTCCCTACCCCCCCCAACAGGATGGCCAAGGGTGCAGTGTGTCAGTGACACTCTGCTTGAAACAGCAGATATAACCCCTTCCATGCTGTGGTCCTTAGGGACCACTGTATGGAAGGGGCTAACCATTGGGCCGCTTCTCTACTGTGTTAACCCCCCCTTCTCCCTCCACCCTCCCTCCACCAACGCTGCTGGACAGAACACAAACACCCCCCTTGTACTTTGTGGAGGCGGTATCCCATGGTGCTGCTTCCAGCTCTCATCCAGAGGGATCGTACCCTCACTGTACGAATGAAGTGCTAACCCCCACCCCCAGTTCAGGATGGCCGGTGTGGCTGTCCTCTCTCCCTCCCTCCACCCTCTCCCCTTGACCTCTTCCTCCATCCTCTCCCCACTGCCCGCTCCCTGCTGCTGGACAAACCACCCCCCCCTTTCCCCATCGTGCCGCTGCACCTGATCAGGCTAAGTGTACATGCAAATACACTGCAGTACACTATACACTGTACTGCAGTGTATTGCAGATGCATCAGACCCACTGGATCTTCAAGAACCAAGTGAGTCTGGGTCAAAAAAGGGTAAAAGAAAGTTTATAAAAAAACACTATACTTTTAAATAAATATATATATATTTTATAATATAATATAATTATAACATATAATTGGTTAAAAATATAAAAAATTTAAAACACTAAACTTCTTTGGCATCGCCGCATGCGTAATGACTTGATCTATAAAAGGATTATGTTACTTTTACTGCACGGTGAACGCCATAAAAAAAAAAAAAAACTATGATGGAATTGCAATTTTGCCTACCTCACTTCCCAAATAATTGTATAAAAAGTGATTAAAAGAGTCATATGTACCCAAAATTAGTACCAATCAAACAGTCGACTCCTCCCACAAAAAAATTTGCCCCTACATAAGACAATCGTCCAAAAATAATAATAATATGGCTTTCAGAAAATAGTCTGTCACGGATGATATTGCAGATAGCTGGCAGTTATGGATAAACATCCGACTGGCTTGATCCCAAACTAAGGAGCATAAAGGTGACCCCTGTAAAACCCTAAGAGCTCACCCTGACTGCTAAGCACATACAAGGGTCTCAGAGGTAGACAATTGCATGCCCTCGTACCTAGACTGTGTGACACCTGAAAACCCTAGATAGTGAGGGGACACGACCACCAGCTCCCTGCACTTAATACGGAGGGAGTCAGGGTCACCTAGAATCATGCCAGCAAAGAAACATAATACAAGAAAGGACTTATCTAACCAAGCAGTAACAGAAGTCTCCAGCAGTGATAACTTCAATCCAGGAAGTAGTATAAACCGCAAAGTGAGGCAGTATGGGAGGGAATATAAAGGGAGGCAATTAGTGTGAATAGGTGACAGCTGGGAGAAGGAAAGGAGATGACAAAGTGAAACCAAAACAAAGACAAATATGGCTTTCAGAAAATGGAAATACAAAAACATGATATTTTTTAAAAAATGCTTTTATTGTGTAAAATGAAATTTTAAAAATGCACATATTAGGCATCTCTGTGTCCATAACAACCTGCTCTATAAAAACAGCATGTGATCCAACCCGTCTGGTGAACGCCGTAAAAAATAAAAATAAAAAATGTGCCTAAAAAGCCATTTTTTATAACCTTACATCACAAAAATTGTAATACCAAGCGATCAAAAATTGATATGTGCCCCAAAATAGTACCAATCAATCTTATCAATCTTATCCCGCAAAAAATGAGCCCAAAAAATAAAGGTAGAGAAGGGCTCCAGCATATAGCCAAAAAGTTGCATGTCCTGTCTGGGTAAATAAAGATTTTTGTACTTTTTTATCTTATGGAGTGCTGCCCACTTTTTTGACTTTTATACATTGGATTTGCCTAATCCTAACTGGGCCAGTTGCACCCCCCTGTTTTCTTAATAGATGGTGCTGCCACTTTTTTTATTTTTTCTATATTTATATATATATTTATATATATATATATATATATATATATATACACACACACACACACACACAATGCACAACTACAGTACCTCTAGCAAAATAATTCTATACTGCAGGAATAAGCCTAATATATACAGTACAGACCAAAAGTTTGGACACACCTTCTCATTTAAAGAGTTTTCTTTATTTTCATGACTATGAAAATTGTAGATTCACACTGAAGGCATCAAAACTATGAATTAACACATGTGGAATTATATACATAACAAAAAAGTGTGAAACAACTGAAAATATGTCATATTCTAGGTTCTTCAAAGTAGCCACCTTTTGCTTTGATTACTGCTTTGCACACTCTTGGCATTCTCTTGATGAGCTTCAAGAGGTAGTCACCTGAAATGGTCTTCCAACAGTCTTGAAGGAGTTCCCAGAGATGCTTAGCACTTGTTGACCCTTTTGCCTTCACTCTGCGGTCCAGCTCACCCCAAACCATCTCGATTGGGTTCAGGTCCGGTGACTGTGAAGGCCAGGTCATCTGGTGCAGCACCCCATCACTCTCCTTCATGGTCAAATAGCCCTTACACAGCCTGGAGGTGTGTTTGGGGTCATTGTCCTGTTGAAAAATAAATGATGGTCCAACTAAACGCAAACCGGATGGAATAGCATGCCGCTGCAAGATGCTGTGGTAGCCATGCTGGTTCAGTATGCCTTCAATTTTGAATAAATCCCCAACAGTGTCACCAGCAAAGCACCCCCACACCATCACACCTCCTCCTCCATGCTTCACGGTGGGAACCAGGCATGTAGAGTCCATCCGTTCACCTTTTCTGCGTCGCACAAAGACGCGGTGGTTGGAACCAAAGATCTCAAATTTGGACTCATCAGACCAAAGCACAGATTTCTACTGGTCTAATGTCTATTCCTTGTGTTCTTTAGCCCAAACAAGTCTCTTCTGCTTGTTGCCTGTCCTTAGCAGTGGTTTCCTAGCAGATATTCTACCATGAAGGCCTGATTCACACAGTCTCCTCTTAACAGTTGTTCTAGAGATATGTCTGCTGCTAGAACTCTGTGTGGCATTGACCCCGTCTCTAATCCGAGCTGCTGTTAACCTGCGATTTCTGAGGCTGGTGACTCGGATGAACTTATCCTTTGCAGCAGAGGTGATGCTTGGTCTTCCTTTCCTGGGGCGGTCCGCATGTGAGCCAGTTTCTTTGTAGCGCTTGATGTTTTTGTGACTGCACTTGGGGACACTTTCAAAGTTTTCCCAATTTTTCGGACTCACTGACCTTCATTTCTTAAAGTAATGATGGCCACTCGTTTTTCTTTACTTAGCTTTTTTCTTGCCATAATACAAATTCTAACAGTCTATTCAGTAGGACTATCAGCTGTGTATCCACCTGACTTCTCCACAAGGCAACTGATGGTCCCAACCCCATTTATAAGGCAAGAAATCCCACTTATTAAACCTGACAGGGCACACATGTGAAGTGAAAACCATTTCAGGTGACTACCTCTTGAAGCTCAACAAGAGAATGCCAAGAGTGTGCAAAGCAGTAATCAAAGCAAAAGGTGGCTACTTTGAAGAACCTAGAATATGACATATTTTCAGTTGTTTCACACTTTTTTGCTATGTATATAATTCCATAAGTGTTAATTCATAGTTTTGATGCCTTCAGTGTGAATCTACAATTTTCATAGTCATGAAAATAAAGAAAACTCTTTGAATGAGAAGGTGTGTCCAAACTTTTGGTCTGTACTGTATATACACAATATATATCAAAAACAGCACATCAGGCCAAATATCAATATGGAGGTGCAGGCCAATCGATCCGGCAACAAATCCAGGACAATACAAGAATTTTAAAAAATGACAGCACTTTCACAAAGTGTGAGTGAAAAGAAAAACACTTTATTCACCCCTCTGGTCGCAACTAGAGATGAGTGAACTTGTGCTTCAAGTTTGGCATACAAGGTTCAGGTTCAGGTTATGTAAGAATTCCGTTATAGATTCTGCTACCAAGGACCATAACTAAGGGTCCATTCACACGTCTGCATAATGGGTCCGCATCCATTCCGCAATTTTTGCGGAAGGGGTGCGGACCCATTCATTTTCAATAGGACCGCAAAAGATGCGGACAGCACATGGTTCCACGCACTTCCGTTCCATGGCCCCACAAACAAAATTAGAACATGTCCTATTCTTGTTCGCAGCCACAGACAAGAATAGGCATTTCTATCATAGTGCCGGCCATTTGCGGTCCGCAGAATACGGAACGCACATGGCCGGTGTCCGTGTTTTACGGATACACAATTTTTGGACCATAAAACAGTTGTGGACATGTGAATGGACCCTTATGGTAGAGGCCTGGGGCACCTCTCGCACTGCAAACATGAGATAGGGCAGTACCAGATGCCAATCCCTTCCATCTTTAGACACCACCAACTTTAACATGTTTTTCAAGAGCTGATTAAATCTTTCTACCAGGCCGTCCGTTTGCGGGTGATAGACGGACATCCACAACTGTTTGATCTGTAGTAATTTACTGAGTTCCCTCATGACTTTTGACATAAAAGGGGTCCCCTGGTCGGTCACGATCTCTTTAGGTAGGCCCACTCGGGAAAACATCTCCACAAGCTCTTTGGTGGAGGTATTATCGTAGTTTTATTCCGGTCACCTCTCGGCATGTTTGCTGTGCTGCCGCCGGAAATCCGGCCCACCCCTTATTATAGTCAATGGGGCCGGAGCGTAGTCCGGGGGCACGCAAGCACTAGCGGCAGCACGGATCCAACAGGCTGCTCACCCGCCGGAACAGCCTGCCGGAGTTCCTTGCCGCTAGTGTGAAAGTACCTTTAGACCCACTTGGGAAAACCTGATTTGTTACCACAAAGCGCGAGGAAATTCTAATTCATGGCGAATCAAAGTTTTCCTAAACTTCAGACCGAATTCTGCTTTGAATACTTTGCTTCGCTCAACACTACTTGTAATGTTTTCGTACATTACATGATTTATTATGTTTTTCTAATATTTACATCCTTATGTATGATGACTACATGGTGTAATTGGTTGAAACGTTTTACCTGCAAAATAATTTATCTCAAGGCTATAGAATGTTGAGAAAATTTGTGCTGTGTTCCCAGCAATTACTGTACTGCTATTACAGTATATAACCTTGGGTCACATGCATTATCCTGTATTTATTTCATCATATAGCATGGTATCCTAAAGTGTTTTTCTCCACTAGAGGGAAGCCACAATATATTAACTTGTATGCTCCAGCAGCAAATAATCGTGTCGGGCACGGGCTGATGTAAGAGTATGAGGACTTTGGATTTTAAAGGTAACTAAGTGGATACAACCAGAGAATTTGTTTACAGATCAAAAGACTAAGGAAAATTTCTAATGAAGAAACTGATATACAGAAATGTCTAGTCATGCCTAAATGATTAAAAAAATAACAGGATAGAAAGAACAGCTTTGTTCATTAGTGTTAAGCGAATCAAAGCATCCAAAGTGGAATTCAATCTGTAGTTTAGTAAAAATTCAATTTGCAACGAATCAGAATTTACTCTCTCTTCGTGGCAATAAATCTTTTTTTCCCCCTAAAATAGCAGTTACACGTGTTCCATGCAGACAGCCAATCAGCAGCTAGCCAGGCCCTGTGATGTCACAGCCCTATAAAAGCCTCATTCCCTGCGGTGTCAGCCATTTCACTGTGAGCTCAGCATAGGGAGAGATGTGACAAGTGCTAGGGACAGTGTTCAAGAAGCCTTTAATTGTGGAATATTGGATAGGGATAGTGCAGGGACAGTGTAGGGAGATTGTAGGGAGAGTTTTTACACACTCTAGGGAGAGCATAGTGAGACTGCAAGGACAGTACAGGCTCAGTGTAATCTGAAGCTGAAGGGATCCATAGTAGACAGCGCAGTCTGCATTAATCCCTGTGCAGGGCACAGAGCTATCTAATTGAACAGTGTCCACCTTGTTTAATATATAACCAATTCCATTAGGCCTTGATTCTCAAATTGGGGTGAATAAGCTGTGTAATATAATTGTTATTGGGGTACCCACCTTGTTTAATATATAAGCAATTCTATTACGCCTTGGTTCTTAAATTGAGGTGAATAAGCTATGTAATTTAACTGTTATTGGGGTGTCCACCTGCCTGTCACAGTAAGTGTTTCACTACTAGAAAGGACTAGCTATGCATGTTGCTGCAATGCACACTGATGTACACTCTCCCTACAGGCCAGGATTTGTTCTAAATTAATTTGGAACAAAGCAAATTTTCAGAAAAATTCTGTGAAGCGTCTGAATTGAATTTTTGAAAACTCTGCTCATTGTCTCTGGAGGAAAAAATCTTTTGGGGTCCTGCCAGGTGTAGGTAAGGGTTTAGAATTGATGGGGGGGGGGGGGGGGGACATAACCTACACCTAAGCGGCTGCTAACCCAGGTAACACCATGACCACTATAAATTCTACTAAATAATGGCTGAATAATATTAAAACACTGCACAAAGACCAATATTTGGCCCATACAGGGATCATACAGAGGAGCTCTGCAAACCATATAAGTGATAACAGTGCAGGACTTATGCAGCAGACCGGACATCCTAGGGGTGATGTGTGTGTGAGCGTACTAGTGATGAGGTGCCGAGGATAGTAGTACTCACAGTTAGGTTGTCCCCTGGGGCTGGTGTGCAGTGGATGGGAAGACAGCACAAAATCTTCCGGGGCACTCTCGGTTGCAGGGAACACCAGCCAGATGGAAGTTGAGATGCCCTTGATGGTACTGATGTTTAAGGTGCTTTTGGTGGCTGGGCCCCTGGTTCATGACGCCAGCACCGTTAGGTGCAATGTTGAGAGTAGTAGTAGTATGATGAAGGAGTCGGTTGTTATAAAATAAGTTGAACTTTATTAAATCAATTGTCTCAATACAGCTGGTTAATTGCATCTGTATGGTATAGGTGACTCAGAAATTGATACAGAAGTAATACTTATATCAGGTTTAGACAATTGTCAATTGAGGAGTTCTCTTTAAGGTTAACACTTCACAGGCAAGATTTCTTGTAATAGTTCTAAGTTCAATCTCTAGAACTCCGGTACTAAATATCCTGGTTTCTGCTTATTTTGAGCTATCCTATAAGGGCGATCTCCCTCGTGACAGGCAAACTCTCCGCTTCATTATTTGCAGGATGCTGTCCTAAAAAGGTTTAGGTTTTCCACTATGTCCCAGAAAGCTTGTGTAGTGGATAAGGACAATTCTGCTTACTAATTATCCATACGTGTCCCGGCACTTGGAAAGTTGCTCTCAGGCACTTGTGCTGATTGAGTCCATAGGCTGAGTTCAGCTCTAATCCTCACTAGGCTTACTTCATATTTAGACATAGACTCGCTGTCTGGTTCTTGGTTGCTGTCTTCTCCAGGCTTGATCAGAGCCCAGAGGAAAGGAAAACAGCTACATGTTGATTTGGGCCTGTGTCATTCCTCCATGAACTTGCTTCATCACCCTCTAAGTCTGACTCTACTCTCTCATGGCTTGAACTAACTACTTCAACTTCCTCTAAGCTAGCACACCCCAACTTTATATATTATGTGGTGCCAGCACCACCTAGGGGCGAATGGGTGAAATGACATTGCCAGCCTGATAATAGGAAATACCATACATTCAGTACATAGATAAATACAGAGATTTAAAGGGTTCCTTTTTCACGAATGCGGGACGCTGCACTTACATTTGTATTCATTCACTTTTCTCATCTTTTCCATCTGGCAAAGACAACCATGAGGACTTCTTCCATACATGACTTGTGTGTGCAGAGTTTATAGCAGAGGCATCTTTGGATCCTCACTTCTTTAGCATCTGACCTATCTTTCTCCTTTTGATAGCTTTAAAGGGGTTGTCCGGGTTCAGAGCTGAACCTGGACATATCCACATTTTCACCCAGGCAGCCCCCCTGACTTGAGCATCGAAGCAGTTCATGCTACGATGCTCTCCTTTGCCCTGCGCTGAATCGCTCAGGGCAAAGGCATTTTGTGGAGTTTCGATAACAAACTGGGCTCTCCTTAGGGCTGCCAGGTGGAGGCTTCCGCCCAGCAGTGAGCCCAGTGACGTCACCGGCTCTGATGGGCGGGCTTTAGCGCTGCCCTATAGTGATGAGCGGCATAGGCAATATTCATTGTCGTGATATTTTGCAATTTTATGGCCTAATATTCACCATAAATTAGCGAATTCTAGAATTCGCGATCTCCAGTCATTATTTTTGTGGTTGCAAAAATCGGCAATGTAATTTGCGCGTATTGCGCCAGCAATACAGGCATGGCTTACTTTTGCTACATTTGTCAAGCTGCTAGAAGTTTCCTGAGACTGGAGAAAATGGTTGGCAGCAACTTTCGTGACTGTGAGGAAGAACTCCTGATAGAGTGCTCCAATATATTTGCGATTGCGCAAATCGGCACTAATGATGCGCATATTTTTTGCGCAATACATGCAACTTCACAGGTCTGAGTAGATATTACTGATTGGTGCACTAAGTATTGTTGTGACATTGCAGCACTATGTCTGTAGCATGTATGTATGGACAGCAGAGAAACAGTAATTCCTATCACACTACCTAACACCCTGCACTGGAACCTATCAGGTGCACTATACCACTATCTAATCTACACTGACTATCTGTATTATATATATGCGCTAACTTACTATCTAATGTAATTTGATAAGGAATAGGATCCAGATGAAAGCACAGAGCACAGCAATGTCACTGCTCTCTCTTAGAGTTGAGCGAACACCTGGATGTTCGGGTTCGAGAAGTTCGGCCGAACTTCGCGAAAATGTTCGGGTTCGGGATCCGAACCCGATCCGAACTTCGTCCCGAACCCGAACCCCATTGAAGTCAATGGGGACCCGAACTTTTCGGCACTAAAACGGCTGTAAAACAGCCCAGGAAAGGGCTAGAGGGCTGCAAAAGGCAGCAACATGTAGGTAAATCCCCTGCAAACAAATGTGGATAGGGAAATGAATAAAAATAAAAATTAAATAAATAAAAATTAACCAAAATCAATTGGAGAGAGGTCCCATAGCAGAGAATATGGCTTCCCGTCACCCACCACTGGAACAGTCCATTCTCAGATATTTAGGCCCCGGCACCCAGGCAGAGGAGAGAGGTCCCGTAACAGAGAATCTGGCTTCATGTCAGCAGAGAATCAGTCTTCATATCATAGCAGAGAATCAGGCTTCACGTCACCCACCACTGCAACAGTCCATTTTCATAAATTTAGGCCCAGCACCCAGGCAGAGGAGAGAGGTCCCGTAACAGAGGATCTGGCTTCATGTCAGCAGAGAATCAGTCTGCATGTCATAGCAGAGAATCAGGCTTCACGTCAGCCACCACTGCAACAGTCCATTGTCATAAATTTAGGCCCAGCACCCAGGCAGAGGAGAGAGGTCCCGTAACAGACAATCTGGCTTCATGTCAGCAGAGAATTAGTCTGCATGTCATAGCAGAGAATCAGGCTTCACGTCAGCCACCACTGCAACAGTCCATTGTCAGATATTTATGCCCAGCACCCAGGCAGAGGAGAGAGGTCCCGTAACAGAGGATCTGGCTTCATGTCAGCAGAGAATCAGTCTGCATGTCATAGCAGAGAATCAGTCTTCATGTCATAGCAGAGAATCAGGCTTCACGTCACCCACCACTGTAAGAGTCCATTTTCATAAATTTAGGCCCAGCACCCAGGCAGAGGAGAGAGGTCCCGTAACAGACAATCTGGCTTCATGTCAGCAGAGAATCAGTCTTCATGTCATAGCAGAGAATCAGGCTTCACGTCACCCACCACTGTAAGAGTCCATTTTCATAAATTTAGGCCCAGCACCCAGGCAGAGGAGAGAGGTCCCGTAACAGACAATCTGGCTTTATGTCAGCAGAGAATCAGTCTTCATGTCATAGCAGAGAATCAGGCTTCACGTCACCCACCACTGTAAGAGTCCATTTTCATAAATTTAGGCCCAGCACCCAGGCAGAGGAGAGAGGTCCCGTAACAGAGGATCTGGCTTCATGTCAGCAGAGAATCAGTCTGCATGTCATAGCAGAGAATCAGGCTTCACGTCAGCCACCACTGCAACAGTCCATTGTCATAAATTTAGGCCCAGCACCCAGGCAGAGGAGAGAGGTCCCGTAACAGACAATCTGGCTTCATGTCAGCAGAGAATTAGTCTGCATGTCATAGCAGAGAATCAGGCTTCACGTCAGCCACCAATGCAACAGTCCATTGTCAGATATTTAGGCCCAGCACCCAGGCAGAGGAGAGAGGTCCCGTAACAGAGGATCTGGCTTCATGTCAGCAGAGAATCAGTCTGCATGTCATAGCAGAGAATCAGTCTTCATGTCATAGCAGAGAATCAGGCTTCACGTCACCCACCACTGTAAGAGTCCATTTTCATAAATTTAGGCCCAGCACCCAGGCAGAGGAGAGAGGTCCCGTAACAGACAATCTGGCTTCATGTCAGCAGAGAATCAGTCTTCATGTCATAGCAGAGAATCAGGCTTCACGTCACCCACCACTGTAAGAGTCCATTTTCATAAATTTAGGCCCAGCACCCAGGCAGAGGAGAGAGGTCCCGTAACAGACAATCTGGCTTCATGTCAGCAGAGAATCAGTCTTCATGTCATAGCAGAGAATCAGGCTTCACGTTACCCACCACTGTAAGAGTCCATTTTCATAAATTTAGGCCCAGCACCCAGGCAGAGGAGAGAGGTCCCGTAACAGAGGATCTGGCTTCATGTCAGCAGAGAATCAGTCTTCATATCATAGCAGAGAATCAGGCTTCACGTCACCCACCACTGCAACAGTCCATTTTCATAAATTTAGGCCCAGCACCCAGGCAGAGGAGAGAGGTCCCGTAACAGACAATCTGGCTTCATGTCAGCAGAGAATCAGTCTTCATGTCATAGCAGAGAATCAGGCTTCACGTCACCCACCACTGTAAGAATCCATTTTCATAAATTTAGGCCCAGCACCCAGGCAGAGGAGAGAGGTCCCGTAACAGACAATCTGGCTTCATGTCAGCAGAGAATTAGTCTGCATGTCATAGCAGAGAATGAGGCTTCACGTCAGCCACCACTGCAACAGTCCATTGGCATATATTTAGGCCCAGCACCCAGGCAGAGGAGAGAGGTCCCGTAACAGAGGATCTGGCTTCATGTCAGCAGAGAATCAGTCTGCATGTCATAGCAGAAAATCAGGCTTCACGTCAGCCACCACTGCAACAGTCCATTGTCAGATATTTAGGCCCAGCACCCAGGCAGAGGAGAGAGGTCCCGTAACAGAGGATCTGGCTTCATGTCAGCAGAGAATCAGTCTGCATGTCATAGCAGAGAATCAGGCTTCACGTCACCCACCACTGTAAGAGTCCATTTTCATAAATTTAGGCCCAGCACCCAGGCAGAGGAGAGAGGTCCCGTAACAGACAATCTGGCTTCATGTCAGCAGAGAATTAGTCTGCATGTCATAGCAGAGAATCAGGCTTCACGTCAGCCACCAATGCAACAGTCCATTGTCAGATATTTAGGCCCAGCACCCAGGCAGAGGAGAGAGGTCCCGTAACAGAGGATCTGGCTTCATGTCAGCAGAGAATTAGTCTGCATGTCATAGCAGAGAATCAGGCTTCACGTCACCCAACATTGGAACAGTCCATTGGCATATATTTAGGCCCTGGTACCCAGACAGAGGAGAGGTTCATTCAACTTTGGGTAGCCTCGCAATATAATGGTAAAATGAAAATAAAAATAGGATTGAATGAGGAAGTGCCCTGGAGTCCAATAATATATGGTTAAGGGGAGGTAGTTAATGTCTAATCTGGACAAGGGACGGACAGGTCCTGTGGGATCCATGCCTGGTTCATTTTTATGAACGTCAGCTTGTCCACATTGGCTGTAGACAGGCGGCTGCGTTTGTCTGTAATGACGCCCCCTGCCGTGCTGAATACACGTTCAGACAAAACGCTGGCCGCCGGGCAGGCCAGCACCTCCAAGGCATAAAAGGCTAGCTCTGGCCACGTGGACAATTTAGAGACCCAGAAGTTGAATGGGGCCGAACCATCAGTCAGTACGTGGAGGGGTGTGCACACGTACTGTTCCACCATGTTAGTGAAATGTTGCCTCCTGCTAACACGTTGCGTATCAGGTGGTGGTGCAGTTAGCTGTGGCGTGTTGACAAAAGTTTTCCACATCTCTGCCATGCTAACCCTGCCCTCAGAGGAGCTGGCCGTGACACAGCTGCCTTGGCGACCTCTTGCTCCTCCTCTGCCTTGGCCTTGGGCTTCCACTTGTTCCCCTGTGACATTTGGGAATGCTCTCAGTAGCGCGTCTACCAACGTGCGCTTGTACTCGCGCATCTTCCTATCACGCTCCAGTGCAGGAAGTAAGGTGGGCACATTGTCTTTGTAGCGTGGATCCAGCAGGGTGGCAACCCAGTAGTACGCACAGGTTAAAATGTGGGCAACTCTGCTGTCGTTGCGCAGGCACTGCAGCATGTAGTCGCTCATGTGTGCCAGTCTGCCCAGGGGTAAGGACAAGCTGTCCTCTATGGGAGGCGTATCGTCATCGTCCTGCCTTTCCCCCCAGCCACGCACCAGTGATGGACCCGAGCTGCGTTGGGTGCCACCCCGCTGTGACCATGCTTCATCCTCATCCACCTCCTCCTCATCCTCGTCCTCCTCGTCCTCCAGTAGTGGGCCCTGGCTGGCCACATTTGTACCTGGCCTCTGCTGTTGCCAAAAACCTCCCTCTGAGTCACTTCGAAGAGACTGGCCTGAAAGTGCTAAAAATGACCCCTCTTCCTCCTCCTCCTCCTCCTGGGCCACCTCCTCTTCCATCATCGCCCTAAGTGTTTTCTCAAGGAGACATAGAAGTGGTATTGTAACGCTGATAACGGCGTCATCGCCACTGGCCATGTTGGTGGAGTACTCGAAACAGCGCAACAGGGCACACAGGTCTCGCATGGAGGCCCAGTCATTGGTGGTGAAGTGGTGCTGTTCTGTAGTGCGACTGACCCGTGCGTGCTGCAGTTGAAACTCCACTATGGCCTGCTGCTGCTCGCACAGTCTGTCCAGTATGTGCAAGGTGGAGTTCCACCTGGTGGGCACGTCGCATATGAGGCGGTGAGCTGGAAGGCCGAAGTTACGCTGTAGCGCAGACAGGCGAGCAGCAGCAGGATGTGAACGCCGGAAGCGCGAACAGACGGCCCGCACTTTATGCAGCAGCTCTGACATGTCAGGGTAGTTGTGAATGAACTTCTGCACCACCAAATTCAGCACATGCGCCAAGCAAGGGATGTGCGTCAAATTGGCTAGTCCCAGAGCAACGAGATTTCGCCCATTATCACACACCACCAGGCCGGGCTTGAGGCTCACCGGCAGCAACCACTCGTCGGTCTGTTGTTGTATACCCCGCCACAACTCCTGTGCGGTGTGGGGCCTGTCCCCCAAACATATGAGTTTCAGAATGGCCTGCTGACGTTTACCCCGGGCTGTGTTGAAGTTGGTGGTGAAGGTGTGTGGCTGACTGGATGAGCAGGTGGAAGAAGAGGAGGAGGAAGCCGAGAAGGAGGAGGTGGCAACAGGAGGCAAAGAATGTTGCCCTGCGATCCTTGGCGGCGGAAGGACGTGCGCCAAACAGCTCTCCGCCTGGGGCCCAGCTGCCACTACATTTACCCAGTGTGCAGTTAGGGAGATATAGCGTCCCTGGCCGTGCTTACTGGTCCACGTATCTGTGGTTAGGTGGACCTTGCCACAGATGGCGTTGCGCAGTGCACACTTGATTTTATCGGATACTTGGTTGTGCAGGGAAGGCACGGCTCTCTTGGAGAAGTAGTGGCGGCTGGGAACAACATACTGTGGGACAGCAAGCGACATGAGCTGTTTGAAGCTGTCTGTGTCCACCAGCCTAAATGACAGCATTTCATAGGCCAGTAGTTTAGAAATGCTGGCATTCAGGGCCAGGGATCGAGGGTGGCTAGGTGGGAATTTACGCTTTCTCTCAAATGTTTGTGAGATGGAGAGCTGAACGCTGCCGTGTGACATGGTTGAGACGCTTGGTGACGGAGGTGGTGGTGGTGTTGGTGGTACATCCCCTGTTTGCTGGCGGCAGGTGCCAACGTTCCTCCAGAGGCGGAGGAAGAGGCCGAGGCGGCAGCAGCAGAAGAGGCCGAGGCGGCAGCAGCAGAAGAGGTAGCAGGGGGAGCCTGAGTGACTTCCTTGGTTTTAAGGTGTTTACTCCACTGCAGTTCATGCTTTGCATGCAGGTGCCTGGTCATGCAGGTTGTGCTCAGGTTCAGAACGTTAATGCCTCGCTTCAGGCTCTGATGGCACAGCGTGCAAACCACTCGGGTCTTGTCGTCAGCACATTGTTTGAAGAACTGCCACGCCAGGGAACTCCTTGAAGCTGCCTTTGGGGTGCTCGGTCCCAGATGGCGGCGGTCAGTAGCAGGCGGAGTCTCTTGGCGGCGGGTGTTCTGCTTTTGCCCACTGCTCCCTCTTTTGCTACGCTGTTGGCTCGGTCTCACCACTGCCTCTTCCTCCGAACTGTGAAAGTCAGTGGCACGACCTTCATTCCATGTGGGGACTAGGACCTCATCGTCCCCTGCATCGTCTTCCACCCAGTCTTGATCCCTGACCTCCTGTTCAGTCTGCACACTGCAGAAAGACGCAGCAGTTGGCACCTGTGTTTCGTCATCATCAGAGACATGCTGAGGTGGTATTCCCATGTCCTCATCATCAGGAAACATAAGTGGTTGTGCGTCAGTGCAGTCTATGTCTTCCACCGCTGGGGAAGGGCTAGGTGGATGCCCTTGGGAAACCCTGCCAGCAGAGTCTTCAAACAGCATAAGAGACTGCTGCTTAACTTGAGGCTCAGACAGTTTCCCTGATATGCATGGGGGTGATGTGACAGACTGATGGGGTTGGTTTTCAGGCGCCATCTGTGCGCTTTCTGCAGAAGACTGGGTGGGAGATAATGTGAACGTGCTGGATCCACTGTCGGCCACCCAATTGACTAATGCCTGTACCTGCTCAGGCCTTACCATCCTTAGAACGGCATTGGGCCCCACCATATATCGCTGTAAATTCTGGCGGCTACTGGGACCTGAGGTAGTTGGTACACTAGGACGTGTGGATGTGGCAGAACGGCCACGTCCTCTCCCAGCACCAGAGGGTCCACTAACACCACCACGTCCATGTCCACGTCCGCGTCCCTTACTAGATGTTTTCCTCATTGTTATGGTTCACCACAACAACAAAAATATTATTTGGCCCAATGTATTGTATTCAAATTCAGCTGAATATAAATTTGAGGCCTAGTATTTAGGCGCTGGGTGACCGGTATGGATTTAGTGACAGAATTAGACTTGGAAATGCACAGTAGCGTGTGTGTGAAGTTATTCTGAATGACCCTATGTGCACCTTGAATATTATATACCCTTTTAGGGATAGATTTCAAATAGCTCTGATATAGCAGAAACCACTAAATTATGAAATTGCTAAATTGGGAATTGTATTTCAACCCTGAACAAAAAATGTGCTTTAACGGACACTAAATAACTTTGCCCAGCCACAACAGTACAGCGGTAACGACAGATTTAGTGGGATATAAATTTGAGGCCTAGTATTTAGGCGCTGGGTGACCGGTATGGATTTACTAACAGAATTAGACTTGGAAATGCACAGTAGCGTGTGTGTGAAGTTATTCTGAATGACCCTATGTGCACCTTGAATATTATATACCCTTTTAGGGATAGATTTCAAATAGCTCTGATATAGCAGAAACCACTAAATTATGAAATTGCTAAATTGGGAATTGTATTTCAACCCTAAACAAAAAATGTGCTTTGACGGACACTAAATAACTTGCCCAGCCACAACAGTACAGCGGTAACGACAGAGTTAGCGGGATATAAATTTGAGGCCTAGTATTTAGGCGCTGGGTGACCGGTATGGATTTAGTGACAGAATTAGACTGGGATATGGCCAAAAAATAACCACACTTTTGCTGGTTAAATGCACTTGGTGTGACAGCTTGACCAACCACACTACTGAGGATTAAATGCACTTGGTGACGGGCGCAGCTTGCCCCTGATGTAGTATATGGCCAAAAAATGAACAGACTATTGCTGGTTAAATAAACTTGGTGTGACAGCTTGACCAACCACACTACTGAGGGTTAAATGCACTTGGTGACGGGCGCAGCTTGCCCCTGATGTAGTATATGGCCAAAAAATGAACAGACTATTGCTGGTTAAATGCACTTGGTGTGACAGCTTGACCAACCACACTACTGAGGGTTAAATGCACTTGGTGACGGGCGGCAGCTTGCCCCTGATTTAGTATATGGCCAAAAAATTAACAGACTATTGCTGGTTAAATGCACTTGGTGTGACAGCTTCACCCTGATGTAGGCTTTAGCCAAAAAACAACCACACCATTGAGGGTTAAATGCACTTGGTGACAGGCGCAGCTTGCCCCTGATGTAGTATATGGCCAAAAAATAAACAGACTATTGCTGGTTAAATGCACTTGGTGTGACAGCTTCACCCTGATGTAGGCTTTAGCCAAAAAACAACCACACCATTGAGGGTTAAATGCACTTGGTGACAGGCGCAGCTTGCCCCTGATGTAGTATATGGCCAAAAAATAAACAGACTATTGCTGGTTAAATGCACTTGGTGTGACAGCTTCACCCTGATGTAGGCTTTAGCCAAAAAACAACCACACCATTGAGGGTTAAATGCACTTGGTCGCAGCTTGGATGCACTTGGTCGCAGCACCGCACAAGACTAAAAACAGTGAGCAATTGAATTTCAGCAGCTCAATGATGCACAGCTGCAGATCGATCGATTAATCAAGTCCTTTGGAGGAGTTAATCTGCCTTATCTCGCCCTACTGTTGCAGCCGCAACCTCTCCCTACGCTAATCAGAGCAGAGTGACGGGCGGCGCTATGTGACTCCAGCTTAAATAGAGGCTGGGTCACATGGTGCTCTGGCCAATCACAGCCATGCCAATAGTAGGCATGGCTGTGACGGCCTCTTGGGGCAAGTAGTATGACGCTTGTTGATTGGCTGCTTTGCAGCCTTTCAAAAAGCGCCAAGAAAGCGTCACAAAAGCGCCAAGAAAGCAACGAACACCGAACCCGGACTTTTACGAAAATGTCCGGGTTCGGGTCCGTGTCACGGACACCCCAAAATTCGGTACGAACCCGAACTATACAGTTCGAGTTCGCTCATCCCTACTCTCTCTCTCTTAGAACTGCAAAAAAACTGCAGAAAATGGCTGCTGGGGAGGTTCTTATATAGTAAGGGGTAGGCAACTTTCTTATTGGTTTCTAGGGATGTTGCTAAGCTCTGACAAAGACATTGCAGCCTTCTCATTGGCCCACAAGCAAGAAGGGAGGTTACTGATGAAAAAAAAAAAACTAGAACATTCGCGATTACGAATATATAGCACTATATTCTACATCTTCACGAATTCTTGAAGTGCCGATATTCGCTATAAAAATTCGCGATTAGAATGTAAAACGGCTAGGGCAGCGCTAAAGCCCGCCCATCAGAGCCTGGCAGTGTGTTATAGTAAATAAAAGAGCCCTTGCCCTGCGCAATCCTGCGCAGGGCAAGGGAGAGCATCGGAGCATGAACTGCTCTGATGCTCAAGTCAGTGGGGCTTCCTTGGTGAAATTATGGGTATGTCCGGGTTCAGCTCTAAACCCGGACAACCCCTTTAATTGTATGCCTGTTGCTGCCCCATCCACCCCTATTACTGTACCTGCTTAGTGGCCAAGTGCCTGCAAATACTGTATTTCAGAAATAATGTCATACAATTACACACCCCAAACCAATACTGGAAACTTCCCTTTTTGCCCTTTTAATAAGTAATGATAATGTCTCTTTGTGCCCCCTTACTAAATGATAATCCCTTTTTGTGCCACCTTATTAAACTATAATGCCCTTAATACCCCATTGTATCCCACTGCTAAATAATAATATTCCATTGTGTTCCCATAAGGGTGTATTTTTTTTTTTTACTACCACACCCTCCTCACTAGACCTGTGAAGGGTAACATATTTCTAGTACCTACTCCCCACCAGCCTCTTCTGGCTCTGTGGGTGCCAGGCTGTTTTTACTGCCATTCGCTCCCCCGATGTAAACTTCTAACAAGGTCCATGTCTGGTCTCCATGTTGACATGTACTCAACTTGTAAGTCATTACTGGGTCACGTGCTACTCGGGACTTGTCACCGCTGAGGTCACTCGTTGGCTATAGCAGTGCACATTACCCTGTCGAAGCTGGAAGTTTGCATTCAGAGACTGAAGTGCAGCAGGGAGCAAATAAGGATACTTCCCTTCACAGGTTTGATGGGGTGGTGTTAGAATGTAAAAATATGTCAATCCTGGACAACCCCTTTAATATCTATAAATGCCTATTTTGCCCGCTTACTATACATTATAATCCACTCTTAAATAATAATAATGTCCCATGCACCCCATATATATAAAATTCCCCTTTTGGTCCTTCTAAAATAAAAAAGCTCACCTTACTCCAATCCCCTGACATCATGTTCCTCCCTGCACAGCTAGCATGCAGGGACATCATCTGCACTGAGATACTGACATCCAGTGCATGGTCTATCGTCCTGTAGGCCACAGGCCAAAAGTACCCTGAGGCTTACAAGAGGGTGAATAGTAAGGAAGGGAGCCATCTCCCTGCTCTACCATTGCACCCAACTGTATTGGTGTCCCACAGACACCATACCATAAAACTTTTTTCCAGAAAGTGGTGCTGTTTCTAAAGCTCGTTGCACTCTAGTGTTTAGGATTCGGCAAGCTGTTCCAGCGGGGAACAGCCTGCCACATCTGTCTGCATTCGGAAATTGCCGAAATTGACAAGTTGTCTGTCCAGGTCTGGGGCTTGGGCATGACCACGCCTGGTGACATGTGTAGCTGTCCAGCTAAGACCTGTTCTAGGTTGCTAATATAGTTTATATGTTTATACAGCTAAATCTGTCAATAACCTTAATACAGTTCCTATGTTTGTGTGTTAAAGACAAAAGCAGAGTTATTTACTGTGACATAATGTTTTGGATGTCATATAACTGTTATATTTTGTGTCCACAGAAGCAGAAAAGTTAATATGCCTTTAATATTCATTATATAATGTAAGGTAAGCTCAATGACACAGCAGAAACAACAGAAAGCATAGGGTTAAACTGTTGTTGCTGGGCAGGAGTCTTGACCAATCACAGCAGGAGTTTTGACCAATCACAGCCAGTCTCACACACAGTCTGTGTGGGAAATCCCCCTAGCAGGAGCTGCTAGAATCATTACACCAGAGGAGAGAAGCTGAACAGACATTCAGTCCACTAAGAGCTGTGTTTTATGGAAGCAGAGAGGCCAAAATAGGTATTTAAAACAGTTATATAATGTTCCTACTGTTAATATAGTGATTAGAACTGTATACTGAACCAGTTATATGTGTGTTTACACACAGTTGCACCAATTGCAAACTACAAAGTTCACAGTCCAAATTCAAATTCCATATTGCAATCCAAATTGCATACAACCATACCAGATCATACTCAACCAATCTGCAAATAGTTACTGCTAACTGCATATTGCAAATTGCGACCAAATTCAGCAAGTGAACTATTAGTTACACCTCAGATATACCTCTCAGAGAGATCATAAAGTGCTTAAATAACTTAAAGTGAGAGTACAGATACCCAAGAGAGAAATATATCCACCATTTTATGTTGAATGACAAGATTGAACAGTTGAACCACTATCGTATGCATACCGGCATTTTGTTATGTACATGGACTATGTGCTGCGGAGGCGGCAGTTTTATATATGAAGAAAAGTTGAAGTTAATAAAGAAGTTATTTCAAGCATTTGGTGTGCTCTTTAAACCTACTGTTTCTATAGAACGGCGCTAGAGGAATTACAGAGTAATAGACAGTCTGGTTAGACTAAAATTCTGAGATATCAGAATTCTTCTAATGCCACAGCGCAAAAGGCACTTCATAGTGCTGCGCCTGCCACAACATTAGCACATCTATAATGCAGTGCTCGCTTCCTCCCCACAGTGCACGCATGCTGAGGAAGATCTGGGGTGGAATTAGTGTTTATTTGAAATAGCGTAGCTGTGTTTTATAAGGCAGGCTGAATGACAGCTTAGCCTGCCTATCTGTTGATTCCTGGTGTTCTGGTCCAATGGGCGCATAGTCCCTGGACCTATGGGGTTCTGTTCCAGTGACTCTGCGCTCTATTTAAATCCCCTGCTGGCAATACATACTTGTAGTTATAGGTTTTCCCTTGCCGTGCTCCGGTTATTTCTGTGCGTGTTTGGATTGTAGTTATTGTTAATGACCCTGGATTACCTCTGACCTTCCTATGCCTTGTGATTCTGTACCGTGTTAGGCTACTTTAACAGTCGTGCTTGGTGCAGATCCGTCATGGATCTGCACAGACGGATCCGTTCAGATAATACAAACGTCTGCATCCGTTCAGAACGGATCCGTTTGTATTATCTTTAACATAGCCAAGACGGATCCGTCTTGAACACCATTGAAAGTCAATGGAGGATGGATACGTTTTCTATTGTGTCACAGAAAACGGATCCGTCCCCATTGACTTACATTGTGTGTCAGAACGGATTCGTTTGGCTCAGTTTCGTCAGACGGACACCAAAGCGGAATGGAGATGGATCGGAGGCAAACTGAGGCAAATTGATGCATTCTGAGCAGCTCCTTTTGCATTCAGAATGCATTAGTGCCAAACTGATCGGTTTTGGACCGCTTGTGAGAGCCCTGAACGGATTTCACAAACGGAAAGCAAAAACAACAGTGTGAAAATACCTGTCTGGTTATGACTTTGGCTTGGCTATTTTGACTACCCTCTGTCCTCCGATTTTTTACTATAGTGTCCTTCCAGATTTGACCTATTTTCCATACGACCCTTCTCTTCGTGGTTCTCTATCTGTCTGTCTTGCACATTAGCAGTACAGGGAACGTTGATCAGTTGTGGACTTGCTGGTTACAGCTTGCACTGCACGTAGGCAGGAAAAGAGGGTTGGGTGCAGTCAGAGCTCACTGCGTGTGTGTGTGTTTCCCTGCCTACTGTGCTGACAGCCGGAAGCTTAAACACCCCTGTCCAGCCCCATTAACTATAATGAGATCCAGCGGAGATCCGTCCGCATTCCGGCAAATATGCAGAGAATTGGCCGGAGGAAAATCGCTGCGCGCAAAGTGGGAGCTTTTAAGGATTGCATATGTTGTAAATGAAATGAACGCCTGCTATGAGAATGTAGACATGGCTGAGGAAGGATATAACAGCACACTATAGAGTGTCTTAAACATCGTGAGGAGTCCTATAGGCCAAGCAACGCTCCTCTGTAATTCTGGAAAGAGGGTATGCAAATGAGCTCTTAGCAAGTTCTGCCTCTAAACCAAATGTAAGGCAGCTATCCTAAAAGTCAATGTTCGACCTTTTAAAAGGCCTTGAGACATGACTTTGATAATATTTAAACCAGCATCTGATCTGCAGACAGCTGTTTTGGGGTGGCTGCCTATCACACTATTTAAGGTGTTCTCGTTAAGGAGATATTGTATCCCCCATATCCTGACCTAGGCCTCTAACCCAATTAAGCCAGTACACTCTGCTCTGCACTAATGAGGGTCAATCACCCCCGAAACAGCTGTCTGCAGATGAGATGCTGGCTTAATTATTATCTGAGTCATGTCTAAAGGCCTTTTTAAAAGGTCAAACATTGACTTATAGGATAGCTGCCTTACATCTGGTGGCATTAGAGGCAGAGCTTGCTAAAAGCTCATTTGCATCCCTTCTCCACACTGTGCATAAAACCCAAAGTGATGGGAGGCTCAGCTTAATCCGTTGTGCAAGAATAGGCACAACTCTGCTGTACAATTTTGTACAGATGAAGAGTCCCAACACTGCCAATGTCAATTTTTTTCTGCAGTCAAAGGTGCCCACCTCATGCAGAGAGATGGTAGAGACCGTGGGTATTTCAACACTTGTGGACAATCTTTGAGGCACAGAACACCAAACTCTCAAAAGGGTACTGTATCCGGGCAGTTTATTGTAATCTTGATGAAATACCAATGTGTTTCAGGACATATGCTGCATCTTCATCAGGTTTCACACAAGACATTAATCAAATCATAGGAAGATGTCACAAACACAATAGATTGCAATACTGGAGTTATGCAGTAGTATAAGCGTTTGAATGATTGAATGTTCAAGTTCTCTAGTGGGACTAAAAAATAAAAGTTAAATTTTTTAAAACAAAAGTATAAAAAATTCTAATTACTCACCTTTTTTTATTTTGCAAAAAAAAAAAAGCACTAAATGTATAATTTATCCTGTATGGGCGAACGCTGTAACAAATGAACATGACTGATTTTTTTTTAGTCACTTCACCTCTGAAGCAAATTTACTAAATAGGCATCAGCCCAATGTACTGTACCGCGCAGCGGGTCCAAACACACTGCACCACTGACTAGCAATACTCTCCAGGGGCGTAACTAGGCAATTACCCGGATTTTACTAGAGCCTCAGATGGTGAGGATAGGCTTGACCATCGGTAGTTGCCAGGGGCGACTCCAGAGCGTAAACTAGCAAGTGGCAGCAGAAACCGGCAACCAGAAGGTACCTAAAAGGTACCAGCAGTACATTGCACAACCAAGCAAGGCATAGCATGGCAAGGCAAGACAGGAGGCGATAACCCCTCCGGGGAACGCAGGGACCCCCTTCCGGAGGTAGAACGGACATAACAGAACAGACATGAACGAAATACAAGGAGCGGTAAAGACTGCCACAGACAAAAACAGAACAGGCATGGACAGACAGGAACATGGATCAGACGCAGATACGCTCTGCTCGGCGCAGAACAGATACAGGTACAGACATGAACGGGCATAGGACATAACAAGGCAAAATACAGAAACATTATTGCAGAACAAGGAAATACCACACAGATGTATGGACAGACAGGAACAAGGATCAGGCGCAGATACGCTCTGCTAGGCGCAGAACAGATACAGGTACAGACATAAACATGCATAAAGTACCCCAAGGGCCAGTAGCAAAGGGCATAGAACAGAAACCGGCATGGCAAAACAAGGCAAAGCAGGGAATGGCATGACATAGCAAACAAATCAAGGAAGACTGACCATGAGGCTCCACGCTCACAGGCTGAAATAGCCCACCTGCCGGGAACACTCCCACAGAGCAACACAAGGGAATTAACCCTCACAGGTCCAAACAGGAGGTTCACAGGCAGGTCAGGGGTAAACAGAAACTGCAGCAATGAAAGCTGCAGTACAGGATGTTGCCACTGGTAACCATCCTGCAATACCCGCAGGGAGCCCTATCTGCCAAAGGGGTACATGCAACCACAGGCAGGAACACCAATGATACCGCAGCCAGCCCACAGCCCCTAGCAACCAGCCTGCATGGAGACACCTGCAGCCAGTACGCCAAGGGACGTGCAGCCAGCCAACATGGCAAACCACGTCACGGTGAACTTCACTGTGACAGTACCCCATTATGATACCAATAAAAACTACAAATCATCCTTCAAAAAACAAGCCCTCACACTTCTCTATAAACTGAAATATAAAAAAGTTATGGGTGTCAGAATATGGCAAGACAGAGCAATTTTTCAAAGCTTTTTATGTTTTTAAAAGTAGTAAAGCATAAGAAAAGCTATATAAATTTGGTAACACTGTAATCGTACTGTCCTGTAAATAACGGTATGCCATTGTTAGAGCACGGTGAATACCATAAAACAAAACCCCAAAAATTATGGTAAATTTAATTTAAATTTTTTAATTTCTCCCCACAAATCTTTTTTTTTTTTTTGCCGTTTTAACATATATAATATTGTCTCGGTAAATAAACCTCATACAACTAACAGAAAAGTAAAATAATGATTTTGAATCCCCTGTCGCTGCCCTTCCAGTATTGCTCTGGTTCTCAATGCTCTCAACTTCCTGGTCCAAGCTCGAGGAAAGCCTGCTCAGCTAGTTACTGGCTGAGGAGCAACAACACTATGGCCAGTGATTGGCTGAGGAGATCTTTTGTTACATTTTTGATGTGTAGAGGAAGTAGAGTACAGCATGCACTGGAGCCTTGTTGGAATGGCAGTAGTGGGGGCATCGGTAAGGGGGAGTATAGTTGTTTTTTAACCACCTTTAAAGCCCTATGAAAATACAGCTAAACATTCCTTTTAACATAACCCTACAGTGAATTCACATTTAACAGTTATATAAAATACTCCCTTTGGGCTTGTCATCTATCCACAGATTTCCATAGATAGGCGCACGATAATTAAGACTTTGCCACTGTGATAACAAAAGTGACTTTTGCCCAGCAGTATAGCTCTCTGGTATTGAGTTCTTATCTCTAACAGTGAAATATTTATTTTTCGCATGAAATATACAGCTTAGATTATTGGCCTATATCTAACTTTTTCTATCTTGATATGGAGACACCTTCCAACCCTCAGAAGACAGACGGGAAAAAAGTCTTCCAAAATGTTTGATCAAAGTTCAGGGTACCGTGAGCTGAAATAGACATTTTCCCAAGAAAACATCATAATGTTGCTTGGAATTCAGTGGCCATGGAGCATAGTTTCAGGCTTGGTCCATGTCACACTAGAAACATGTAGGAACACTCTGAAATCCTGATAAATGTGGAATACTGTATTGATTCTCGAGATTCTAAAAATATAAGCAAACATGAAGACAGATAGATTATCAACAGTGTAATATAATAATGAATAGCAATGAAAACGAAATACTCCAACAAAGCGTGCTCTGGGCTTTAGGTGTAATTAGAGTTATTTTGATATTACGTAAACATATACTTAAAATAATAATAATGTACTTTATATATTGTATTTGGGACTGATGCACGTGAAGTTACTAAGCCTAAAATCAACTGAGTCATCCACTGACTGCATTGATAATCTGTTTATACTATATGATGTGCTTTGCTTTATGTTACTTTCGACCTGTTTTATGGTTATTACATACACATACATACCTTTGATCTGTTAAACCTATAATTACTTTTGGTTATAACTTCTAACTTGTAGCGTTTCCTGGCATTATATTCTTTGTAAGTCTACTACATTGTGTAATAAATTGGGTGTTTGTGATGCTCTTGAAATCTACTGCTTGTTTTCTCAAACTAAATGAAGATCACAGAACTAGAGTTCTATGGGCCCCAGGGAAAACTTTGAATCGAGCCCCCCCCCGAGCCCCCGCCCACTATAGGTCTGTACCGATGCTCGATGTTAACATATTTAGCGCCAAAACTTTGGGGATCACAGCGGGGCAGATGAGGGATCTTTCAAGAAAATAACAATTCTGGCAGCATTAGTGGAGGGTGCTCCACATGTAAAGGTACTCAGTTAGGCTGCATTCAGACGTCCGTAGAATGGGTCCACATCCGTTCCGCAATTATCGGGAACGGGTGCAGACTCATTCATTCTCTATAGGACCGGAAGAGATGCGGAGCGCAGGGGGCAAAATGGAATATTTATAAAGAGGGGAAAATGGAAAATGTATATATATATATATACAGGGGGCAAAATGGAATATATACATTGGGAGCAAATGGATCTATATATAGGGGGCAAAATGGAATATATACAGAGGGAGCAAAATGGATATATATACAGGGGCCTTTTGCCCCCCTTTGTATATATTCCATTTGTCCCCTGTGTATATATTCAATTTTTTGCCCCCTCTGTATATATCTCATTTTTTTATTTATTTTTTTTGCGTTTTGCCATATATTTCATGATTTTGCCCCCGTGCCAGTCCTTGTGAAGAATTTGCTACCATGACAGTGCCGTGCCGGCATGCCACTGTGCCACACTGCCAGGTGCCCCTCTGTGAGTTATGAAGCCAGTGGTGTGTGCACATTTACACATACAAAAAAATAAATACTTACCTACTCTGAGACTACTCCACTCCTGCCGTCTTGTTCTCGCACAAATCCGTCTTCCGGCGGATGTCGCGGGCCCGCGTGATCCCGTCAACCCGCGTGATCCCGCGAGACCTGGCGCGAGGTCACGGGTCTGGTCTGGATCACAGCAAGAAAGCAGCGCCAGATGGGTGGAGGCGGGGCCTGGGGTGGTGGGGCATAAGTTACTAACTGCGAGTGAGCAGTGCTGAGCCACCGGCCAGGGAACAGAGGCCAGGGTCCCACCGGCCATTTACCATTAAAAATTTTAAAATCACTTGTGGAGGGGCTGCAGGACCCCAGCCCCCTCGCCGGGCGCAGTCGGGGTCACACCCTTCGTGACTGCGATCGTTAAGCTCCTGTCCCCTGATGAGCCCAGCGAAGTCCAACACGTCTTTCCAGGATGGTTGAATGCCATTTGTTGCCTTCATAAACCTTTTTTTATGGTTAATTTACTATGTTTACTTGTTATTTGCCTTATCACTGCTTATCTTACGGTCACACCATTGATGCCATTCCATGTATCAACAATGATGCATCTACACCATATGTACTGTAGGTAACTCTATGTGTTGCTACACCACAAACATTTTAATTTATTGTAGCGTCATTATTTTCCACCTCTCCTCTACTTTCCATTTTTATTGTAAATTGAAAATCAATGTTATAAAAAAACGAGTTTAAAGAAGAAAAAAATATCCTTTGAGCCTCCACATATTCATCACTGTAGACCAGGGATGCACAAGCATTTTTGTCTGGGGGGGGGGGGGGGGGGCATACTGTTAGATTGTACCACTCCAAGGGCTAAAACATAAAGGGGTGTCCCATCTGGGATATATTGGCAGTATAGCCATTAGTGATTAGCAAAGTTTTGAAAAATGTGCCAAACTTTGTCAAGAAATTTGATTTGTGAAGAATTACTTCATCACAAAATGCTTTTCATTGTATGGATTGATCAGATGCCGCCTACAATGCTGATCGCGGCATCTGAGACTTACATTTAGGTGCTTGGGGGGGTTAATCTCGGGTTAAAAGAAAATAATTATACTCACCTCATCCACTTGCTTGCAGGGAGGCCGTCCACTCCTATCTTGATTAAAGAAAACCCGCTAAAGGACCCGTGGCAAGCGTGATGGCGTAGTTACGTCCTCACGCACGCCACAGGACCTTTGGCAGGTTTTCTTTATTCGAGATGGAAGCAGACAGCCTCTCCCTGAGCAAGTGGATCAGGTGAGTATAATTTATTTTTATTTTTAGCCAACATTTTAGGAAAAATTGATTCGTTACCACGAAATCAAATTTTGCCTAAACTGTGGATTGAATTCCGCTTTATTTACTTGGATTCGCTCAACACTAATAGCCATAAATATCTAATCTTCCACTTATTTGGAGAATGGAGGTCCCCATCTTTCCCATTTGGCACTGCACAGAAAATTAGTTGGGTCATAAATCTCTATGGTTAGTTTAGGAGCGTTACAGAAACCAACATACTCCATAGGCTATAGTGGAAAGTGCCAGATTTATGCACAACCATTTCTACCTCTCTGGAGTACCAAACAGAGAGGAATTCAAAATATATAGGGGGTGCCAGAGATGGCTGGGAGATGGGCAGCATGGCTCTCTCCAGATTGGGCACCCCTGCAGTAGACAATTACTTTGATATTGAAATACTTTGTGATGATGGGACTAAAGTCTTCTTTCCAAAACATCACAACAAATGGAATCTGAATCAAATAACATCGTATACTGTACATGTAAAGGAGGAACTACCATGTGGTTCTTTTTGAAGCAGCAGGTAGAGAATGTATAGTACTCTCAACATACTGACAAGGGATGCTCAATGACTTGCAACATTTCTCTGAATTTGCAGCTACTAACTGTCCAACACTTCTCCAGAAGAAGAGTTTCAGTCTTAGTTGCAACCAGTCAACTTAGGGTTCAGTCTGTTCTTGAGCGCTACTCACTCTGCTCTGCTGGTCCTCACTGACATGGACTGTTCGGCAGCGTGCCCCAATGCACTATTCTATTAGGTGGGTTACTTTGTATGCAAACTATATGCCTACTCTGGCTAGCCAGTGCAGCTGCAGTACCCATCCTGCCCACCATTATACATACAAACAATAGAGCTAAGAAATAGGGGGTCATTCTAAATAAGCAATAAGCCAAAACAGAAAGTCCTATTTAGAACATGCAGTTCTCCAACCTTACATACAACTGACTAAATTGATATTTGAAGGCATCTAATAATTGCAGTAATAGGTACCTCATAGCTCTAAGCTAGACGTTCCACTGTTCAGACTCAAACTATGATAATGTGCTTTCACAGTTTCTAGTCTCTGAGAAAATGCCATCTGTAGCAAACTCATAAATCTGCAGCAACATCACAGATGAGAGAATGCTGGAAAGCAGGAAGAGTAAGCAGAACGCACGTACACACCAAGCCAGGCTGTCATCAACTACAAAGGCTACATTATTTGTTCCTTTAGGGGGAATATCCCCAAAAGTTTATGTTTCATAATAGTCCCTTTAGCGTTGGGGAGGGAGGGGGGTTGTTTTCCAGTAGAAGTATTGCACAAAAGTATATTCACAAGATATACCACAAATGTCTGATTGGGGGTGATCCAACCTCTGGGACCACTACCTGTTAGTAGAACTGCCCCCCTGACCCTTTTCACAAACTAAAGCACACTCTGCTATATCTCCTACAGACAATCCCTCCACTAAGCCTCCTAATCGCATCAAATGATGACCTTTGTGGTTTGCTGATCGTGGGTAAGATAACCTACCCTAGTCCGATCTTTATTATATGTTCCATGGATATGCAACATTTGTCTGAAGTAGGAATATCCTTTCAAGTGGTTTTCCACTTTCCATCAGCAGCGAGCCCCTGAGGAGCCAGTGCAGAGGATGGGAGTGGTAGTGGCCCTGATTACGTGTTGGGTCACATTGTACTCCCTCAGGCCATTGCTCCCTGGGCATAAGTACAGTAGAATTGTACTATTGAAATATTAAAAGGCAATGTGTCATCAGAAAATGACCAATTGTTTAAATCACATCACATTTTTAAAGAATTTTTGATGATATTTTTTAATTTTTCATGCCAATATCTATATTTAAACAAAAACATACAATCCTATAATTTGTACACTGGCCACTAAGTCTAATAATAGGCTCCACTTCTTGGTCTGTACGGATCACTTTACTGCAGTTACCTGCTTATCTGTCATTAGGTGATTGTCAAATCTTATCTATTCTTTCCTTGTACATTGACCTCTGCACAGGTCACAGAGCATGCCCAGAAGACCCTCCCATAGAAGTCAATGAGGTCCTTTCCAGACCATTGTGTCTATGGACCATGGGGCTGTAGAGCAATTTTCTTAATGCTTCCTAAAAGCTGTTAAGGACAGCTCAGGCAGCCCCCATAATCATGTTCCGGAAATAGAATAAAAAAATCTGCGATCAGAAAATAAACACAGATTAAAAAAAAGGATGTGTGCCTCTATCTGGTTTTAACTCGCATTTAACTTTTCTGGTGACACATTTGCCTTTAAGTGTAAATGTACTAGCCTAGTAAAGTTCTGGGCGATAGGTGTCTTGGCTGTAATCCCTCACCTTGCAGCAGTGTCTTTAATGCTGGTCATAGCAGTTCACACTGCTGTCTAGCATCTCCCGACTTCACTTGAGGAAGATGAGTGATTTCTCTGGAGAATGAGGAACAGGAGCAGGAGCCCTGAATTGAACTCTCCTGTCTCTCCCCCTCTGTGTCACGGCTGAGGATGGGGGAAATCCTCAGCCGTGCGGTAACGGAAGATGTCCAGTCGCTACTCGCCAGGAACACAGAATTAGGAGCAGGTCACCTCCTGTTGCGTCCCTAACGCTGACCCTGTCTCAGCCTAGCTGACTGGAACCCGTGCAAACGCTGGCCACACAAACAAAGGAAAACAGCACACACATAAAGACACACAGGGACCAGGACATCCATAGCTGCACAAAAAGCAAAGACACAGGACATCAACAACAAATCATGCAATAATAACATATGACCGGAAGGGTGGCCCTTACAAGGAGATAGAAATCACAGGAGGCTGCTACAGCAAAGCATGACTGAAGCAACCTCCTGAGCCATGCCAAAGACAGAAGCTATATAGGCCTAAGTGGCCACACCCACCGGTCAGACACACCCAGTGACATCACACACACTGGGAAGAGAGTTAACCCTTCCAGCACCACAGGAAAGGGAAAACACCAACTTAAAGGAACCGTGTCCAAACACAACAAACACACTGTTGTTGTTACCGCTGGCAACGACATGGGTGGCAACCATGTCCTGGGAGTCAGCCCAAAGGCCGGGACACTGCCACCACATGTACACATCACCAAACGTTGCCACGGGCAACCACAGTGCAGGAAAGGTGTCAGTGTACACCACACAATACACAGAGTGCACACAGACAAACAACGGTGCATACATACACGCACACAGACTCCAAAGGGACCGCACACACTCCTGTTGTCCGCGGCAACCGCACCTGAGACAAGTAACATCATGCCTCAAGCTGCGGTTGAAACAACAACCCAAACCGCGGGCAACAGTATGCGGCTCCCAAGGAGTCACAGCCAAAACCGTGGCCGTGACTCTCTGTCTCTGGACAGGAACTCCCCCTCCTGGCAGGATGCAGGACCAGCCCAGTCTTACCAAGAGGGCAGGGACATGATGATTAGCCCTGTTCCTTGCCAACCTTTGCCAACCACTTCTTCCTGGAACAAGCAGAACCATACAATAAAATACATAACATTATAATACAGGTCTGGGGTACTACATATCGACATCCTTTTAAATAATCATTTATGAAAGAGCTGTAATTTTGTAAAGTATTTCTTTTAATTTTATGTTAGGATATGCAATATCCTATTTACTGCTCTGGGCTGTGGTCACATGACCATGTCTATGCAGCTCTTTCTTATGTCTTGTGATGTTATGTCCATGGAGATGTCAGTGATAGGGGAGTGTCTATGTAACCAGCAGGGTAGGAGGGGCTATACACTAGCTGGGTGTTGTTAGGGGCAGTGATAGGGGAGTGTCTATGTAACAAGCAGGGTAGGAGGGGCTATAAACTAGCTGGGTGTTGTAAAGGGCGGTGCTGGAGCTGTGGTAGAGAAAGGAGAAGTGCATCATGGGTTTGGTTGGGTACAGCAACAGGATGTACTATATACAAAATGGAAACAAATCAGAGTGATTGGTATATATGGTAAAAATGGGTCAGGAGAGTTCAAGTTGAAAACAAAACACGGGAAAGATGTACATAATGGAAAGCAAGTACATGAGCATATCTGTTAAAAACCATAGTAATCCCAGAAAAATCTCTTTAAGGTTGAGTTCACACTGGGTATCTTTGGATTTTGATACTAATGTGTTTTACTTGTAATTTACCTTTTGTTAACTAGATTTTGTGTGGAATTTTAGGAATTAAAACACAGTTTTATATGAAACTTAATGTAGGGGATCATTTCTACATAGCAGGTATAGTAGAGGTGCGGCAAAGTCATTGGTCATATGCAGTCAGTATGGGTAAAACATACATTTACTCTGAAGAGGTACACAAGCATGGCGGTTACAGCCAAATACACAAATGAGTCACATTAAAGGGGTATTACCATCTCAGACAATGGGGTCATATTGCTAGGATATGCCCCCATTGTCTGATAGGAGCGGGTCTCGAGCACTGGCTTGGCTATCTCTGTCAGCCCCAGAGATATGAATAGGAGAGGTGGCCGCACAAGTGAGGCCCGCTCCCATTCATTTCTATGGGGTTGATGGAAATAGCCAAGCCAGTGCTCGGCTATTTTCGGACGCCCCACAAAAATTAATGGAGGATAGCCCCGCATGCATGACTTTGAAGGCTCCATTTATGAGACAGGTGCAGGTTCCAGAGGTGGGACCCACACCTATAAGACAATGGGGTATATTCTAGCAACATGCCCCCATTGTCTGAGATGACACAACCCCTTTAACCCTTTTTCCCCAAATGGTCCAACCTAGAAAGGAAATAAAACCCTTTAAATATGCAACATGTCAACTTTGCAACTGAAACATAGGAAATATCCATATTCTGAGGAATAAAGCACAATAAGAACAAACCATGTTTAAGAGGTCCATACATAGTCCATACAAATGTGTGGCAATGTTTTTAATAGTGCGACACTATTCATGCCTGAATCTTTCCCTTTAAAAGCTGGTGCAGTTTAGCGATTTAGGCAGTGAATCCACATGCTTTCTGCAAATGGTCTTGATACCAAGAGAAGAATACAAGTCCCAATTATAGTACTCAAATTCTAGGGAGCGGAAGAGTTTTGATGGCTTTCTGCACATTATGCCCTTCTGCTTTCTTGAGTGATCACACAGAAAGGTTCATAGATGTCTATGTATTTGTTACAGTGCTGGGAGAAAAGATGTGCAGTTTCTTTCTCCATTGCTGCCCCTCATGAATACCCAAATCTCCCCCACATGAAAGGAGGATTCTACTAATATAGAAATATATTAGGAACTTTCTTTAAATAACATTTTTGGCCAAAAATCTCAAACACTACAGAGGTTATACTCATTAATTCGAGAACAGGAATAATGAGAGCACTGGCTTATGAGAAAACTGGACTAACAAGAAAACTGGACCAGTGACAATACTGGGCTAATGGGAGAACAGGACTAATGAGAGAAATGGACTCACAAGAGAACTGGACTAACAAGTGAACTGGACTATTAAGAAAACTGGACTAACGAGAGGACGGGACTACAATGAGTACTAGGCTAATGAGAGTACTGGACTAGATGCAAATGAGCTCTTAACAAGTTCTGCCTCTGCCACCAGATGTAAGGCAGCTATCCTATAAGTCAATGTTCAACCCTTAAAATATACCTTGAGACACAACTTGGATAATAAATAAGCCAGCACCTCATCTGCAGACAGCTGTTTTGGGATGATGACCCTTCATCCGTGCAGAGCAGAGAGTACTGGCTTAACTGGGTGAGAGACCAAGGTCAAGGGGGGTACTATCTCTCTTTACGGAGAGCTCCTCAATCTGTGTGTGGAGGCTAATAGGCCATACATGCTCCTCTGTAATTCTGGGTAAAAGGGATGCAAATGAGCTCTTAGTAAGCTCTGCCTCTAATACCAGCAGATTTTACTTTGCTATCTTATAAGTCAATGTTCGACCCTTAAGGGCTCTTTCACACTTGCGTTCTTGTCTTCCGGCATAGAGTTCCGTCGTCGGGGCTCTATGCCGGAAGAATCCTGATCAGTTTTATCCTAATGCATTCTAAATGGAGAGAAATCCGTTCAGGATGCATCAGGATGTCTTCAGTTCCGGACCGGAAAGTTTTTTGGCTGGAGAAAATACCGCAGCATGCTGCGCTTTTTGCTCCGGCCAAAAATCCTGAACACTTGCCGCAAGGCCGGATCCGGAATGAATGCCCATTGAAAGGCATTGATCCGGATCCGGCCTTAAGCTAAACGTCGTTTCGGCGCATTGCCGGATCCGACGTTTAGCTTTTTTAGAGTGGTTACCATGGCTGCCGGGACGCTAAAGTTCTAGCAGCCATGGTAAAGTGTAGCGGGGAGTGGGGGAGCAGTATACTTACCGTCCGTGCGGCTCCCGGGGCGCTCCAGAGTGACGTTAGGGCGCCCCACACGCATGGATGACGTGATCGCATGGCACGTCATCCATGCGCATGGGGCGCTCTGACGTCACTCTGGAGCGCCCCGGGAGCCGCACGGACGGTAAGTATACTGCTCCCCGCTCCCCACTACTACTATGGCAACCAGGACTTTAATAGCGTCCTGGCTGCCATAGTAACACTGAAAGCATTTTGAAGACGGATCCGTCTTCAAATGCTTTCAGTTCACTTGCGTTTTTCCGGATCCGGCGTGTAATTCCGGCAAGTGGAGTACACGCCGGATCCGGACAACACAAGTGTGAAAGAGGCCTTAAATAGGCTTTGAGACATGACTTGGACAATAAATAAGCCAGCACCTCATCTGCAGATGTTTTGGGGTGACTGACCCTCATCAGTGTACAGCAGAGATTACTGCCTTAACTGACTGAGAGGCCTAGGTCAAGATTTGGGGGGTACTATCTCTCCTTATGGAGAGCTCCTTAATCGGCATGAGGTGGCTTATAGGCCATACATGCTCCTCTGGAATTCTGGAAAGATAGTACCCCCCAACACTGGACTGGACTAATTTGAGAACTGGACTAATGAGGGAACTGGACGCCTAGCCCAGCTCATATCTCTATATTTTCTAGACAGATGTATACATTGCTTACTTCTTGGACAGAAAAGACAAGTAACATCTACTAGAAATGATAATGTGAAAAAGAAAAATCTTTGAAATGGTAAAAAGACCTACCTTTGGTCATGTGCTTAATAATTCTCTGTCTGTTTACTTTATAATACAGTCAATGAAAAAGAAAGTACACTCTCCACTAATTCTATGTTTGTATTTATCAGGGCATAAATAACAAGGGCTCACCATCTTCTAGAAACTAGTAACTCACCTCTGGTGACAACTAAAAAACTGAATTTATTGCATATTCATTTTATTCTAATATTAACCAACATTTGCAGTACCCCAGAACAAGGTCACTGCCCTGGATACATTGTTGTAATGTTATGTTATTCAGTGAAATTTGTATACCTAAGGCTATATGCACACAACAGTGGCGTTTCGCAATTTGTGGAACGGCATGGACAGCCTTTAATATAACTGCCTATTCTTGCCCGCAAAGCGCGGACAAGAATAGGACATGTTATATTTTTTTTGCGGTCCACGGAACGGAGCCACGGATGCGGACAGCACAC
This sequence comes from Bufo gargarizans, assembly GCF_014858855.1. Classification (NCBI taxonomy): domain Eukaryota; kingdom Metazoa; phylum Chordata; class Amphibia; order Anura; family Bufonidae; genus Bufo; species Bufo gargarizans. Next base: position 23,520,550 of record NC_058086.1, on the reverse strand, counting down.
GGAGTGCTGTCGTAATCTTTTGCGGCTCTTTTGAATTGAATGGGTCCGCATCCAAGCCGCAAAAACTGCGGCTCGGATGTGGACCAAAACAACGGCCATGTGCATGTAGCCTAACAGCACTTTTTGGAAGGCTCATCTCCTTAGAGTACCCGAAGATGGATCTGGGTCCAGTCTCTCTTTAGTTTTGTCAGTGTGAGTGAGAGTCTTGCTGAGGAATAGAGAGGACCTACTTGTGCAAGAGCTAGGCCCGAGCCAAGATAACTTTTTATCTCTGAAACATCTATGGTTGAGGAAGCAACTTTATCAAAGTTCTCCAGAGAGGAGAATTCAGAGAGTCTAGAATCATTAGAGTCAGTCAGCAAGGTACTGAACATGTTTATGGCAGTGAGAGATTTTGCTGCTGTGACACATTGCCAATGTACCCTTCCACACTTTGGGACGTTTTGGCCAGCCATATCTTAAATCTTAAACATTTGCAAGAAACCTTATTGCATAAACTAAAAGAGACCCCAGGAATGGGGTATAGGGAAATAAAACTTAACTTCTACTATTAATCGCATAAAACTATCTCCACACCAAAAAGACTTTAGAGAGACAAAAAGAAGTGGTACTACAATCTCCATCATTGGCAAACCAGATACACATCTCTCACACTGCTGTTCATAAGAAATGCACTTGGAATTCGGCCCTGTTACTATTGGATGTACTACTACTCCTATTCTGAATTTAGTAAATAGAGACTTATTTATTGATGCCAACTAGCTTGGTTACTGATTTCTCCATCATCCCCACCCATCATCACACTCAGGGAAATTTCCCGGTGGGCCGATGCCTAGGGGGCCACCCGAGCCCGCTTCTGGCCACCAGCCAGGTACAAAAAAATCGGATTCACTCAGCATTAATTAATGCAAGGAGCATCAGGTACTTAGGCACCTGGCCAGTGACGAGGCATTTTTCTGAATTCAACTGAATCGCCACCCTCAGGACAGTGATACGGTTGAATACTGTGGCTGGGGTGGCATTATTTTTTGCTGCACTGTGGAATTTGGTTCTGCTGGGGCAGTATTTGGTGTTGCTCTATGGTACTGTTGGCCCTGTTTACTTGTGCTGTCTGGACCACTCGTCGATCGGGACCCACTTCCAACATGATGCCACTTTTAGTTTTTTTTCCAGGGCCACTTTAAGTTCCAAGTCCGCCACTACCACACTCCTGCCTTGCACCCAGCCAAAATATAATATCAAGGTCACCCCAGTCTCCACCATGCAGGATCTCCAAGATCAGGTGTGCCCCGAAGGAAGAAAGGGTGCAGTGCACCCTCCAGTCACTGCAGGGCTCTGGAGAGAGACAGAGACATGAATTGCCACTATCAGTACTACTGCTACCCTCAATACCAAAACTACCACTCCCATTCTCCACTTCCCTTAATCAGGTTGGCTGCGCATTCAGAAACCAAATGGGATAACAAAAGAACATCCTCCCTGTACGGTAACTGTATTTGGCGCTGGGATACTGCAACATTAGACGCAAGATAATTGGTAGATGAGGTTTAACACTGACAAATGTAAGGTTATGCACATGGGAAGGAATAATGCAAGTCACCAGTACATACTAAATGGTAAAACACTCGGTAACACTGACATGGAAAAAGATCTAGGAATTTTTGTGAACAGAAAACTAAGCTGTAGAAACCAGTGTCAGGCAGCTGCTGCCAAGGCCAATAAGATAATGACTTGCATCAAAAGGGGCATAGATGGTGGTGATGAGAACATAGTCCTACCACTTTACAAATCACTAGTCAGACCACACATGGAGTACTGTGTACAGTTCTGGGCTCCTGTGAACAGGGCAGACATAGCAGAGCTGGAGAAGGTTCAGAGGATGGCAACTAAAGTAATAACTGGAATGGGTGGACTACAGTACCCTGAAAGATTATCAAAATTAGGGTTATTCACTTTAGAAAAAAGACGACTGAGGGGAGATCTAATCACTATGTATAAATATATCAGGGGTCAGTACAGAGATTTCTCCCATCATCTATTTATCCCCAGGACTGTGACGAGGGGACATCCTCTGTGTCTGGAGGAAAGAAGTTTGGTACACGAACATAGAAGGGGATTCTTTACGGTAAGAGCAGTGAGAATATGGAACTCTCTGCCTGAGGAGGTGGTGATGGTGAGTTCACTAAAAGAGATCAAGAGGGGCCTGGATGTATTTCTGGAGTGTAATAATATTACAGGCTATAGCTACTAGAGAGGGGTCTTTGATCCAGGGAGTTATTCTGATTGCCTGATTGGAGTCGGGAAGGAATTTTTTTCCCTTCAGTGGGGAACATTGGCTTCTACCTCACAGTTTGTTTTTTTTTGCTTTCCTCTGGATCAACTTGAAGGATAACATGCCGAATTGGATGTACTATGTTACTATGTTACTATTTTCTGTGCCCAAAAATGGGGGGATGTTGCTCAAAAGGGGGTGCGGCAGCCAAAAAATTGTAGGAGCCTGAAAAAGGGACATAATAATGGGGAAGAATTCAGCAACATGCTGGGTGCACCAAAACCTCCCACCTCCCTGAAGCGACCTTCAGGAGTCGGCGAGTATGTCTCGTGTGCAGGTGTATGCTATGCAGCACTGCAGGAAATGCTCACAAGGATGATTATTAAACGATTTTTGCCCTGTAATCTATTGTCCACGTTTGTCACTGTGGCTTCTACAAATGCATTCATTTTTAATAACTTGTCATAGGATACTTATCAATCACTGATTATATGATTATTATTGTCTTGATAAAATAAAGCATTTATTTTTGTTATAAATAAGTGACCTTTAACCAGACTAACCCAGATTCATCCAGAGCCAAAGGAAGTTCAGGTTCCGCTATTGGCAGTGATAGGGAAGGTTTTCTATTCCCAAGGTACTCGTTCAATGTAAGTGTATTGTTATTTAAGCACACTGATTCCTATCAGCCAGGAAGAAATAGTGTCCAGCATTGTGCGCTGTTTGTCAAAAGTCAGATTTATGGGATTTCTGTTTCTAATGCAGCACCCCAGATGTCACTTTATATAACAATGGCTTACAATGTCATAAATATCACATTGTCTGACAGAGGGATCATCGGTCCCTACCTACCATTAATAAGTATATTTGCTAATATTTTGTCTGTACACATGCATTGCACATTTTCTTCTGTTTCTGTTAAAGAAGCAAGCTCTGCCTCTAATGCCACCAGATGTAAGGCAGCTATCCTATAAGTCAATGTGCGACCCTTAAACAGGCCTTAAGACATGACTGGTATATTAACTAAGCCAGCATCTCATCTGCAGACCGCAGTTTTGGGGTGATTTCCCCACATCAGTGCAGAGCAGAGAGTACTGGCTTCACTGGGTGAGAGGCTTTAGTCAGGATTAAAACATTAAAATCTTCTACACTGAAATGTGTGGGAGCTGGGAATCAGCAAACAAGTGTAACCAGACCCAAATTATCTCCGATAGATGGGGGATTCCAGAACTTGGGCCCCAATCTATCAGGTATTTATGGAATATACAGTAGATATGACATAAATGTTTAACATGGGATGAATTAATTCCATTTTCTCGTCTAACAGTTTATCAGGGTTGCCAACCTGACTTTTTTAGACAACTTGTCAAAAAATCACAGACATGGCCAACATTGGCTACAGATACACTGGAAAACCAAAATGAATGATACTTTTCATATTCTATGCCTTTGTAAAGGAATGTGCACACTACGCTTTTTTATACAATTTAAAAAAAGGCCCAGCATATTCCAAAAGGAGACTCGGGTCAATACAGCTATATGAATACATTACCAGTTTTCCTAGCACATATGCCAGCTGTTGTGTACAAATGAAGTGTCAATAGAGCCCTATTAGGACACAAAAACACAAGACAACTAAGGTTGATTGGGTCACAAAAATATTGAGACTAGAGGGCATCAGGGACACTAACACCGGACAATAGAGACTTGAGCCATAAGCATCTGAACATTTCACCAGGGACTGATTGACCAAACCATAGGCCATCAGATACTGTGCCAATGATCTGGTGGGAGATTGGTGCCTTGGGTGGCGAGACACTAAACCATAAAACACTAAGTCAACAGACACCAGGAGCTGGGACACTAAAATTACCACTATTACTACTACTATCCTTAGTGCATTAAGCATTGTAATTAAAATTTAGAGTTTAAGATAAATAGCTACTTGTACAGATCCATCGCATTAGGCATGCTGATGGTGGAGGCAAATTCATTTTGCTTGTTTTCTCATGGGCAACAAAAAAGCTTATGATGAACTTTTGAACATCAGATATTAACCCCTTCATCATCTCTGCCATACATGTTGGCACTTATAGTGGCAAATAGATGCCACTCAATGCTAATGTCTGTGATTGGCAATAACATCAATCGCAGAGATTTAACCATGCAGATGCAGTGATAAGTCTGAGGTCGCTTTCCCTGGGAGCACTGCACTCCCAGGGTCTGAACGGCTTTCCTGCACCGAGATCAGGGAAGCCGTTTGTTGTGTAGTGTTAGGCTGCAGTCTTCTGGAGTCTACCTGGCCTATCACACCTACAGATGTAGCCAAGCTAAAAATGACTCTTAACACATGGCACAGTGTTATCACACAGCCCTATCTACATAATATCTCACAGCTGATAAAGCATTTAAAAGCAAAAACCAAGCCATGAGGAGGATATAACTGCATGTGGAGCTCAGAGACAGGATTGTTTGAAGACACAGATCTGGAGAAGTACAAAAAAATGTCTGCTGCAGTGAAAATTCCCAAGAGCACAATGGCTTCCAAAATTCTCAAATGGAAGAAGTTTGGAACAACCAGGATTCTTCCTAGAGCTGGTGGCGAGGTGAGATGACCAAGAACCCAGTGGTCACTCTGGCTGAGCTCCAAAGATCCTGTGCACAACTCTGGGCTTTATTGCAGAATGGCCAGGAAAAGCTATCCTCAGTAAAAAAAAAAAAAAAAAAAACACAGGAAAGCCTGCCTAGAGTTTGTAACAAACAACTTAAGGACTTTCAGACAGTGAGAAACAAGATTCTTTGGTTTGATGAAACCAAGAGAACTTTTTGGCTTCAGTTCTAAGCATCATGTCTGGGGGAAACCAGGCACTGCTCATCACCTGCCCAATATGAGTCCTACAGTGAAGCATAGTAAAGTGGTGGCACCATTATGCTGTGTGGGTGTATTTCAGCGGCTAAGACAGAGTGACTAGTCAGGGTTTAGGGAAAGTTGAATGGAGCAAAGTACAGAGATATTCTTAATAAACACCTGACCCAGAGTGTTCCGGACCTGACTGTAACATGGCGCCGAAGGTGCACTCGGTCTCCCATCAGCCGAAGACCTGCTGCTTAGCTTCGAGAGCAAGGATCTGTGTTTGGCCTCATTCCCAGGGCGGCTTTGCTAACTGGAAGGCTCCCTGCTCCTAGGTCTGCCTTGAGCGCCGAGCTGATCACTCCGTGCTCGACTTGTCTGTCTGTCGGTCATGTGACGCTGTCCACGTCACATGACCCTCACTCCCCACTATAAATACAGGCGGCCTGCTGGCTACAGGTTGCCTGTGATTTTCATCTCTAGGGCTGTGTGTACTATTATTATTGCTTCCTACTTGACCTCTGGTATTGACCTTGTTTGTTTCCTGACCTCACTTTTCCCGCTCTCTTGGTAACTACGCTATCTCTCGGATTTGACCTCGGCTCGTTCTCGGATTTCGTCTCCTTGTATTGACGTGACCTCCTGGACCGACCTCGGCTAGTTGACCCGCCATTGCCTTTCCCATCACTGGGTACTGTTGTCTTATCTACCTCCCTGTCTATCCGTTTGCCTTAGTCTTGTGTACCGCCTTCTGCCTTGGCTGTCTGTTCCTCTCTTTCTCTGTTTGCTCTGCTTTACACTTGCGTAGGTCACAGACCGTCGCCCAGTTGCGCCCCGCCACCTAGGGCGGGTGGTGCAAGTAGGCAGGGACAGGGTTGAGGTTGGCAGTTTAGGGGGTGCACTTCCTCTCTACCTTCCTTACCCGTGACACTGACACTGGGCTGAAGGTTCACTTTCCAAAAGGGCAACGACACTAAGCACACAGCGAAGGCAACACAGGAGTGACTTAGGGACAACTCTGAGAATGTCCTTGAGTAGCCCAGCCAGAGCCCCGACTTGAACCCAATTGAACATCTCTACAGAGGCCTTAAATTGGCTGTCCGCCGACGATCCCCATCTAACCTGAGCTTGAGAGGAGAAGAATGTCAGAAAATCCATCAATCCAGGTGTGCAAAACTTGTGTTATTACCAAAGAAGACTGGAGGACGTAACCCCTGCCAAAGGGGCTTCAACTAAGTCCTGAGTACAGAGTCTGCATACTTATATTAATGTAATGTTTTAGTTTTTCCTTTTAAATAACGTAGCAAAGATTTCGAACATTCTGTTTTCACTTTGCCATTATGGAGTATTGAGTGCAGAATCATGGGGAAAAACTAGAAATGTTTTTTCTTGTTTTAGCAGGCCACAGCATAACATAATGTGAAAAAAATGAGAGTCTGAAGACTTTCTAAATGCATTGTATATAATATTTCAGCAAAAATGGATCTGTTGTTTGAAGCAGTCTTAATAGAAGATAACTAAATCTTTTAATCACCGTGACATTTACATACTGCAGCCTTGGACGAGGCATTTTCACAGTGAATAATGCCTTTTTTATACTTTGTTATATATGTCCTTGAAGACCAAGGTTAGCCAAGATAATGCAATTAAAAATCAAGTTACATTCATGTTAGTTTTTATTTAACAAATGATGAGATTACAAAGTACATGACACAGAGGCTGCATAGCAGCAGGAAGACAAGACATTATGTCTAAAATAACCAGTAGCCACAATGATTCCTTTTTTTTTTTTTTTGAGATACCAGTAACAACTGGAGTTTATTACAAAGACAATGCCGCTCTGGAGGCTGGAGACGTTTGAAGTCCTTGTTACAGTGAAATAAATATACTGTAATTAGACGATAGCACAGCCTAGTTCAAATCAAAGAGGAAAACGAGAACAGGCCTAAGTGGGCCTTTTTTAGCAGCCAAGTGTTTAACTTGGGTCTCTTCCCCACGATTGTATATTTCATCAGTGTGCAATCCACATTTTTTGAAGATAGCAATACTGGCCTACTCATTTATATGGAGCCATGCACACATGTGGCTGTCCTGCAAATTATAGAACATGTCCTATTCTTGCCCATATGGTGGGCGACAATAGTCCTTTCTATTGATGTGAGTGAGAAAAGTAGGGTATCTGTATTTTTCAGACACATTATTTGGGGACTAAAATGTGTATTTAACTGTATGCATGAAGTCTTATAGTTAGAAAGCTGTAAGAGAGGTCACCATTCCCCTCACAATAGATGTGATACCAGACACAGGCCGCTTCTGTATAATTTCTGTAACAAATATAATAAAAGCAGCAAAGCCATAAGTAGGTTTATACTGAAGTCTATAGTATTTACTGAGTGTTTTTTTCTCCTTTTCCATTCCTGGATAGGTCTAATCAGAAGCCAGAGTTGAACGGGCCGCATTTGCCGAGTACAAGACCAGTTTTTTTGTTGTATTCAAAAGATTGGCCTCATGTCTCAATAATGCTTCAGGGGTTTATTCTGCTTGGCGCAAAACAAACTGGCTTCAGGCAGATGTTGTGCAAATTCTTTATTATAGTTTCAATCAGCAGAATAACAATGCGTTTTAGGGATACCTAGGCCCCCTTTATCAGGTTACGGGACCTTGGTAATCAATGGATTCTTTTTATTGCAAAAAACAATGCATTTCAGAAATGTAATTCTCCTTTTTCAGGTTTACATACAGTATGTAAACCCGAAGAAGGAGAATTACATCACTGAAACGCATTGTTCGTTGTTTTTTTCAATTGATCGCACGACAGTTGATGTGGTCCTTTGCACCTGGGGGTCCATCATTCCAACTCCACAGGGGTTAGAGACACCTGTGTGAAGCACTAAGGATTAGGTGACACTCAAAGTCAGCAAACAGGTCTACGTCAGGGCAGGCAGAGTACTTACCGTATTTTTCGCCGTATAAGACGCACCGGCGTATAAGACGCACCTAGGTTTTTGGGGAGGTAAATAAGAAAAAAATTTTTTTTAACCAAAAGGTGTGCTGTGGGTTTGGAACTAGGTGGTCTGTGGATGGCACTATTACTGGGGATCTGTGGATGACGGACACTGTTATGGGGGGATCTGTGGATGACGGACACTGTTATGGGGGGATCTGTGGATGACGGACACTGTTATGGGGGGATCTGTGGATGACGGACACTGTTATGGGGGGATCTGTGGATGACGGACACTGTTATGGGGGCAACTGTGGATGACGGACACTGTTATGGGGGAACTGTGGATGACAGACACTGTTATGGGGGGATCTGTGGCTGGCACTGTTACAGGGGGGGGATCTGTGGATGGCACTGTTATACATGTGTCATCCACAGACCCTCCCAGCCCATAACTGTGCCATCCACAGATCCCCCGCCGCTCCAGTATACTAATATAATATGTCTGATTTAATTAATGGTTATTAAATATGCATCTTTATTCCTAATAGTACCTTAAATCCTAAGCGCTTCAGTACCATGCCGGCAGGCCGGGCAGCCGGCGCGGCGCGTCACTCACTGACGTCACTTGCCTGCGCCGCCTGCTTCATTCATAAAGTAGGCGGCGCAGGCACGTGACATCAGGGAGTTACGCTGCCGCCCGCCCGGCCTGCATTGTACGGATGCGCTTAGGATTTAAGGTACTATTAGGCATAAAGGGGCATATTTAATAACCATTAATTGAATATGACATATTTTATTAGTACACCGGAGCGGCGGGGCGGGCCTTTAGTACAGTGACTGCACCGCCCCGCCGCTATTGCCGGCCCCAGCTCCTCCTCCCAGTCCCTCCCAGAGTCCCCGCTCGCTTTACATCGCTGCCAGCGATGTAAAACTGACTGCATTCGCCGTATAAGACGCAGGGGCATTTTCCCCCCATTTTGGGGGAAGAAAAAGTGCGTCTTATACGGCGAAAAATACGGTACATATCCGGGAAACTAATCTGAGGTCAGAGCAGGCAGCAGAATATGAGAGTCAATGAACAGGCAGTAGTTCAGTACATGGCAGAAAGAATAGCACATCTTAACTGGTTAACTAGAAAACTAGAAACCTAAGCTCTGGCAAGGTGTGAGAGGGCAGAGCAGCATTTATAGCATGAGCTGATTACAATTACAAGCGCCGTGCAATTGCACACAAGGAGGGGAGGTGAGTGGTGGTAATAGAAGTGGGAGTAGTAGTAGCTCTATTAATAATGTTCCAAATAGAGATGGACACAGACCACTGATGTAAAAATGAGAATATAGAATGTGTTAGGTTCTGGCATCCAGACTGAGGATATTAAGGCAGACTGTCTGTAGGATGCCTGCAATAGAAGAGAGGCAGAAAGTCAGTTAACATGATTTTTGCATATAAGAAAAAAAAGTCCCCAACTAATCAACCAAAATCCTACAACAGATACAGAATTTCTTTCCATTTTGATGTTCAAATACCTGGAAATAAGGTCCGAAGCAAGTATACATTGAGATTCATCAATGTAACCACAATTCAAGGCCACCTTGAAAAGCATTGCAATAGCCACACTGGATGACCAATACCTTGTTTGTTAGTTTATACATTATATATAAATCATGAGATATACAGTTGTGTTCAAAATAATAGGAGTGTGTTTAAAAAAGTGAATAAAGCTCAAAATCCTTCTAATAGCTTTTATTTCCATACACACAAAAGCATTGGGAACACTACACATTCTATTCCAAATCAAAACATGAAGAAAAATATATCAAATTTGTGTTGTTGCTCTAAAAAAAATTGAAGAAAAGTAAATATTAGACTGTTCAAAAAAATAGCAGTGTTTGTATTCTTCTTTACAAACTCAAACATTCACTATATAAACTGAAAATTGTTTGGAGATTTTGCTTTCCTTTAAATCACTTAACTAATATTTAGTTGTATAACCACTGTTTCTGAGAACTGCTGGACATCTGTGTTGCATGGAGTTAACCAACTTCTGGCCCCTGTGAACAGGTATTCCAGCCGAGGATGATTGACTACATTCCACAGTTCTTCTCTATTTCTTGGTTTTGCCTCAGAAACTGCATTTTTGATGTCACCCACAAGTTTTCTATTGGATTAAGATCCAGGGATTGGGCTGGCCACTCCATAACGTCAATCTTGTTGGTCTGGAACCAAGATGTTGCACGTTTACTGGTGTGTTTGGGGTCGTTGTCTTGTTGGAACATCTAATTTAAGGGCATTTCCTCTTCAGCATCGGCAGCATGACCTCTTCAAGTATTCTGATGTATTCAAACTGATCCATGATCCCTGGTATGCGATAAATAGGCCCAGCACCATAGTATGAGAAACATCCCCATATCATGATGCTTGCTCCACCATGCTTCACTGTCTTCACAGTGTACTGTGGCTTGAATTCAGTGTTTGGGGGTCCTCCGACAAACTGTCTACGGCCACTAGACCCAAAAAGAACAATCTTACTTTCATCAGTCCACAAAATGTCTCTTTAGACCAGTCAATGTGCTCTTTGGCAAATTGTAACCTCTTCAGCACATGTCTTTTTTTCAACAGTGGGACTTTGCGGGGGCTTCTTGCAGATAGCTTGGCTTCACATAGGCCTCTTCTAATTGTAACAGGACTCACAGGTAACTTTAGACCTTCTTTGATCTTCCTGGAGCTGATCGTTGGCTGAGTCTTTGCCATTTGGGCTATTCTTCTATCCAATCGAATGGTAGTTTTTCGCTCTCTTCCACGTCTTTCAGGTTTTATTTGCTATTTTTAAGCATTTGTGATAATTTTAGCTGAGCAGCCTATAATTTTCTGCACTTCTTTATATGTTTTCCCCTCTTCAATCAACTTTTTAATCAAGATACGCTGTTCTTCTGAACAATGTCTGGAACGACCCATTTTCTTTAGAATTTCATAGAGAAATGCACTGTAACCGGCATGTACATTTGCTGCCTTTCTTCCTTAAATAAAGGCCAATAATTGCCACCTGTTTTTCAAAGAATAAATGACCTCACTAATTGAACTCCACACTGCTATTATTTTGAACATGCCTCTTTCAATAAGTGATTGAATTACAGAGAATCAGCAGCATGCATGTCAAGACTGTTGGGTCTGTTGGATTTCTATTACTCTACTGCACCTGCTAGTAAATTATTTGCCATGTAGAAATATCATTTCTACCAAAAACAGTGATTGATCAGGTTAGTGATGTCTGACTGCTATTTTGAACACAACTGTACTGTATCTCTTATGCTAAAAATAGAAAATTGTTAGAGGTGAGAAAAATACTGTTTGTCATATATCTGTGCTGTACATTCTATACATTCTTCCTTATATATACAGTAAGCGAAACATTTTGTCCCATGAAGCAGAGGATGACTAAATATTTTTTTGTAAAAAAATTAAATATGCATTGTTCATACAGATCACCAAATGTACAGTTACTACATATAGTGGTTAGCTTCTCAAATATACATACATAATTTAAACTAGTCTGACCTTTAAAATCAGAGCACATGTAGTTCACGCCAATCTCTTTCTAACAAAGCTAGAACCAGTCCTGTACCTTAGATGGATCCATAGATCTCCCCATTCATTGCTCCAATTGCTCTCCTAGATTTATTTCAAGCGGGCAGCTCGGTGGGCATCTCCTTTTGTTGCAGCTAGTGGCAGTTCAAAGATGGAATTGAGCATGTGCATCCACATCACTAATTAGATGTAAGGAGAAATTAGAAAAAACTGCAGGTGATGAATTTCATTGAATAACTCCATAGCTATAGTAACATTTTTATTACATTTAATTACAAAAGTATTTAGATCCAGGTGCTGGAGAATATTCTTCTTGGGATAACCCCTTTACTACCTTATATTACTGGCAGATCCAGTTTATAGAAAAGGCTCACTACATGTACGTAACACCAAGATTGTTTAAAACAAATGCTAAGAATGCATGAAGTATTTAAAGAATTGAACTGGTTCCAAATGACAAAAATAGAATAGGATTTTATTTAAACTGCTCATTTTCACCCAGAAAGCTTTCCTCAGTGCTGCACCGCCCACATCTCCTCCCTTATGTCTGTCCACCATCCTAATCATGCTCTCCATTTTGCCAACCATTTACGACTAATGTCCGCCATAATCCAAACCTCTCACTTCTGTCTGCAGGACCTCTCCTGAGCTGCACCAGTTCTCTGGAATGCTCTAACCAAGGCAATTAGGTTAATTCACAACATCCACAGTTTTAGACTCTCCCTAAGGGCTCTTTCACACTTGCGTTGTTCTTTTCCTGCATAGAGTTCCGTCGTCGGGGCTCTATGCCGGAAAAATCCTGATCAGTTTTATCCTAATGCATTCTGAATGGAGAGAAATCCGTTCAGGATGCATCAGGATGTCTTCAGTTCAGGACCGGAACGTTTTTTGGCCGGAGAAAATACCGCAGCATGCTGCGCCTTTTGCTCCGGCCAAAAATCCTAAACACTTGCCGCAAGGTCGGATCCGGAATTTATGCCCATTGAAAGGCATTAATCCGGATCCGGCCTTAAGCTAAACGTCGTTTCGGCGCATTACCGGATCCGACGTTTAGCTTTTTCTGAATGGTTACCATGGCTGCCGGAACGCTAAAGTCCTGTTTGCCATGGTAAAGTGTAGTGGGGAGTGGGGGAGCAGTATACTTACCGCCCGTGCGCCTCCCGGGGCGCTTCAGAGTGACGTCAGGGCGCCCCACGCGCATGGATGACGTGATCGCACGGATTACGTCATCCATGCGCATGGGGCGCTCTGACGTCATTCTGGAGCGCCCCGGGAGCCGCACGGACGGTAAGTATACTGCTCCCCCGCTCCCCACAACTAATATGGCAACCAGGACTTTAATAGTGTCCTGGCTGCCATAGTAACACTGAACGCATTTTTTAGACTGATCCGTCTTCAAATGCTTTCAGTTCACTTGCGTTTTTCCGGATCCGGCGTGTAATTCCGGCAAATGGAGTACACGATGGATCCGGACAACGCAAGTGTGAAAGAGGCCTTAAACACATCTTTTTAGGGTGGCCTATAACATCCCTTAATCGAACTCTTCTCCATTCTCTCTCCTTCAACATTCTTCTAAACCTGATCCATCATCACACGCTATCCACTACACCCCATGCACTCAAGAGCACAACAGATATCGGCTGGTGACGGCTCATGCAGTTTTTATCTATTCCCTTATTTAGCTAACATGGCCGGACCATTGCACAAAACAAGCACTTTTTACCTTTTCTTTTTTTGTCACCTCTATAGATTGACTTCTATTGTTTTAATTGTTGATCTGTTTGTTGCTATGTAATGTATGATTCTGTTTGTACATGGACCCCCTGATAGTAAAGGGCTGATGTTGGAGCTATATAAAGATTATTATTTCACAATTATTATCATTATTATAATTTTTTTTTAATTAAGAAATTCCAGTGCTATTACTTTCCTTTATTTCCTCATGTTTCATCAAAAACTCATATTTTTACTATCCAAGCCACTATTATAGGCCAAACTACATGTTGTCCTAAAACAGGTAGACAACTCTGAGACATATCCGTGACCTGACTATTATAGTAGGCAGGGGTCATAACAAGTATTTCGACAAACAATAATGGAGAATTGCCAGACACAAAACGTACCCAAAGATAATGGTTAATTGTTAGAGTTGTATTTTGTCAGCTGTCACAGAACATAAAGTGTATTTCCTGAGAAACGACATAAAATCTATTTCCAAAAATAAATGTTCTTTTTTGCAGCTTTAAAATTTTTATAACTTTGTTTTTCTAAATTGCCAGATATCACAAGAAGAACAGCCATCTGATCTATCTTTCACACGGTAGTGTGTTACAGACGTGGACAAAATTGTTGGTACCCTTTGGTCAATGAAAGAAAAAGTCACAATGGTCACAGAAATAACTTTAATCTGACAAAAGTAATAATAAATTAAAATTCTATAAATGTTAACCAATGAAAGTCAGACATTGTTTTTCAACCATGCTTCAACAGAATTATGTAAAAAAATAAACTCATGAAACAGGCATGGACAAAAATGATGGTACCCCTAACTTAATATTTTGTTGCGCAACCTTTTGAGGCAATCACTGCAATCAAACGCTTCCTGTAACTGTCAATGAGACATCTGCACCTCTCAGCAGGTATTTTGGCCCACTCCTCATGAGCAAACTGCTCCAGTTGTGTCCGGTTTGAAGGGTGCCTTTTCCAGACTGCATGTTTCAGCTCCTTCCAAAGATGCTCAATAGGATTGAGGTCAGGGCTCATAGAAGGCCACTTTAGAATAGTCCAATTTTTTCCTCTTAGCCATTCCTGGGTGTTTTTAGCGGTGTGTTTTGGGTCATTGTCCTGTTGCAAGACCCATGACCTGCGACTGAGACCAAGCTTTCTGACACTGGCTAGTACATTTCTCTCTAGAATTCCTTGATAGTCTTGAGATTTCATTGTACCCTGCACAGATTCAAGACACCCTGTGCCAGACGCAGCAAAGCAGCCCCAGAACATAACAGAGCCTCCTCCATGTTTCACAGTAGGGACAGTGTTCTTTTCTTGATATGCTTCATTTTTTCGTCTGTGAACATACAGCTGATGTGCCTTGGCAAAAACTTCGATTTTTGTCTCATCTGTCCACAGGACATTCTCCCAGAAGCTTTGTGGCTTGTCAACATGTAGTTTGGCATATTCCAGTCTTGCTTTTTTATGATTCGTTTTCAACAATGGTGTCCTCCTTGGTCGTCTCCCATGTAGTCCACTTTGGCTCAAACAACGACGGATGGTGCGATCTGACACTGATGTTCCTTGAGCATGAAGTTCACCTTGAATCTCTTTAGAAGTCTTTCTAGGCTCTTTTGTTACCATTCGGATTATCCGTCTCTTAGATTTGTCATCAATTTTCCTCCTGCGGCCACGTCCAGGGAGGTTGGCTACAGTCCCATGGATCTTAAACTTATGAATAATATGTGCAACTGTACTCACAGGAACATCTAGTTGCTTGGAGATGGTCTTATAGCCTTTACCTTTAACATGCTTGTCTATAATTTTCTTTCTGATCTCTTGAGACAGCTCTTTCCTTTGCTTCCTCTGGTCCATGTCGAGTGTGGTACACACCATATCACCAAACAACACAGTGATTACCTGGAGCCATATATATAGGCCCAATGGCTGATTACAAGGTTGTAGACACCTGTGATGCTAATTAGTGGACACACCTTGAATTAACATGTCCCTTTGGTCACATTATGTTCTGTGTTTTCTAGGGGTACCATCATTTTTGTCCATGCCTGTTTCATGAGTTTATTTTTTTACATAATTCTGTTGAAGCATGGTTGAAAAACAATGTCTGACTTTCATTGGTTAACATTTATAGAATTTTAATTTATTATTACTTTTGTCAGATTAAAGTTATTTCTGTGACCATTGTGACTTTTTCTTTCATTGACCAAAGGGTACCAACAATTTTGTCCACGTCTGTAGACATCACACTTTTCCTGCATACTTTTAATGGAACTTTTATAGCTGTATTATATACTGGACGAGGACTGCTTGTAGTGCAAACTCTGAGTCTATGGCTTCCTGCCGGCTGCTGGCCTTAGTTCACCCCTTCAGATCACAGCCATGATATAGAGCTATGTCCTCATTACAGGTCACTGCCTCCCTCACTAAGGAGCAGAATAACGTACAGGTAGAGCCCAAATGTACTGATCCATTTAGTCAAGCAACAGTTGAGGTCTTTGACTCTGAAGATGGAGAGGCTTCCTGGAGGCAAAAAATTTTATGGAATGGAGCTCTGTTTTGTCTTCAAGTATCAGCAGGGCCATATTTAGAATTCATTCTGCCCTAGGCACTTAAGTGCCTTCCCCCACCCCATTAATGTCTAGTAGTAGTTTGAAGTGCCCTTGATGGTAGTTGTATGGGTGCCTGGCAGTAGGTGTAGTAGGGCAATGCCCAGGGTATGGTGTGGTAGGAGTCAGGAAACCACCAGGATAGAGGTAGAAGAAGAAAAATGTATGTTTGTTTTTTTACTGTTTTCTTGAGTGCAAAATAACAGTTGTAGTACATTCCACAATAATCTGTACACAGCGCAAATGCTTTTCCCAGATGGCAAAGTATAGAGGCTGGCAAAGTAGCACGCAATGGCACACTTGGTATGCTATCTTGTTAAAGTCTCTCTCTCTCTAGAATCTCTGGTTGGTAAACTGGCAATTATGGCTCTAGTGTCCACTGCAGGATACAGGTTTTGTAGGCACCTCTGGCCAGTGTAATGGGTGTCATTATCGTAATCCCTCACAAGCAGGTTACCTTGCTGACTCCTAAGCTTTAGCCATGCAGACAGTACAGTTATATGTTGTAAAGCCCTTTTTGCCGTGTATTAGTGGCACCCAAAAAAAATTATTTTCTGTTCAGCAGTGCAGTTATATGTTGTAAAGTCCTTTTATTAGTGGCACCAAAAAAAGATATATTTGCCATTCAGCAGTGCAGTTATATGTTGTAAAGCCCTTTTTGAAGTGTATTAGTGTCAAAAGAAAAATATATTTGCCGTTCAGCTGTGAATTGTGATTGTTATATTTATTTTTTTGGGGTGTATTAATAGGAAAAAGAATACATCTTATTAGCCGGTCTGCAGTGAACCGACATTGTTATACAGCCCTTGTCGGGGTGGATTAATGGAAAAAATAAGTACTTGCTATTAGCAGTTCTGCTGTGAATTTACATTATGTTTAAGTGGTGAAATTTGTTTGTGAAACAGCCTTTTTTTATTTAAATTAATGGGTGATTGTGGACTTTCTTCTTTATGAACCGCATTCCGTCGATTATCCATTCAGTGGTAACATTTGTTTGTGATACAGCCTTTTGGTCGGTAGCTGTAACTATGGTCAAGGACAATATATGTCCTTTACAGCGCACTGGGTAAATGTGGTTCCTGCCCAGCCGCACCAGCAACTTGGGCAGGTGACGCCGCTTCCACCTACAAGTTCTCACGCTGTGAATACTGATGGCTAACTGACCATATGCTGACCGAGTGACGGCGGATGCTCCACAGACAGGATCCGTTTTTGGGGAGTTATTGTTCTGACGGATCAGAGGAAGGGCAAAATAATCAGTGACGTCAACACAAACTTACTGCTGACACCCTCTCCACTCTGTCCTAGGGCTCTACTTGTATAAGCGTTTAATAGAACAGGTTCTGTAGACATCTATGTGGAATCAGCTGACGACGGTGTAAAAGGAGTGCGCTTCTTCTTGACGCTAACATTGACCTGTAAGGCTGAGTTCATACTTGAGTTATTTGGTCAGTTTAGGCCCCATGACTGCCCTAATAATTGAATATGTGGAGTGATTCTAAGAGCGACGCCTGTCATCTGCATGCCCTACTGACGCACAGTATTGTTTCACTACCACAGCAGACTCCTTATGCGTGTTACTGCAAGGCACAGTGTTCTACACCACTATACAGGCTCTCTGCAGCCAGGAAATAGCAGTGTTTAAGGTGATTTGCCGCAAATAAATTTGGATCGAAACAAATTTTTTCAAAAAATTCGGCGAATCGGCCAAATTGAATTTTTGAGAAATTTGCTCATCTCTAATCAATACCAGAATCTCAGACAACCTCTTTAAAAAAAAGAATGGCAGGATTGTTGTTTTAAAGTGGTTGTGTCACTTCAGTAAGTGGCATTTATCATTTAGAGAAAGTTAATACAGGGCACTTAGTGATGTATTGTTATTATCCATATTGCTTCCTTTGTTGTCTATAATCATTTTCCCATCACATTATTAACTGCTCGTTTCCATGGTTACAGACCACCCTGCAATCCAAGCACGACCACCACTGATGGACTGCAGGGTGATCTGTAACCATGGAAACAAGCAGTGTATAATGTAATGGAAAAATGAATCCAGACAGCAAAGAAGACAATATGGACAATCACATTACATTAGTAAGTGCCTTGGTTACGACTACCCTGCAATCTATCAGTGGTGGCCGTGCTTGCATACTATGGGAAAAAGTGCTGGACTATGTGCACTCTCACGGTCCTGGCCAACAGAGAGGTCAGCACTTTTTCCTATATTGTGCAAAGATGGCCACCGCTGCTGGAATACAGGGTGGTCGTAACCATGGAAATGAGCAGTGTATAATGTGATGAAAAAATGAACCAAGCCAGGAAAGGAGGCAATATGGACAATCACAATACATGGGGGTGGGACTGTCCCTTATTTGACATTTATAGCATATCCTATTGATATGCCATAAATGTCTTAGATGGGAATAACCAGGGGTGGACTGGGAACTTAAAGTGGCTCTGGGAAAAAAACTAAAAGTGGCCCCAGGTTGTAGGTGAGTCCAAAGTGACAGAAAGCGGGCAACACCAGTAGGCAGGGCTAACAAGCTACAAGTAGAGCAGGACAATAAAAATAGGCAGGGCCAGCAATACCATAGTGCGGCACAAAACACCACCCCAGGACAACCAAATACACAGTGCGGCACAAAATACTGCCCTATCACCATACTGAATGTGGTGATACAGTTGAATTCCAGGGGGCACCTGTGGCTGCTCACCAGATACATAAGTTAATGCTGAGAGCAAAAGATCGTTATATACCTGTCCAGCGGCCATTAGGAGGGCTTTAGCGGCCCCCTGGGCATTGGCCCACCAGGAAATTTCCCTGTAGGGTCTATGGCCAGTCCACCCTTGGGAATAACCCTTTTAGTACAAACTCAATTGTGTCCTTGAGGGGTTAAAAGTGAAAAATGGCAGGGACCCCTTTCGCATTGTGTCCAAGAGCTGCGAGTTATACCTTTTGGTGCACGCCGTGCCAGGTGAACAAATATGTCTATGCAATAGAAAAATACAGTTGCACTATATATCTTGGAGTTTTTAGCACTGGCCTCCTGAGCCTGCTCTGGTAACATTACACCATAAACATATGTTATACTTGTCAGTTGGCAGAGATAACGCGTAAGTCCATTTTCCTCTCTTGCACGATTTCCTCACTTGCTGCGCTGATGGTATATTTTTGCAGTGCTTTATGCGGACATTCCTCTAGGTGCTGAACACTCCAGCAGTACAAAGTCTGAACTATTCAAAGATACACAGGACGATAAACTAACTTGTCCAAGGTAATACAGAGTCACTGACCTGGTTGCAAACTCAGATGGCCTTATTAGTAGACCTGTGCTTACGCTCAGCAGAGGGATGTCATTAAAGTGCTGTGTTTTCTTGTCACATACAAATACATTCTGGCCTGTAGCGTCAGATTAACTTTCATGAATCCGTAGAATTTGAAAAGATTCTTCCTTTTGAAATAGAAAATTGAAGCAATAAAATGCATTTTAGTAACTAAAATAACAATAAGCCCAATACGTAAATTTGCATACTCCACCCCATCCCGTGCTGCGGTACGTACTGTAAGTACTGCAGGAAGGAAAAGGCCTGAAGATTATACAAGACTAGCAGAAGGACCCGGTATATTTCATCTATTTCATTTAAGGTTTCTGTGTGTCGTTAAGGCTACTTTCACACTAGCGTTCGGGTTTCCGTTCGTGAGCTCCGTTTGAAGGAGCTCACGAGCGGACCCGAACGCAGCCGTCCAGCCCTGATGCAGTCTGAATGGAGGCGGATCCGCTCAGACTGCATCAGTCTGGCGGCGTTCAGCCTCCGCTCCGCTCGCCTCCGCACGGACCGGCGGACCGCTGAACGCTGCTTGCCGCGTTCGGGTGTCCGCCTGGCCGTTCGGAGGCGTGCGGATCCGTGCGGATCCGTCCAGACTTTCAATGTAAGTCAATGGGGACGGATCCGTTTGAAGATGCCACAATGTGGCTCAATCTTCAAGCGGATCCGTCCCCCATTGACTTTACATTGAAAGTCTGGACGGATCCGTACTAGGCTATTTTCACACTTAGCTGTTCTATGCTAAAAATAATGCAGACGGATCCGTACTGAACGGAGCCTCCGTCTGCATTATTATGGGCGGATCCGTTCAGAACGGATCCGCCCGAACGCTAGTGTGAAAGTAGCCTAAAAGACATCGACAGTATCCCCCATAACAGCGACCTCTCCAGCGCCCCGCCCCACTGTCCGCTGAGCTGTGTATCTAATCGTATGTTGTGTGATACTGTCTGCTGAACTGTGTATCTAATCCTATTATGTGTGATACTGTCTTTTGAGCTGTGTATCTAATCCTATCATGTGTGATACTGTCTGCTGTGTATCTAAGTCTATTGTGTGATACTGTCTGCTGTGTATCTAATCCTATCATGTGTGATACTGTCAGCTGTGTATCTAAGTCTATTGTGTGATACTGTCTGCTGAGCTGTGCATGTTGTTGTGTAGCCCTAGCCTAAAGCTGACTTAGAGCAGTGAAGAAAAATGTCTGGGTTGTTATGCTGTGTGTATGTGGAGACTAAGGGCCTGCAAGCTTCTATTGGCTGATAAGGGACATGTGACCGTGTGCATGGCAGTTGGGGGCTTGTATTGGCTAATGCATGGTAATTTTTTTGGGAATATCTCAGAAATGGTACATCCTAGAGAGCTGAGACCAGTTCTAAAACCTTTCCAGACATCCAATGTACCTATGTGCCAAATTTGGTGAAGATCGGTCCAGTCGTTTGGCCGCGCATAAAGAACAGACAGACGTCCAGAGAGACAGAAACTCATTTTTATATACATAAGAGACTAGCTATTCTCTACAAGGTAATATTATCCACCTCATAAAAGTTCATACCAAAATTACAATCATAAGGCACCATTTAAATTTGCCCTTCAGGACCAAGCCATTTTTCACCTTTCTGCCCAGGCCATTTTTAGCAAATCTGACATGTGTCACTATATGTGGTAATAACTTTAAAACGCTTTTCACTTATCCAGGCCATTCTGAGATTGTTTTCTCGTCACATATTGTATACAAACTACAAAAAATGGCGTGGTGTCAAAAGGCAGGAAGTGCTCAACCCCATATGCAGTTGTGCATCTATACCCAGGTGCAGATCCTGCACTTGTGGCCCGTTGCTAAGGCTACTTTCACACTAGCGTTCGGGGCTCCGCTTGTGAGTTCCGTTTGAAGGCTCTCACAAGCGGCCCCGAACGGATCCATCCAGCCCTAAAGCGTTCTGAGTGGATCCGCTCAGAATGCATCAGTCTGGCAGCGTTTGGGCTCCGCTCCGCTTAGCAGGCGGACACCTGAACGCTGCTTGCAGCGTTCGGGTGTCCGCCTGGCCGTGCGGAGGCAAACGGATCTGTCCAGACTTACAATGTAAGTCAATGGGGACGGATCCGTTTGAAGTTGACACAATATGGCTCAATTTTCAAACGGATCCGTCCCCCATTGACTCTCAATGTAAAGTCAAAACGGATCAGTTTGCATTATCATGAACATTTTTTTTTTGTTCATGGCAATGCAAACGGATCCGTTCTGAACGGATCTAAGCGTTCGCATTATAGGTGCGGATCCTTCTGTGCAGATACCAAACGGATCCACACCTAAACGCAGGTGTGAAAGTAGCCTAATGGCGATCCACAGCAAAAATGCATACAGTGGAGGATGCCCGCAGCGGACCACAAGTACCACAAAAAGACATCCTACACAAGATAGAAAAATGCGTAGATGTAAATAGCTATATGAAATAAACATTAATAAGGACGGTGCACTACTGTGGATGCAAACAAACAAGTCTGACTAAACCCTCAAACTGGTGTTAACATGGAGAAATTAGCCAATATATCCCTATATGAAGGACATATCTGAGCCCGAGCACCGCGCCAAGGTATCTCAAGTAGCTCGGGACTAGAGATAGCCTTGCGGTTCGCCTAGCGGTCGTTTCACGGCAAACCTTGCTCGTTCGCTGTTCGCTGAACAGGCAAACATATGGCGATGTCCGCCGGCGCCATATTCTTTGCATTGTGCAGAACTTTGATCCATCACTTTGATTACATTTGACCCACTTACACGTGTTGAGACATAATGAACTGATTATTTACAATTGGTCACTAGGACCGGTGATTGTCTCTAGATTGACACGCGTTATTTGTTATAAAAAAATTCACATTTATTTCTTGTCATTAAAATACCCTTAACTAGAACTAACTTAAAACTGTCAGCCGTGTCTGCACTACCGCTGTTAGTTGTCTGAGGTGAGCTGAGGGGCTAGCTGGAGGACAGCTAATTCACTTGGGCTGCCTGGCTCACTTTTCTATTTTCGATCAGATTGTGAATGCCCTCCTTGCGCTCACTCAATGCTTATGAGGTGGTGGAACTATTGCTTTTGCAGTACACTGGCTGTCTAAAGTGTAAAGATCACACTCTGCCCCCTGACATGTTTCGCCAACCACTTGGCGTCTTCAGGGGTTTGGGCAGTGAGCTGTGAAGGGGGCGGCACCGGGCTTATAAAACGTCCCTGCCAGCGTCACGATTCCATCAGCTAATGTGTAACTGTTTTGTTGCTGAATTGCCCGTTTAGCCTATCTGTATCCATCTCTTAGGAGGCTCTTATCTTATGGTGCCTCCCACTGGTCTCTTATCCAATGTGTGACAAGAGACTACAGCAAGAAGAAACCCGGTGGATTTACCGCCTGGGTAGTCTGGCCCCACATGGTCTCAATGAGGGATTCACATACGCATCGTTCCTCTGAGAGAGATTCTAGTAATGAAAATAAATATCATAAATTATAACCGAGATAAATAATACAGAACTATTTAAGGAGTTACAATGAGGCGGTAAACCAGCTTTTAAACACCAGCAACACGATTAAGAGAATATGTATGTTTCAAATCTAAGTGTAACTGTATGATACAAGATAATACTCAGACAATCCATTGAGGTTTAATCAAAATGGAGGAAAAATCAATAAATGTATACATTGTACCTGTCAATCCCTCAGCGAGGCATGGAGTTATGAGATGGAGTAGAATCTGTAACATAGAGCAGAGTATATGGATCAATGCTCAATAGTCCCTATGAGGCCATCATTCATAAAATCCTGACCCAAACAGGAGGTGACCATCCTTAGAAACTGTAATAGTATGGGTAAGACATTATGTAAGAACAACAACAAATAATGTGAACTAGTCCCATCACTGCATGAAAGTACAGGATATTGGGGCACTCCTACCAGACACTATGTGCCTAGACATGCGCATTGACAAATTCGGCGTCGCTGAGATGATAAAGTCCCGACGCAGGCGCATAACCAGAAGGGGCACTATGCGCATGCGTAATGGTGAGTATTGGTCCCAGAGTATACCAGTGCACGCAAGCGCAGTTGGGTTGCAGAATCGCAATGACTATACAAGTACCTAGACATGCGCACTAAGAGCGAATATTCTAAATCTGCACAAACAGTGAACGCAAGCGCAATAGTGTAGCCAATACACATTGGATAAGAGACCAGTGGGAGGCACCATAAGATAAGAGCCTCCTAAGAGATGGATACAGATAGGCTGAACAGGCAATTCAGCAACAAAACAGTTACACATTAGCTGATGGAATCGTGACGCTGGCAGGGAGGTTTTATAAGCCCGGTCCCGGCCCCTTCACAGCTCACTGCCCAAACCCCTGAAACATGTCGGGGGGCAGAGTGTGATCTTTACATTTTAGACAGCCAGTGTACTGCAAAAGCAATAGTTCCACCACCTCATGAGCATTGAGTGAGCGCAAGGAGGGCATTCACAATCCGTAGGTAGCGCACTGTGACATAAACAGTGTGCACCAAACACAGCACGGTGGACTCTGATCGAAAATAGAAAAGTGAGCCAGGCAGCCCAAGTGAATTAGCTGTCCTCCAGCTAGCCCCTCAGCTCACCTCAGACAACTAACAGCGGTAGTGCAGACACGGCTGACAGTTTTAAGTTAGTTCTAGTTAAGGGTATTTTAATGACAAGAAATAAATGTAAATTTTTAGATAACAAATAACGCGTGTCAATCTAGAGACAATCACTGGTCCTAGTGACCAATTGTAAATAATCAGAACTTTGACCCATGACACATCCATCAGGTGGTACAGGACAGCCAATTGAGACGTTTCAGCCCATGGACATACCCCCTACCTTATAAATAAACCCGATTTGGCCGCCATTTTACATTCAGTCTTTTGCCAGTGTAGGGAGAGGTTGCTGTGTAAAGCAGGGACCAACTGTTAGAGACACCAAACGCTAGCTAATAGGGCCACAAAAGTCTTTTTAAGGACTGGTATAGGTGTGCTATCAATAGGTGTGACATACTAAGGGGTGTGATATACTTATAATATACTTTCTAACATAGAAAGTATATCATAGTGCATTTGTATTGTGCAGCAGTTGTGTGCGGTTCTGCTGCGATACTGCAGCTATACAGAGGGACAAACGCTATTGTAACAACTAATTGCAACTGGTGTGATATACCAGTTGCCCCTGAAAAAATCAGATTGAGGCAGGGGTGTGATATACCTATAATATAATTTCCATATAGTGCATTTGTATTGTGCAGCAGTTGTGTGCGGTTCTGCTGAGATACCGCAGCTATACAGAGGGACAAACGCCATTGGAAAAACTAATTGCAACTGTTGTGATATACCAGTTGCCCCTGAAAAAATCAGATTGAGGCAGGGGTGTGATATACCTATAATATAATTTCCATATAGTGCATTTGTATTGTGCAGCCTTTGTGTGCGGTTCTGCTGAGATACCGCACCTATACAGAGGGACAAACGCCATTGGAAAAACTAATTGCAACTGTTGTGATATACCAGTTGCACCCCCAAAAAAACTGATTAAGGGGTTCTATATACCAGTTTCCACAAATACTGCTCTTCTATAGGGACTTTGTCACAGGGTAATTTTGAAAATGACAGGCAGAGGAAGAGGCGGGCCATTCCGCAGGGGTGGTAGGGGTCGGGCAGGTGCACCAGGCCTAAGTGGGAAGTTGGAGACGGTGCATGCGATTACGTAATAGTCAATCAAGCAGTAAGAAAAACCACAAGAGAGAACTGTCTTAACCTACCCAGAGACATAGTCTACTGCAGTTGGAATGCTGCCCCTGGCACAGACACGTCAACACGTGTTTCGCCACCCACTGCTTCATCAGGAGGTGATTGACAACAATAAAACAGGGGTATATATAGTGGAAAGGCAGAAATGGTAAATGTAATCGCCTGAGAACTATTGAGGCATCACGGCTCCGTCATGATGGCCGCCCTCGTCCTTCAGCGCGTGGTGACACATAATGAAGCACGTCCAGAAGAGGAAAGACAGAGCATGTACGGGTCGCGTCTGCGATGTAATCATGTGATCGCGTGTTGCTAAAGAGATTGTAAACAGGAAGTTTAACTGAGCCAAATCGTAAACAGGCAGCACTACAACTGCACATAGGCAAGAATATAGTATCCTATCCAATACCTAGATGAAAAGAGTAACACCAAAATGAATCTGCATAATTTGTGAAATAATATGTTTAAATAACATGATTATAATAACATGATTGTATAAACTAATTAGATAACATGATTGTTATATATTATATATTTAATGGCATGATAATTATATACTGCAGTTATGAAAAAAACTCCATATTAAAAAAGTGATAAGGCTCGAAAAAAGAGCAAAAATACCTGAGTGAATATAACCAATAAAAATTCATGATAAATAATTATAATTAAAAATAAAAATTCATAGTGCCAAAAATATATACATATATATACACATACATACACATATATAAAAAATAGTGCCCCAAAAAGAAAAAATTAATAAGTCATCAAATACTGATGGACAAGAGTGCATATATCAACAAATATAAAGCCCATCGGGAATCAGACAACCCGAGAGTCAGTGGGATAAGTCATCCTCCCCTCATACAAAACATCAAGTGCTAATGGACAAAAGTGCAAAATATATCAACAAATATAAAAGGACCAAGTCAGCCCATTGGGAATCGGACAACCCGAGAGCCGATGGGCTAAGGCTACTTTCACACTCGCGTTTGGTGCGGATCCGTCTTGTATCTGCACAGACGGATACGCACTGATAATGCAAACGCTTGTATCCGTTCATAACGGATCTGTTTGCATTATTCATAAAAAAAAAAGTCTAAGTCAAAACGGATCCGTCGTGACTTACATTGAAAGTCAATGGGGACGGATCCGTTTTCAATTGCACCATATTGTGTCAGTGAAAAATGTATTCGTCCCCATTGACCTACATTGTAAGTCAAGACGGATCTGTTTGGCTCTGCATAGTCAGAGGGTCACCAAAACGCTGTGTTTTAGTGACCGTTTAAAAAACGCAACGGAGACCAAACGCAGCCAAATTAATGCATTCTGAACGGATCCTTGTCTATTCAAAATGCATTGGGGCTTAACTGCTCCATTTTGGGCCGCTTGTGAGAGCCCTGAAACAGATCTCACAAGCGGACCCAGAAACGCCAGTGTGAAAGTAGCCTAAGTCAGTCTCCTCACATGGTGTATAAAAAAATACAATGATAAAATACATGGAGGCAAAAACAATAATAAAATACTAATAGGAGTTTATTATAAACCACCTAATATACCAGAGTCCACAGAAAATCTACTTCTAAACGAGATAGACAAGGCGGCAAATCATAATGAGGTGGTTATTATGGGGGACTTCAACTACCCAGATATAGACTGGGAAACTGAAAGCTGGACATCTCATAAAGGAAACAGGTTCTTGGCAATAACTAAAGACAATTACCTTTCCCAACTGGTTCAGGACCCGACTAGAGGGATGGCCATACTGGACTTAGTATTAACCAATAGACCTGACAGAACAACAGATGTGCAGGTTGGGGGACACCTGGGAAATAGTGACCATAAAGTAATAACCTTCCAATTATAATTCAAACAAGCGTTTCTACAGGGAGGAACAAAAATACCAAACTTCAAAAAAGCAAATTTTAGTCAACTAAGAGAGGCCATAGGCCTAACTAACTGGGACAAAGTCCTAAAAAATAAAAATACAGCCACAAAATGGGATTTTTTAAAAAGCATCCTAAAATCTAATTGTGAGAGGTAAATACCTTGTAGGAATAAAAGGTTAAGGAACAAGAAGAAACCAATGTGGATAAATAGAACTGTAAAGAAGGAAATAAATGATGAAAAGAAAGCATTTAAATCACTAAAACAGGAGGGTAGCGAGGAAGCACTGAAAAAAATTGAATATGTAAAAAACTAATAAAAGCCGCCAAACTAGAGACCGAGAGATTAATTGCCAAGGAGAACAAAACTAACCCTAAAATGTTCTTCAATTA
Source organism: Bufo gargarizans (assembly GCF_014858855.1). Lineage (NCBI taxonomy): Eukaryota > Metazoa > Chordata > Amphibia > Anura > Bufonidae > Bufo > Bufo gargarizans. The sequence goes on along the minus strand of NC_058086.1, from coordinate 23,493,165 downwards.
TATAAATGGTAAAAACTATGAATCTGAAGGTGTCGGCCCTCTACAGAGCAATGAGGGGGGAGTTGCAGAGAGCGATGAGTAGAAAGCAAAGCTATTAAATATTTTTTTCTCCACTGTATTCACTGAGGAAAATAAACTGTCAGATGAAATGCAGAATGTAAAAGTAAATTCCCCATTAAAAGTGCCCTGTCTGACCCAGGAAGAAGTACAAAAGCGAATTAAACAGATTAAAATAGACAAATCGCCAGGGCCAGATGGCATACACCCCCGTATCCTGAGAGAATTAAGTAATGTCATAGCCAGACCCTTATTTCTGATATTTACAGACTCTGTACTGACAGCGAGTGTTCCACAGGATTGACGCACAGAAAATGTGGTGCCAATATTCAAAAAGGGTGCAAAAACAGACCCCGGAAACTATGGGCCGGTAAGTTTAACATCTGTTGTGGGTAAACTGTTTGAAGGTTTTCTAAGAGATGTTATCTTGGAGGATCTCAATGAAAACAAGCAAATAACATCATATCAGCATGTCTTCATGAGGGATCGGTCATGTCAAACTAGTTTAATTTATTTCTGTGAGGAGGTAAGTTCTAGACTTGACGGCGGTGAATCAATGGATGTCGTATATCTGGACTTCTCCAAGATATTTGACACTGTACCACATAAAAGGTTAGTATATAAAATCAGAATGTTCGGACTGGGAGAAAACGTCTGTATGTGGGTAAGTAACTGGCTCAATGATAGAAAACAGAGGGTGGTTATTAACGGTACACACTCAGATTGGGTCACTGTCACTAGTGGAGTACTCAAGGGTCAGTATTGGGCCCTATTCTATTCAATATATTTATTAATGATCTTGTAGAAGGCTTGCACAGTAAAATATCAATTTTAGCAGATGACACTAAACTGTGTAAAGTAATTAATACGATAGAGGACAGTATACTGCTACAGATGGATCTGGATAGATTAGAGGCTTGGGCAGAGAAGTGGCAGATGAGGTTTAACACTGACAAATGTAAGGTTATGCACACAGGATGGAATAATGCAAGTCACCCGTACATACTAAATGGTAAAACACTGGGTAACACTGACATGGAAAAGGACCAAGGAATTTTAATAAACAGCAAACTAAGCAGTAAAAAACAGTGCCAGGCAGCTGCTGCCAAGGCCAATAAGATAATTGGTTGCATCAAAAGGGGCATAGATGCCCGTGATGAGAACATAGTCCTACCACTTTACAAATCCCTAGTCAGCCCACACATGGAGTACTGTGTACAGTTTTGGGCTCCTGTGAACAAGGCAAACATAGCAGAGCTGGAGAGGGTTCAGAGGAGGGCAACTAAAGTAATAACTGGAATGGGGCAACTACAGTACCCAGAAAGATTATCAATATTAGGATTATTCACTTTAGAAAAAAGACGACTGAGAGGAGATCTAATTACTATGTATAAATATATCAGGGGGCAGTACAGAGATCTCTCCCAACATCTATTTATCCCCAGGACTGTGACTGTGACGAGGGGACACTCTGCATCTGGAGGAAAGAAGGTTTGTACACAAACATAGAAGAGGATTCTTTACGGTAAGAGCAGTGAGACTATGGAACTCTCTGCCTGAGGAGGTGGTGATGGTGAGTACAATAAAAGAATTCAAGAGGGGCCTGGATGTATTTCTGGAGTGTAATAATATCACAGGCTATAGCTACTAGAGAGGGGTCGTTGATCCAGGGAGTTATTCTGATTGCCTGATTCCCATGCACATGGGAAGGAATAATGCAAGTCACCCGTACTTATTAAATGGTAAAACACTCGGTAACACTGACATGGAAAAGGATCTAGGAATTTTAATAAACAGCAAACTAAGCTGCAAAAAACAGTATCAGGCAGCTGCTGCCAAGGCCAATAAGATAATGGGTTGCATCAAAAGAAGCATAGATGCCCGTGATGAGAACATAGTCCTACCACTTTACAAATCATTAGTCAGACCACACATGGAGTACTGTGTACAGTTCTGGGCTCCTGTGAACAAAGCAGACATAGCAGAGCTGGAGAGGGTCCAGAGGAGGGCAACTAAAGTAATAACTGGAATGGGGCAACTACAGTACCCTGAAAGATTTTCAAAATTAGGGTTATTCACTTTAGAAAAAAGACGACTGAGAGGAGATCTAATTAATATGTTAAATATATCAGGGGACAGTACAGAGATCTATCCCATCATCTATTCATTCCCAGGACTGTGACTGTGACGAGGGGACATCCTCTGCATCTGGAGGAAAGAAGGTTTGTACACAAACATAGAAGAGGATTCTTTACGGTAAGAGCAGTGAGACTATGGAACTCTCTGCCTGAGGAGGTGGTGATGGTGAGTACAATAAAAGAATTCAAGAGGGGCCTGGATGTATTTCTGGAGTGTAATAATATTACAGGATATAGCTACTAGAGAGAGATCGTTGATCCAGGGATTTATTCTGATTGCCTGATTGGAGTCGGGAAGGAATTTTTATTCCCCTAAAGTGAGGAAAATTGGCTTCTACCTCACAGGGGTTTTTTGCCTTCCTCTGGATCAACTTGCAGGATGACAGGCCGAACTGGATGGACAAATGTCTTTTTTCGTCCTTATGTACTATGTTACTTATGTACTATGAGTCGGGAAGGAATTTTTCCCCCCTTAAGTGGGGAAAATTGGCTTCTACCTGACAGTTTGCCTTCCTCTGAATCAACTTGCAGGATAACAGGCTGAACTGGATGGCCAAATGTCTTTTTTCGGCCTTATATACAGTCCTGATCAAAAGTTTAAGACCACTCGAAAAATGGCAAAAAATCTTATTTTACATTGTTGGATCTTAACAAGGTTCCAAGTAGAGCTTCAACATGCCACAAGAAGAAATGAGAGTGAGACAAAACATTTTTTGAACATTCAATTAATTGAAAATAACGATTAAACTGAAACAGGCTGTTTTTCAGCTGATCCAAATTTTAGGACCACATGCCTTTAAAAGGCCAAATCTGTGCAAAGATGTGGATTCATTGTCATTTTCTGTCAGGTAGTCACACGCGGTGATGGCAAAGGCAAAAAAACTCTCCCTTTTTGAACGTGGTTGGGTTGTTGAACTGCATAAGCAGGGTCTCTCACAGCGCGCCATCGCTGCTGAGGTGGGACGCAGTAAGACAGTCATTTGGAATTTCTTAAATGATCCTGAGGGTTATGGAACAAAAAAGTCAAGTGGAAGACCCAAAAAAAATTCATCAGCACTGAGCCAGGGGATCCAATTGGCTGTCCGTCAAGACACTGGACGATCCTCGACCCAAATTAAGGCCCTTACTGGTGCTGACTGTAGCCCCATAACCATCAGACGTCATCTGAAACTAAAGGGCTTCAAAAACAAAAAACGTCTTCAAAGACCTCGTCTCCTTGAACGCCACAGAACTGCTCGTTTGGACTTTGCAAGAGAGCACCAAACATGGGACATTCAAAGGTGGAAGAAAGTTTTATTCTCTGATGAGAAAAAATGTAACCTTGATGGTCCTGATGGTTTCTAACATTACTGGCATGACAAGCAGATCCCACCTGAGATGTTTTCTACGCGCCACAGTGGAGGGGCGCCATAATGGTCTGGGGTGCTTTTTCCTTCAGTTGAACAATGGAGCTTCAGGAAGAGCTGGGTCCTCAAACGGCCGTTGGCTATGTCCAGATGTTGCAGAGAGGTGGGGTAACGATGGGTTTTTCAACAGGACAACGCTACAGTACACAATGCCCGCAGGACAAGAGACTTCTTCCAGGAGAATAACATCACTCTTTGGCCCATCCTGCGTGTTCCCCTGATCTAAATACAATTGAGAACCTTTGGGGGTGGATGGCAAGGGAAGTTTACAAAAATGGACAACAGTTCCAGACAGTAGATGGCTTTCGTGCGGCCGTCTTCACCACTTGGAGAAATGTTCCCACTCACCTCATAGAAACGCTTGCTTCAAGCATGCCCCAAAATTTTTTGAAGTGATAAACAATAACGGCGGAGCTACTCATTACTGAGTTCATGTTTGGAAGTTGGATTTCTGTTTTGGGGGGGGGGGGGGGGGGTTTAGGTGTGGTCCTAAACTTTTGATCAGCTGAAAAACAGTCTGTTTCAGTTTATTTGTTGTTTTCATTAAATTGAATGCTCAAAAAATGTTTTGTCTCACTCCCATTTCTTCTTGTTGCATGTTGAAGCTCTACTTGGAACCTTGTTAAGATCCAGTAATGCTAAATATGATTTTTTGCCATTTTTCAAGTGGTCTTAAACTTTTGATCAGGACTTACTATGTTACTATGTAAAAACACCTAATAAACAGTGCCCATATTAATATAGCTAATTACCGAGGGACTGAGTCAGCCCATCAAAATCCAGACCACTGAAAATCGATGGGCAGGGTCAGTCCCTCTTATATATACCCTAAAAGTGGGAAAAACTATTATAACAGCCTAAAGCCATAGCAATACTCATTGCTGATATACAAGCATATACTATTTCAGTGCTTTGCTTCTTTTCTCTTTTTTATTTGGTGTTCTTCTTTCTTTCCTTTTATTCTGATCCTATTCTTTCTATGTTGTTCCGGTAATCGCCATCTTCAGATTGGACTTCATAACATCCACCGTATCACTGACAATAGAAGGAAAAGATATCTAAATAATACATACAAAAATAAAAATAAAAAAGCTATTTGATTCATTCAACCCCCTCGTGCCGTGCATGTGCAGTGGTGAGGTATAGACACGCTGAAAGATGAGGGCGGCCATCATGACAGAGCCGCGCTCCTCGATAGTTCTCAGGTGATTACATTTATCATTTCTGCCTTTCCACTATATACAGGTCCTTCTAAAAAAATTAGCATATTGTGATAAAGTTCATTATTTTCTATAAGTACTGATAAACATTAGACTTTCATATATTTTAGATTCATTACACACAACTGAAGTAGTTCAAGCCTTTTATTGTTTTAATATTGATGATTTTGGCATACAGCTCATGAAAACCCAAAATTCCTATCTCAAAAAATTAGCATATCATGAAAAGGTTCTCTAAACGAGCTATTAACCTAATGATCTGAATCAACTAATTAACTCTAAACACCTGCAAAAGATTCCTGAGGCTTTTAAAAACTCCCAGCCTGGTTCATTACTCAAAACCGCAATCATGGGTAAGACTGCCGACCTGACTGCTGTCCAGAAGGCCATCATGGACACCCTCAAGCAAGAGGGTAAGACACAGAAAGAAATTTCTGAACGAATAGGCTTTTCCCAGAGTGCTGTATCAAGGCACCTCAGTGGGAAGTCTGTGGGAAGGAAAAAGTGTGGCAGAAAACGCTGCACAACGAGAAGAGGTGACCGGACCCTGAGGAAGATTGTGGAGAAGGACCGATTCCAGACCTTGGGGGACCTGCGGAAGCAGTGGACTGAGTCTGAAGTAGAAACATCCAGAGCCACCGTGTACAGGCATGTGCAGGACATGGGCTACAGGTGCCGCATTCCCCAGGTCAAGCCACTTTTGAACCAGAAACAGCGGCAGAAGCGCCTGACCTGGGCTACAGAGAAGCAGCACTGGACTGTTGCTCAGTGGTCCAAAGTACTTTTTTCGGATGAAAGCAAATTTTGCATGTCATTCGGAAATCAAGGTTCCAGAGTCTGGAGGAAGACTGGGGAGAGGGAAATGCCAAAATGCCTGAAGTCCAGTGTCAGGTACCCACAGTCAGTGATGGTCTGGGGTGCCATGTCAGCTGCTGGTGTTGGTCCACTGTGTTTTATCAAGGGCAGGGTCAATGCAGCTAGCTATCAGGAGATTTTGGAGCACTTCATGCTTCCATCTGCTGAAAAGCTTTATGGAGATGAAGATTTCATTTTTCAGCACGACCTGGCACCTGCTCACAGTGCCAAAACCACTGGTAAATGGTTTACTGACCATGGTATTACTGTGCTCAATTGGCCTGCCAACTCTCCTGACCTGAACCCCATAGAGAATCTGTGGGATATTGAGAAGAGAAAGTTGAGAGACGCAAGACCCAACACTCTGGATGAGCTTAAGGCCGCTATCGAAGCATCCTGGGCCTCCATAACACCTCAGCAGTGCCACAGGCTGATTGCCTCCATGCCACGCATTGAAGCAGTCATTTCGGCAAAAGGATTCCCGACCAAGTATTGAGTGCAGAACTGAACATAATTATTTGAAGGTTGACTTTTTTTGTATTAAAAACACTTTTCTTTTATTAGTCGGATGAAATATGCTAATTTTTTTAGATAGGAAATTTGGGTTTTCATGAGCTGTATGCCAAAATCATCAATATTAGAACAATAAAAGGCTTGAAATACTTCAGTTGGTGTGTAATGAATCTAAAATATATGAAAGTCTAATGTTTATCAGTACATTACAGAAAATAATGAACTTTATCACAATATGCTAATTTTTTTAGAAGGACCTGTATACCCCTGTTTTATTGTTGTCAATCACCTCCTGATGAAGTGTCTGTGCCGGGGGCAGCATTCCAACTGCAGTAGACTATGTCTCTGGGTAGGTTTTGGCAGTTCTCTCTTGTGCTTGATTGACTATTATTGAAGGATTTATGTTGTTATATACATTCTGTATTATTTATGATTATTTATTATGTCAACAGTACATGCTTTTATTTAAATGGTGCCTTATGATTGTAATTTTGAGTGTGAGCTGCAGGGAGAAAGTCACCGTCACTCCCACCTCTGCAGCTGAAAGAGGTTGATTTTTAACTTCATTTTTTCAAACCATGTTGGCTGAGGAGTGGGAGAGGGTGTGTTTTAACTGGATTGGGGGCGTGTCCTTTTGAACAGTTCACTGTAAGACAGTAGCACTCTGCTGTTTGAGTGTGAGCCTCAGGGAGAAAGTCACCGTCCCTCCCATCCGTGCAGCTAACAGAAGTTGATATTTAACTTCATTTTTTCAATCCCTGTTGGCTGAAGAGTTGGAGGGGGCGTGGCCCACCGTATCAGAGGCGTGGCTTAGCGGTACCTGGGGGCTGGGTTTTAAGTCTGTCTTTTGAGTATGGCCTGAATGGCCACCCTACCTGCCCCCTGAACTGTGACCTCCACAGCACTCTGCTCCCTTAACAGTGTCATCCATAGCACCCTGCCCCTTTAAAGCTGACCTGCAGCAGTGAAGAAAAATGGCTGGGTTGTTATGGAAACCTGGTGTAAAACTGTGTCTATGTGGAGACGAAGGACCTGCGAGCTTCAAAGGACCTGCGAGTTTCTATTGGCTGATAAGGGATATGTGACCGTGTATATGGCAGTTGGGAGATGAGTGAAAGACTTGAAGGCTTCTTTTGGCCAATGTAGGTAATTTTTGGGGAATATCTAAGGAACGGTACGTCCTAGAGAGCCGAGACCCAGTCTAAAACCTTCCCCGGACACCTGATGTATCTGTGTGCCAAATTTCGTGAAGATCGGTCCAGTCATTTGGTCACGCAAAAAGAACAGACGTCCAGACAGACAGAGCGACAGACATCCAGGCAGAAACTCATTTTTATATTATAAGAGATTATCCACCTATGGATGGCTGCAAGGTTCTTAATCATGGACATTTCCAGATATTCTTTGCTTTTGGCGACCTTTACATTTCCGAAATATGCCTAAAAATAATTATTATAGCTTGTGAAAATGTACTCCCTAATTGTTTGTCTTACCATGTGCCAGATCCAATCTGACATGTATTCACTAGTCATAACATGTTAGCATATTGGCAAAAGATGGAACCGGCACTCAAAACACTTTTATTCATGTGGAGATAAAATTATTACAATTTATTAAATGCACATGTGCATATACAGACCAAATAATAACAATAACAATAAAATTAATTATAAAACAGATAAAATTCTATACCGGATTGCAAATTGCTCTATGATCGCACAAGTATGGGTGTATCAGATGCCGGATCCGCTAGGTCGAGCCCACTGCACCCGTATCTCCCCTGTGGGGGTGATTGTTAGATCGCAGTTGGCTCAGATAGAGCGGTTTCCCCAGCCTGACCTAAACCGTTATCAGCAACATAGGTAGTGTCGTTGTTGCAAATGTCTCTGTGCGTCATATGTTAAATCCAAACCGATGGTAGATAAAATGGTGGATTAGATGGTGTACATCTTTTCTTTTATATACTCTTCCCTAATATGGCGTTCAAAATGTCCATCCAGTCTGTAATATTCTATTATGCCAAGTGCGTCTTGTACAGTCCCAGCCGTATTTCGGCTGTTTTACCCCTATGTGAAGGAGGCTTTGTGTCTTTATGCAATATCAATCTATTTGAATACTTTCACTACTCATTGTGTACCTCGATACTTTGTCTCGTTCGGTGTGCGGGAATGTCTTGCTGTGGTGTCCCACAGATCAGCTGTTCTCCGCTCCGGCGATGTTAGTTCCGGTTTGATCGAGATCTCGTCTTGCTTCCTGCGTGAGCTTGGTACAAACGTGAGTAGGATAATGCTTCTTTCGATAGCGCTTTTTTTAATGAACTCTCAATCAGATTTTCATGTGTTAGTACATGGCCATGTATTGTCGAGATTCCTTATCACGCAGGTATTCCGCCCAGACGCGTTTCGAGACCTCCTTGTCTCTTCCTCAGTGGGTGACCTGTGTGCTCTGTGATCTCGACTTTATACCTTCCTCATTATCGTTTTAATTGATTTCACTTGGTATGTGAGGCTTGGCACTTATGACACAATCCTCTGGCTATGCAAATTTTCTGTGCAGCTTCTCATGTGGAATGTCATCAAGTGATTTTCTAAGCGATTTTTGTATGATCTTAGCTCCATGTCCTTTCATATTGTCATACCATTTTCGATCCAAATATCATTTCTCTATCAATATATGTGCAAATATATACGGGGAGAGCAATTCTTATTCTAATACAATACTGCAGTGTATTTGTTATTGTTTTGTTATATTGTTATATTGATTATGACATGCGCACTTGTTACCTTGTGTGAGATGTCTATTGTGGTACTTGTGGTTCGCCGCGGGCATCCTCCACCGTATGCATTTTGCTGGGGATCGCCATTAGCAACGGGCCACAAGTGCAGGATTTGCTCCCCTGTATATATGCACGACTGCATGTGGGTTTGAGCACCTCCTGCTAATGCCACCCTGTCTTTTTAGTTTGTATATATAGATTCCTGGAGATGTATAAACTCCAATTTAAATGTGCCTGTTTTCCATCTACAGGCCACATTTAGGTGCACCTGTGAGGCCTGGGCCATATCAGACAGTCTTGAGTGGGACTCGCAGACTCCTCCCTCCTCCCATTGTAAGCATGGTTACATGCTGGAGGTAACTGGTGAGTTGTTTGTGAGTCGGCCTCATGCTCCTGTAATTTGCCCACTGGCTCCTGGTATCGCCCATACGGCTCAGGTAGGAGAGTGTTAGGTCTCGGGCTACTTGAGAAACCTTGACGTGGTGCCCGGGCTTAGACATGTTCTACACCGTAGGACATGTTGACTAATCTCTCAATTTTAAAATCAGTTTGAGGGTTTAGTGAGACCACAGAGTGCACCTGTATTTGTTATTGTTTTGTTATATTGTTATATTGATTATGACATATGCACTTGTTACCTTGTGTGAGATGTCTATTGTGGTACTTGTGGTTCGCCGCGGGCATCCTCCACCGTATGCATTTTGCTGGGGATCGCCATTAGCAACGGGCCACAAGTGCAGGATTTGCTCCCCTGTATATATGCACGACTGCATGTGGGTTTGAGCACCTCCTGCTAATGCCACCCTGTCTTTTTAGTTTGGATCTTTATGTATAGTAATCCCTATATAGAAAAATAATATATAATACTTCTATGCACATAAAAAAAATTCGGAAGTGTCCTCCCGATAGTTTCCCGAAAGACTCCACTGTGACCATCTCGAAGAGTCTTCCGAAAAAATGTGAGGCAACTCCCGAGCATTTAAAATTTATCTGACAATAAAGGTAAATATCCCGATTTTCTGGACATCGTTGGGATCACCTCTCAGAATATTCCGATATTCTCAAACACTGTTTTTAAATGTTAATGTGTCTTAGATCAAGTTGCATCTTATCTGGCTTATTTCGATCTTTAGTTAAAACCTCTCCAATATGCGTTTTTCATACGTTTTGTTTTTACGTTTTTTTCTTTTTTTTCTTTTTTCTTTTTCTTTCTTTCTTTTTTTTCTTTTTTGCACCTGCGTTTTTTTCGGTCATTTAAATAGCCCTATATATCTTATATATACATATATCGAAAATATGTACACATAAAAATGTGTACATAAAAAATATATGTACATAAAAAACAAAAAATATATATATAAAAATATATATAAAAAATGTATATAAAAAGGGGGATGATCCATCACTTCTCGTCATTCCTAATTCTATGGCGATTGTCCATTTATCTTTTTTTGTTTTTCTAAGTAAATTTCCTCATACAGATATAATTTTCATATCTAGTAGGTAACCTGCTCTAATTTTAGAAACGTCAGTGAAGGTTTCTCTTTTATGGTACTTTGATGTTGCATGTAGTAGGGTTTTGGGATATTTTAATACATATTACTGCTACTCATATCTCACTCATCAGTATTATATCCAGATGTTATTACTGTAATGGTGTTGATATTAATATTGATCTTTCAATTAAACCCAAAAATCTCCAGGTCTGAATTCAGACCTGCAGGGAGGAGGCTATCAAAATCATAAATCCTTCTCGATTCTGCCCGGGACATCCTCATGATGTGATTGCCACCCCTCCAGTGTGTGTCCACCTTCTCCAGGGCCGCAAACGTAATGCCCCTGAGGGCACTATTATGTGCCATCTTAAAATGTTTGGATAAGGAATGGTTCTCATATCCTTTTTTGATATTGTTTAGGTGTTCTCTTATCCTCACTCTCAGGGGCCGTTTTGTTCTGCCAATATATTGTTTCTGGCAGGGGCACTGGATAAGGTAGACCACACTGGAGGAGTCACATGTTAGGCAATCTTTGATGTCCAAGGCGAACTGGTTTTGAGTGGATTAAACATTGCTTGTCTTCTTTGGGAATGACGTACTCCTACACCCTAGACACCTCCCGCATCTATAGAACCCGTTCATGTTCAGCCATTTTTGAACTGTTGGTGCTTCTCTTTTCTTGTGATTTTTAACTAACGGTGCAATTTTTATACCTAAATTTGGTGATTTGGTGAATGTGATAAGGGGAAAGGTGTGAAGTGTAGGTCCAATGACCTTGTCTCTTAATAAAAAGTGCCAGTGTTGGTTTATGATGTGACGAACTTGCTTAAATTGTGCGCTATATGGTAAAATTATCCTCAGTTCACACTCTTGTGTTGTATCTTTGTGCATACGTGGCTGAAAAAATGTACTTCTATCCATTTTCCTTGTTTTTTCTAGGGCATCTTGTAGGATTCTCTCTGGGAAATTTTTGCACTCAAATTGTTGTTTCATCCTCTGGGCCTCAGATTCAAAGTCTGTCTCGTCGGTATGTTAGCATATTGGATGCAGTTAAAGGGTGTCACAGGTCTGTGTGTTGACAGGGTCAGCTATGACAGACTTTACTGGATTCAATAGTTAAAAAAGTCCAATACTGTTTATTTTCCACCTAAGTTATACAGTCCCTTGAGTGAAAACAAGAACCTAAAAAACAAAACTAAAATCCTTGCCTGTCTGGCACTAACTAAACAGTGGGTTTTTCTGACCTATGCTCTCAGCATAACACAGGAGATTAGGCTTTACATGGCCAACAGGTCATGCAGCTGAATGGACATTTGAGCCCTGTATTTATCCCCATGGTAATGTGCCCAGCATCTACACCTGGGATTACTCCAAACTAGGCGAAAATATTGTACTGTAGTGGGGAGAGAAGGACATGTCCCTCTACCAAGAAATAGAATATTTAGTCAATTTTTGCACATTTTTCATGCTGAATTATATTAAATTAACATTTAACCACTTCAACCCCGCTAGCTGAAACCCCCTTAATGACCAGGCCACTTTTCACACTTCTGCACTACACTACTTTCACCGTTTATTGCTCGGTCATGCAACTTACCACCCAAATTAATTTTACCTCCTTTTCTTCTCACTAATAGAGCTTTCATTTGGTGCTATTTCATTGCTGCTGACATTTTTACTTTTTTTGTTATTAATCGAAATTTAACGATTGTTTTGCAAAAAAATGACATTTTTCACTTTCAGTTGTAAAATTTTGCGAAAAAAACGACATCCATATATAAATTTTTCGCTAAATTTATTGTTCTACATTTCTTTGATAAAAAAGAATGTTTGGGTCAAAAAAAATGGTTTGGGTAAAAGTTATAGCGTTTACAAACTATGGTACAAAAATGTGAATTTCCGCTTTTTGAAGCAGCTCTGACTTTCTGAGCACCTGTCATGTTCCCTGAGGTTCTACAATGGCAAGACAGTACAAACACCCCACAAATGACCCCATTTCGGAAAGTAGACACCATAAGGTATTCACTGATGGGCATAGTGAGTTCATAGAACTTTTTATTTTTTGTCACAAGTTAGCGGAAAATGATGATTTTTTTTTTTCTTACAAATTCTCATATTCCACTAACTTGTGACAAAAAATAAATACTTCCATGAACTCACTATGCCCATCACAAAATACCTTGGGGTGTCTTCTTTCCAAAATGGGGTCACTTGTGGGGTAGTTATACTGCCCTGGCATTCTAGGGGCCCAGATGTGTGAGAAGAAGTTTGCAATCAAAATCTGTAAAAAATGACCGGTGAAATCCGAAAGGTGCTCTTTGGAATGTGTGCCCCTTTGCCCACCTAGGCTGCAAAAAAGTGTCACACATCTGGTATCGCCGTACTCAGGAGAAGTTGGGGAATGTGTTTTGGGGTGTCATTTTACATATACCCATGCTGGGTAAGAGAAATATCTTGGCAAAAGACAACTTTTCCCATTTTTTTATACAAAGTTGGCATTTGACCAAGATATTTATCTCACCCAGCATGGGTATATGTAAAATGACACCCCAAAACACATTTCCCAACTTCTCCTGAGTACGGCAATACCAGATGTGTGACACTTTTCTGCAGCCTAGGTGGGCAAAGGGGCACACATTCCAAAGAGCACCTTTAGGATTTCACCGGCCATTTTTTACAGATTTTGATTTCAAACTACTTCGCACACATTAGGGCCCCTAAATTGCCAGGGCAGTATAACTACCCCACAAGTGACCCCATTTTGGAAAGAAGACACCCCAAGGTATTCCGTGAGGTGCATGGCGAGTTCCTAGAATTTTTAATTTTTTGTCACAAGTTAGTGGAATATGAGACTTTGTTATAAAAAAAAATAAAAAAATAAAATCATAATTTTCCGCTAACTTGTGACAAAAAAATATATATTCTAGGAACTCGCCATGCCCCTCACGGAATACCTTGGGGTGTCTTCTTTCCAAAATGGGGTCACTTGTGGGGTAGTTATACTGCCCTGGCATTCTAGGGGCCCTAATGTGTGCAAAGTAGTTTGAAATCAAAATGTGTAAAAAATGACCTGTGAAATCCTAAAGGTGCTCTTTGGAATGTGTGCCCCTTTGCCCACCTAGGCGGCAAAAAAGTGTCACACATGTGGTATCGTCGTACTCAGGAGAAGTTGGGGAATGTATTTTGGGGTGTCATTTTACATATACCCATGCTGGGTGAGAGAAATATCTTGGCAAAAGACAACTTTTCCCATTTTTTTATACAAAGTTGGCATTTGACCAAGATATTTATCTCACCCAGCATGGGTATATGTAAAATGACACCCCAAAACACATTCCCCAACTTCTCCTGAGTAGGGCGATACCACATGTGTGACACTTTTTTGCAGCCTAGATGCGCAAAGTGGCCCAAATTCCTTTTAGGAGGGCATTTTTTGACATTTGGATCCCAGACTTCTTCTCACGCTTTCGGGCCCCTAAAAAGCCAGGGCAGTATAAATACCTCACATGTGACCCCATTTTGGAAAGAAGACACCCCAAGGTATTCCGTGAGGGGCATGGCGAGTTCCTAGAATTTTTTTTTTTTTGGCACACGTTAGCGGAAATTGATTTTTTTTGTATTTTCTCACAAAGTCTCCCTTTCCGCTAACTTGGGACAAATATTTCAATCTTTCATGGACTCAATATGCCCCTCACGGAATACCTTGGGGTGTCTTCTTTCCGAAATGGGGTCACATGTGGGGTATTTATACTGCCCTGGCATTTTAGGGGCCCTAAAGCGTGAGAAGAAGTCTGAAAAAAATGTCTGAATGGAGCCTTACAGGGGTGATCAATGACAGGGGGGTGATCAGGGAGTCTATATGGGGTGATCACCCCCATGACATTGATCACCCCCTGTCATTGATCACCCCCCTGTCATTGATCACCCCAATGTAAGGCTCCATTCAGACGTCTGTGTGATTTTTACGGATCCACGGATACATGGATCGGATCCGCAAAACGGATACGGACGTCTGAATGGAGCCTTACAGGGGGGTAATCAATGACAGGGGGGTGATCAGGGAGTCTATATGGGTGATCAGCCCCCTGTCATTGATCACCCCCCTGTAAGGCTCCATTCAGACGTCCGTATGGGTGATCAGGTTCATAAGGGGTTAATAAGTGACAGGGGAGGGTGTAGTGTAGTGTAGTGGTGTTTTCTGGTACTTTACTGAGCTGCCTGTGTCCTCTGGTGGTCGATCCAAACAAAAGGGACCACCAGAGGACCAGGTAGCAGGTATATTAGACGCTGTTATCAAAACAGCGTCTAATATACCTGTTAGGGGTTAAAAAAAATCACATCTCCAGCCTGCCAGCGAACGATCGCCGCTGGCAGGCTGGAGATCCACTCGCTTACCTTCCGATCCTGTGAACGCGCGTGCCTGTGTGCGCGCGTTCACAGGAAATCACGGCTCTCGCGAGATGACGCATATATGCGTGACTCTGCGCAGAGCTGCCACCTCCGGAACGCGAATCTGCGTTAGGCGGTCCGGAGGTGGTTAATGGTGGTCCACCCTCTTTAAAGGGCTTCTGTCACCCCCAAAACCCTTTTTTTTTGGGGGGGGGGCTTTTTAAAAACAATCTTTTAAAATATGCAAATCGTTTCACTACCAGCTACTTGCTGGTAGCCGCTGCAAAAAACCGCCCCCTCCTCTTGTTGATTGACAGGGCCAGCAGCGATCTCCTCCTCCGGCTGGCCTTGTCAGCATTTCAAAAATCCTGCGCCTGTCTTCATTCGGGGGAGGCGCTCTGAGAGAAGGAGGCTCGTCTCCTCAGCACTCCCTCAGTGCGCCTGCGCCGATGACGTCACCGAAAGAGAAGACTTCATCGGCGCAGGCACACTGAGGGAGTTCTGAGGAGGCGAGCCTCCCTCTCTCAGAGCGCCTGCGCCGAATGGACACAGGCGCAGGATTTTTGAAATGCTGACAGGGCCAGCCGGAGGAGATCGCTGCTGACCCTGTCAATCAACAAGAGAAGGGGGTGGTTTTTGGCGGCGGCTACCAGCAAGTAGACGCCCTACTTGCTGGTAGTGAAGTGATTTGCATATTTTAAAAGATTGTTTTTTAATGAAAAGAAGCCACAGACAAAGTTAAGATCCCTATATAGGGAATAGTTGTTAAATAACGATTTTAACAAGCCCAAAGGTTTTGGGGGTGACAAAAGCCCTTTAAGGCAATTTGTGACTACAGATACCAGATCCAGTACTGCTTGGGATGGACACATCCTTCCTTGGCACCTAAACCCGTGGTCTTGATAGTTTAACTATTGAGAAGTATAAAGCTTATCTACTTATTGTCTTTTCTTAAGGGCCCTTTACATGGGCCGAGAATCCACCAGATAATTGCTAACGAGTAGAGTTGAGCGAACACCTGGATGTTCGGGTTCGAGAAGTTCGGCCGAACATCCCGGAAATGTTCGGGTTCGGGATCCGAACCCGATCCGAACTTCGTCCCGAACCCGAACCCCATTGAAGTCAATGGGGACCCGAACTTTTCGGCACTAAAAAGGCTGTAAAACAGCCCAGGAAAGAGCTAGAGGGCTGCAAAAGGCAGCAACATGTAGGTAAATCCCCTGCAAACAAATGTGGATAGGGAAATTAATTAAAATAAAAATTAAATAAATAAAAATTAACCAAAATCAATTGGAGAGAGGTTCCATAGCAGAGAATCTGGCTTCCCGTCACCCACCACTGGAACAGTCCATTCTCAGATATTTAGGCCCCGGCACCCAGGCAGAGGAGAGAGGTCCCGTAACAGAGAATCTGTCTTCATGTCAGCAGAGAATTAGTCTGCATGTCATAGCAGAGAATGAGGCTTCACGTCAGCCACCACTGCAACAGTCCATTGGCATATATTTAGGCCCAGCACCCAGGCAGAGGAGGGAGGTCCCGTAACAGAGAATCTGTCTTCATGTCAGCAGAGAATTAGTCTGCATGTCATAGCAGAGAATGAGGCTTCACGTCAGCCACCACTGCAACAGTCCATTGGCATATATTTAGGCCCAGCACACACACAGGCAGAGGAGAGAGGTCCCGTAACAGAGAATCTGGCTTCATGTCAGCAGAGAATCAGTCTGCATGTCATAGCAGAGAATGAGGCTTCACGTCACCCACCACTGCAACAGTCCATTGGCATATATTTAGGCCTAGCACACAGGCAGAGCAGAGAGGTCCCGTAACAGACAATCTGGCTTCATGTCAGCAGAGAATCAGTCTGCATGTCATAGCAGAGAATGAGGCTTCACGTCACCCACCACTGCAACAGTCCATTGGCATATATTTAGGCCTAGCACACAGGCAGAGCAGAGAGGTCCCGTAACAGACAATCTGGCTTCATGACAGCAGAGAATTAGTCTGCATGTCATAGCAGAGAATGAGGCTTCACGTCAGCCACCACTGCAACAGTCCATTGGCATATATTTAGGCCCAGCACCCAGGCAGAGGAGAGAGGTCCCGTAACAGACAATCTGGCTTCATGTCAGCAGAGAATTAGTCTGCATGTCATAGCAGAGAATCAGGCTTCACGTCAGCCACCACTGCAACAGTCCATTGTCATAAATTTAGGCCCAGCACCCAGGCAGAGGAGAGAGGTCCCGTAACAGACAATCTGGCTTCATGTCAGCAGAGAATTAGTCTGCATGTCATAGCAGAGAATGAGGCTTCACGTCAGCCACCACTGCAACAGTCCATTGGCATATATTTAGGCCTAGCACACAGGCAGAGCAGAGAGGTCCCGTAACAGACAATCTGGCTTCATGACAGCAGAGAATCAGTCTGCATGTCATAGCAGAGAATCAGGCTTCACGTCAGCCACCACTGCAACAGTCCATTGTCATAAATTTAGGCCCAGCACCCAGGCAGAGGAGAGAGGTCCCGTAACAGAGAATCTGGCTTCATGTCAGCAGAGAATCAGTCTTCATATCATAGCAGAGAATCAGGCTTCACGTCACCCACCACTGTAAGAGTCAATTTTCATAAATTTAGGCCCAGAACCCAGGCAGAGGAGAAAGGTCCCGTAACAGACAATCTGGCTTCATGTCAGCAGAGAATCAGTCTTCATATCATAGCCTAGAATCAGGCTTCACGTCACCCACCACTGTAAGAGTCAATTTTCATAAATTTAGGCCCAGAACCCAGGCAGAGGAGAAAGGTCCCGTAACAGACAATCTGGCTTCATGTCAGCAGAGAATCAGTCTTCATATCATAGCAGAGAATCAGGCTTCACGTCACCCACCACTGCAACAGTCAATTGTCATAAATTTAGGCCCAGCACCCAGGCAGAGGAGAGAGCTCCCGTAACAGAGGATCTGGCTTCATGTCAGCAGAGAATCAGTCTGCATGTCATAGCAGAGAATGAGGCTTCACGTCACCCACCACTGCAACAGTCCATTGGCATATATTTAGGCCTAGCACACAGGCAGAGCAGAGAGGTCCCGTAACAGACAATCTGGCTTCATGTCAGCAGAGAATCAGTCTGCATGTCATAGCAGAGAATGAGGCTTCACGTCACCCACCACTGCAACAGTCCATTGGCATATATTTAGGCCTAGCACACAGGCAGAGCAGAGAGGTCCCGTAACAGACAATCTGGCTTCATGACAGCAGAGAATCAGTCTGCATGTCATAGCAGAGAATGAGGCTTCACGTCACCCACCACTGCAACAGTCCATTGGCATATATTTAGGCCTAGCACACAGGCAGAGCAGAGAGGTCCCGTAACAGACAATCTGGCTTCATGTCAGCAGAGAATCAGTCTGCATGTCATAGCAGAGAATGAGGCTTCACGTCACCCACCACTGCAACAGTCCATTGGCATATATTTAGGCCTAGCACACAGGCAGAGCAGAGAGGTCCCGTAACAGACGATCTGGCTTCATGTCAGCAGAGAATCAGTCTGCATGTCATAGCAGAGAATCAGGCTTCACGTCAGCCACCACTGCAACAGTCCATGGTCATAAATTTAGGCCCAGCACCCAGGCAGAGGAGAGAGGTCCCGTAACAGACAATCTGGCTTCATGTCAGCAGAGAATTAGTCTGCATGTCATAGCAGAGAATCAGGCTTCATGTCAGCCACCACTGCAACAGTCCATTGGCATATATTTAGGCCTAGCACACAGGCAGAGGAGAGGTTCATTCAACTTTGGGTAGCATCGCAATATAATGGTAAAATGAAAATAAAAATAGGATTGAATGAGGAAGTGCCCTGGAGTCCAATAATATATGGTTATGGGGAGGTAGTTAATGTCTAATCTGGACAAGGGACGGACAGGTCCTGTGGGATCCATGCCTGGTTCATTTTTATGAACGTCAGCTTGTCCACATTGGCTGTAGACAGGCGGCTGCGTTTGTCTGTAATGACGCCCCCTGCCGTGCTGAATACACGTTCAGACAAAACGCTGGCTGCCGGGCAGGCCAGCACCTCCAAGGCATAAAAGGCTAGCTCTGGCCACGTGGACAATTTAGAGACCCAGAAGTTGAATGGGGCCGAACCATCAGTCAGTACGTGGAGGGGTGTGCACACGTACTGTTCCACCATGTTAGTGAAATGTTGCCTCCTGCTAACACGTTGCGTATCAGGTGGTGGTGCAGTTAGCTGTGGCGTGTTGACAAAAGTTTTCCACATCTCTGCCATGCTAACCCTGCCCTCAGAGGAGCTGGCCGTGACACAGCTGCCTTGGCGACCTCTTGCTCCTCCTCTGCCTTGGCCTTGGGCTTCCACTTGTTCCCCTGTGACATTTGGGAATGCTCTCAGTAGCGCGTCTACCAACGTGCGCTTGTACTCGCGCATCTTCCTATCACGCTCCAGTGCAGGAAGTAAGGTGGGCACATTGTCTTTGTAGCGTGGATCCAGCAGGGTGGCAACCCAGTAGTCCGCACAGGTTAAAATGTGGGCAACTCTGCTGTCGTTGCGCAGGCACTGCAGCATGTAGTCGCTCATGTGTGCCAGGCTGCCCAGGGGTAAGGACAAGCTGTCCTCTGTGGGAGGCGTATCGTCATCGTCCTGCCTTTCCCCCCAGCCACGCACCAGTGATGGACCCGAGCTGCGTTGGGTGCCACCCCGCTGTGACCATGCTTCATCCTCATCCTCCTCCACCTCCTCCTCATCCTCGTCCTCCTCGTCCTCCAGTAGTGGGCCCTGGCTGGCCACATTTGTACCTGGCCTCTGCTGTTGCAAAAAACCTCCCTCTGAGTCACTTCGAAGAGACTGGCCTGAAAGTGCTAAAAATGACCCCTCTTCCTCATCCTCCTCCTCCTCCTCCTGGGCCACCTCCTGTTCCATCATCGCCCTAAGTGTTTTCTCAAGGAGACATAGAAGTGGTATTGTAACGCTGATAACGGTGTCATCGCCACTGGCCATGTTGGTGGAGTACTCGAAACAGCGCAACAGGGCACACAGGTCTCGCATGGAGGCCCAGTCATTGGTGGTGAAGTGGTGCTGTTCTGTAGTGCGACTGACCCGTGCGTGCTGCAGCTGAAACTCCACTATGGCCTGCTGCTGCTCGCACAGTCTGTCCAGCATGTGCAAGGTGGAGTTCCACCTGGTGGGCACGTCGCATATGAGGCGGTGAGCGGGAAGGCCGAAGTTACGCTGTAGCGCAGACAGGCGAGCAGCGGCAGGATGTGAACGCCGGAAGCGCGAACAGACGGCCCGCACTTTATGCAGCAGCTCTGACATGTCGGGGTAGTTGTGAATGAACTTCTGCACCACCAAATTCAGCACATGCGCCAAGCAAGGGATGTGCGTCAAATTGGCTAGTCCCAGAGCTGCAACGAGATTTCGCCCATTATCACACACCACCAGGCCGGGCTTGAGGCTCACCGGCAGCAACCACTCGTCGGTCTGTTGTTCAATACCCCGCCACAACTCCTGTGCGGTGTGGGGCCTGTCCCCCAAACATATGAGTTTCAGAATGGCCTGCTGACGTTTACCCCGGGCTGTGCTGAAGTTGGTGGTGAAGGTGTGTGGCTGACTGGATGAGCAGGTGGAAGAAGAGGAGGAGGAAGCCGAGAAGGAGGAGGTGGCAACAGGAGGCAAAGAATGTTGCCCTGCGATCCTTGGCGGCGGCAGGACGTGCGCCAAACAGCTCTCCGCCTGGGGCCCAGCTGCCACTACATTTACCCAGTGTGCAGTTAGGGAGATATAGCGTCCCTGGCCGTGCTTACTGGTCCACGTATCTGTGGTTAGGTGGACCTTGCTACAGATGGCGTTGCGCAGTGCACACTTGATTTTATGGGATACTTGGTTGTGCAGGGAAGGCACGGCTCTCTTGGAGAAGTAGTGCCGGCTGGGAACAACATACTGTGGGACAGCAAGCGACATGAGCTGTTTGAAGCTGTCTGTGTCCACCAGCCTAAATGACAGCATTTCATAGGCCAGTAGTTTAGAAATGCTGGCATTCAGGGCCAGGGATCGAGGGTGGCTAGGTGGGAATTTACGCTTTCTATCAAATGTTTGTGAGATGGAGAGCTGAACGCTGGCGTGTGACATGGTTGAGACGCTTGGTGACGGAGGTGGTGGTGGTGGTGTTGGTGGTACATCCCCTGTTTGCTGGGCGGCAGGTGCCAACGTTCCTCCAGAGGCGGAGGAAGAGGCCGAGGCGGCAGCAGCAGAATAGGCCGAGGCGGCAGCAGCAGAAGAGGTAGCAGGGGGAGCCTGAGTGACTTCCTTGGTTTTAAGGTGTTTACTCCACTGCAGTTCATGCTTTGCATGCAGGTGCCTGGTCATGCAGGTTGTGCTCAGGTTCAGAACGTTAATGCCTCGCTTCAGGCTCTGATGGCACAGCGTGCAAACCACTCGGGTCTTGTCGTCAGCACATTGTTTGAAGAAGTGCCATGCCAGGGAACTCCTTGAAGCTGCCTTTGGGGTGCTCGGTCCCAGATGGCGGCGGTCAGTAGCAGGCGGAGTCTCTTGGCGGCGGGTGTTCTGCTTTTGCCCACTGCTCCCTCTTTTGCTACGCTGTTGGCTCGGTCTCACCACTGCCTCTTCCTCCGAACTGTGAAAGTCAGTGGCACGACCTTCATTCCATGTGGGGTCTAGGACCTCATCGTCCCCTGCATCGTCTTCCACCCAGTCTTGATCCCTGACCTCCTGTTCAGTCTGCACACTGCAGAAAGACGCAGCAGTTGGCACCTGTGTTTCGTCATCATCAGAGACATGCTGAGGTGGTATTCCCATGTCCTCATCATCAGGAAACATAAGTGGTTGTGCGTCAGTGCATTCTATGTCTTTCACCGCTGGGGAAGGGCTAGGTGGATGCCCTTGGGAAACCCTGCCAGCGGAGTCTTCAAACAGCATAAGAGACTGCTGCATAACTTGAGGCTGAGACAGTTTCCCTGGTATGCATGGGGGTGATGTGACAGACTGATGGGGTTGGTTTTCAGGCGCCATCTGTGCGCTTTCTGCAGAAGACTGGGTGGGAGATAATGTGAACGTGCTGGATCCACTGTCGGCCACCCAATTGACTAATGCCTGTACCTGCTCAGGCCTTACCATCCTTAGAACGGCATTGGGCCCCACCATATATCGCTGTAAATTCTGGCGGCTACTGGGACCTGAGGTAGTTGGTACACTAGGACGTGTGGATGTGGCAGAACGGCCACGTCCTCTCCCAGCACCAGAGGGTCCACTAACACCACCACGACCATGTCCACGTCCGCGTCCCTTACTAGATGTTTTTCTCATTGTTATGGTTCACCACAACAACAAATATATTATTTGGCCCAATGTATTGTATTCAAATTCAGCGGGATATAAATTTGAGGCCTAGTATTTAGGCGCTGGGTGACCGGTATGGATTTAGTGACAGAATTAGACTTGGAAATGCACAGAAGCGTGTGTGTGAAGTTATTCTGAATGACCCTATGTGCACCTTCAATATTATATACCCTTTTAGGGATAGATTTCAAATAGCTCTGATATAGCAGAAACCACTAAATTATGAAATTGCTAAATTGGGAATTGTACTTCAACCCAGAACAAAAAATGTGCTTTGACGGACACTAAATATCTTGCCCAGCAACAACAGTACAGCGGTGGGTAACGAGAGATTTAGAGGGATTTAAATTTGAGGCCTAGTATTTAGGCGCTGGGTCACCGGTATGGATTTAGTGACAGAATTAGACTTGGAAATGCACAGAAGCGTGTGTGTGAAGTTATTCTGAATGACCCTATGTGCACCTTCAATATTATATACCCTTTTAGGGATAGATTTCAAATAGCTCTGATATAGCAGAAACCACTAAATTATGAAATTGCTAAATTGGGAATTGTACTTCAACCCAGAACAAAAAATGTGCTTTGACGGACACTAAATATCTTGCCCAGCAACAACAGTACAGCGGTGGGTAACGAGAGATTTAGAGGGATTTAAATTTGAGGCCTAGTATTTAGGCGCTGGGTGACAGGTATGGGTTTAGTGACAGAATTAGACTTGAAAATACACAGTAGCGGGTGTGTGTGAAGTTATTCTGAATGACCCAATGTGCACCTTCAATATTATATACCCTTTTTGGGATAGATTTCAAATAGCTCTGATATAGCAGGAACCACTAAATTATGAAATTGCTAAATTGGGAATTGTACTTCAACCCAGAACAAAAAATGTGCTTTGACGGACACTAAATATCTTGCCCAGCAACAACAGTACAGCGGTGGGTAACGAGAGATTTAGAGGGATTTAAATTTGAGGCCTAGTATTTAGGCGCTGGGTCACCGGTATGGATTTAGTGACAGAATTAGACTTGGAAATGCACAGAAGCGTGTGTGTGAAGTTATTCTGAATGACCCTATGTGCACCTTCAATATTATATACCCTTTTAGGGATAGATTTCAAATAGCTCTGATATAGCAGAAACCACTAAATTATGAAATTGCTAAATTGGGAATTGTACTTCAACCCAGAACAAAAAATGTGCTTTGACGGACACTAAATATCTTGCCCAGCAACAACAGTACAGCGGTGGGTAACGAGAGATTTAGAGGGATTTAAATTTGAGGCCTAGTATTTAGGCGCTGGGTCACCGGTATGGATTTAGTGACAGAATTAGACTTGGAAATGCACAGAAGCGTGTGTGTGAAGTTATTCTGAATGACCCTATGTGCACCTTCAATATTATATACCCTTTTAGGGATAGATTTCAAATAGCTCTGATATAGCAGAAACCACTAAATTATGAAATTGCTAAATTGGGAATTGTACTTCAACCCAGAACAAAAAATGTGCTTTGACGGACACTAAATATCTTGCCCAGCAACAACAGTACAGTGGTGGGTAACGAGAGATTTAGAGGGATTTAAATTTGAGGCCTAGTATTTAGGCGCTGGGTCACCGGTATGGATTTAGTGACAGAATTAGACTTGGAAATGCACAGAAGCGTGTGTGTGAAGTTATTCTGAATGACCCTATGTGCACCTTCAATATTATATACCCTTTTAGGGATAGATTTCAAATAGCTCTGATATAGCAGAAACCACTAAATTATGAAATTGCTAAATTGGGAATTGTACTTCAACCCAGAACAAAAAATGTGCTTTGACGGACACTAAATATCTTGCCCAGCAACAACAGTACACCGGTGGGTAACGAGAGATTTAGAGGGAATTAAATTTGAGGCCTAGTATTTAGGCGCTGGGTCACCGGTATGGATTTAGTGACAGAATTAGACTTGGAAATACACAGTAGCGGGTGTGTGTGAAGTTATTCTGAATGACCCTATGTGCACCTTCAATATTATATACCCTTTTAGGGATAGATTTCAAATAGCTCTGATATAGCAGAAACCACTAAATTATGAAATTGCTAAATTGGGAATTGTACTTCAACCCAGAACAAAAAATGTGCTTTGACGGACACTAAATATCTTGCCCAGCAACAACAGTACAGCGGTGGGTAACGAGAGATTTAGAGGGAATTAAATTTGAGGCCTAGTATTTAGGCGCTGGGTCACCGGTATGGATTTAGTGACAGAATTAGACTTGGAAATGCACAGAAGCGTGTGTGTGAAGTTATTCTGAATGACCCTATGTGCACCTTCAATATTATATACCCTTTTTGGGATACATTTCAAATAGCTCTGATATAGCAGGAACCACTAAATTATGAAATTGCTAAATTGGGAATTGTACTTCAACCCAGAACAAAAAATGTGCTTTGACGGGCACTAAATAACTTTCCCAGCTACAACAGGACAACGGTAACGAGAGATTTAGAGGGATTTAAATTTGAGGCCTAGTATTTAGGCGCTGGGTGACAGGTATGGGTTTAGTGACAGAATTAGACTTGGAAATACACAGTAGCGGGTGTGTGTGAAGTTATTCTGAATGACCCTATGTGCACCTTCAATATTATATACCCTTTTAGGGATAGATTTCAAATAGCTCTGATATAGCAGAAACCACTAAATTATGAAATTGCTAAATTTGGAATTGTACTTCAACCCAGAACAAAAAATGTGCTTTGACGGACACTAAATATCTTGCCCAGCAACAACAGTACACCGGTGGGTAACGAGAGATTTAGAGGGAATTAAATTTGAGGCCTAGTATTTAGGCGCTGGGTCACCGGTATGGATTTAGTGACAGAATTAGACTTGGAAATACACAGTAGCGGGTGTGTGTGAAGTTATTCTGAATGACCCTATGTGCACCTTCAATATTATATACCCTTTTTGGGATAGATTTCAAATAGCTCTGATATAGCAGGAACCACTAAATTATGAAATTGCTAAATTGGGAATTGTACTTCAACCCAGAACAAAAAATGTGCTTTGACGGGCACTAAATAACTTTCCCAGCTACAACAGGACAACGGTAACGAGAGATTTAGAGGGATTTAAATTTGAGGCCTAGTATTTAGGCGCTGGGTGACAGGTATGGGTTTAGTGACAGAATTAGACTTGGAAATACACAGTAGCGGGTGTGTGTGAAGTTATTCTGAATGACCCTATGTGCACCTTCAATATTATATACCCTTTTTGGGATAGATTTCAAATAGCTCTGATATAGCAGAAACCACTAAATTATGAAATTGCTAAATTGGGAATTGTACTTCAACCCAGAACAAAAAATGTGCTTTGACGGACACTAAATATCTTGCCCAGCAACAACAGTACAGCGGTGGGTAACGAGAGATTTAGAGGGA
The DNA here is from genome assembly GCF_014858855.1 of Bufo gargarizans. Taxonomy (NCBI): domain Eukaryota; kingdom Metazoa; phylum Chordata; class Amphibia; order Anura; family Bufonidae; genus Bufo; species Bufo gargarizans. Next base: position 23,467,528 of record NC_058086.1, on the reverse strand, counting down.
ATTAAATTTGAGGCCTAGTATTTAGGCGCTGGGTCACCGGTATGGATTTAGTGACAGAATTAGACTTGGAAATACACAGTAGCGGGTGTGTGTGAAGTTACTCTGAATGACCCTATGTGCACCTTCAATATTATATACCCTTTTTGGGATAGATTTCAAAGAGCTCTGATATAGCAGGAACCACTAAATTATGAAATTGCTAAATTGGGAATTGTATTTCAACCCAGAACAAGAAATGTGCTTGAACGGACACTAAATAACTCGCCCAGCTACAGCACTAGGGACAGATTTAGCTGGATATAAATTTGAGGCCTAGTATTTAGGCGCTGGGTGACCGGTATGGATTTAGTGACAGAATTAGACTGGGATATGGCCAAAAAATGAACAGACTATTGCTGGTTAAATGCACTTGGTGTGACAGCTTCACCCTGATGTAGGCTTTAGCCAAAAAACAACCACACCATTGAGGGTTAAATGCACTTGGTGACAGGCGCAGCTTGCCCCTGATTTTGTATATGGCCAAAAAATGAACAGACTATTGCTGGTTAAATGCACTTGGTGTGACAGCTTCACCCTGATGTAGGCTTTAGCCAAAAAACAACCACACCATTGAGGGTTAAATGCACTTGGTGACAGGCGCAGCTTGCCCCTGATTTTGTATATGGCCAAAAAATGAACAGACTATTGCTGGTTAAATGCACTTGGTGTGACAGCTTCACCCTGATGTAGGCTTTAGCCAAAAAACAACCACACCATTGAGGGTTAAATGCACTTGGTGACAGGCGCAGCTTGCCCCTGATTTTGTATATGGCCAAAAAATGAACAGACTATTGCTGGTTAAATGCACTTGGTGTGACAGCTTCACCCTGATGTAGGCTTTAGCCAAAAAACAACCACACCATTGAGGGTTAAATGCACTTGGTCGCAGCTTGTGCTGGCGCACCACAAGACACAAAATGGCCGCCGATCACCCCAGAAAAATGAGACTGACAAACGGTCTGTGCAGCCTAAAAACAGTGAGCAATTGAGGATCAGCAGCTCAATGATCCACAGCTGCAGATCGATCAGTTAATCAAGTCCTTTGGAGGAGTTAATCTGCCTAATCTCGCCCTACTGTCGCAGCCGCAACCTCTCCCTACGCTAATCAGAGCAGAGTGACGGGCGGCGCTATGTGACTCCAGCTTAAATAGAGGCTGGGTCACATGGTGCTCTGGCCAATCACAGCCATGCCAATAGTAGGCATGGCTGTGATGGCCTCTTGGGGCAAGTAGTATGACGCTTGTTGATTGGCTGCTTTGCAGCCTTTCAAAAAGCGCCAAGAAAGCGTCACAAAAGCGCGAAGAAAGCGACGAACACCGAACCCGAACCCGGACTTTTACGAAAATGTCCGGGTTCGGGTCCGTGTCACGGACACCCCAAAATTCGGTACGAACCCGAACTATACAGTTCGAGTTCGCTCATCCCTACTAACGAGCATTCATAGAAATGCTCATTAACAAATATCTGTCAATGTAAATGTGCCGCCGATTACCCGATCAACAAGCAAAATGCTTGTTCGTCGGGTAATTTGATAGTTTGTGTAGGCATCTAAAACGTCACCTGCAGGCAGCAGATTGTGCTGTATAAACAGCGATGGCATTAGCGATCACTCCTGCCCCATGCTGTGGATGCCGCAGTCTCCTCCACTAACGAGCAGGCGTTGTAGGGAAGGAATGCTGCCTTCCCGACAATCGCCTGCAGTATTGTCCCGCGTGCACCCTTTTCCTGACCCCTTATATTTCAGTTCCCTGTTCCCTATAATAAGAAATAGTTGTTAGTTATTGGGAATCCTGTTTTAGGTTTTTCCACCCCTCCATATTTCTTTATCCTTCTTTCTTTTTATTTCAGCATATTTGTACCATGATCCAGAAACACATCGATAAAACTTTCCATAAAAGATGTCGTTTTGTCCGGAATCATTCTTGTTTGCTTAATATGACTGTATCTAATTACATAGTTAAAGATTAAATCACATTTTACTAGGCATTCATGTGGAAACTCACATACTACCACAATCACAAAGCCTTTTTCTGTATTAATACAGGCGGGTACTTTTATAATGCACTCATGTCAATCTCGATATGTTTACAGCAGGACAGTAAATTGGGAACTGAGGTTTACAATCGGTTTTAAGTGCAACTCCAGTTAGCCATTTCCCTTGGTAAGTTTTTAGTTGGGGGACGTTCAGAATGACTTGGGGAGAAAAGTATCTGGCAGTTGCTTCTCTGTATTAAAGCTTTGGACACTTTTGCATCAATATTTTATGTTATTGAATAGCATCTATTATGTGATACAAATCAGCCATTTGTCTTCTGCAGCCTGTATGTCTTCATATAAATTGCAAGCTGCCAGTCCCATTTAGGGTTACTTTCAAACATATGTAGGCCCTGATTTATCAAGAATGGGCTAAGCCGGTCTGGATGAGCCCTGCGCTGCCGGAGCAGGCATTTAGGCAGGCAGTGAGGCCTGGAGAAATGAATGGAGGATGGGAGTGGTAGTGGCTTTGGAGGTAGTAATTGTACCCCTAAATCACAGTGGTAACCCTCTGCATCAGGTTTTCATTAACCAGTTCCCGACCACCTATAGGCTATAAATGTCCAGTGACAGCAGGGATCCCCATAGAGAAGGCAAGGACAGTTCCTTGGTGCCCCTGCCTTCTGGTTCGCTGTATACATAGTGCTGAACGAGCAGTGTGATTACAGCTCAGGAAGCACTATGCCGCTTCCTGTTCCGGCCCTGGCAGTCATGTGGCTGGGAGACTGCAGGAACTGTTGAGTCTTCCTGTACAGCCTGTCTGGGGGATTGTATTCCCCTTTAACTGGGGCTACTATGTTAGCCCCAGTATAGGAGAAATCAGCAGTAAAAAATGTGATGTTAAATGCCCCCCAGAGGTCTTGTATGATCTCAGGGGGGACAAAAAAATTATAAAATAACTAAATAAAAAAACACTTTCCCCAATCAAGTCAATTGTTTAAAATAGAGCCAAAAAATTTGACATATTTGGCATCGCCATGTCCGTAACAACAGACTCTATAAAAGTATCACATGATGTATCCCATCAGGTGAACGCTGTAAAACAAAATGTTTATAAAAATGATACCAAAAGAGCTACCTTCGTATGTCCCCCATAATGATACCAATGAAAACATCACCTCATCCCACAAAAAAACAAGCCCTCACACAAGACCATAGCCAGAAAATATTAAAAAATATGGCTCTAGAAAATAGCACAAACACATGATTTTTTATCCCAAAAGATGGACTTATTGTGTAAAACTAAAAATATACATATTTAGTATCACTGCATCCATGATGACTGGCTCTATAAAAATATCAGATGATCTACCCCATCAGTTGAACACAGTAAAATTTTTTATAAAAATTACTACAAGATACTTTTTTTGTTATCACCTTGTCTCCCAAATAACATTGTAACGGGGCGCCGAAGGTGCACTCGGTCTCGCATCAGCCGAAGACCTGCTGCTTAGCTTCGGGAGCGAGGATCTGTGTTTGACCTCGTTCCCAGGGCGGCTTTGCTAGCTGGGAGGCTCCCTGCTCCTAGGTCTGCCTTGAGCGCCGAGCTGATCACTCAGTGCTCGACTTGTCTGTCTGTCGGTCATGTGACGCTGGCTACGTCACATGACCCTCACTCCCCACTATAAATACAGGAGGCCTGCTGGCTACAGGTTGCCTGTGATTTTCGTCTCTAGGGCTGTGTGTACTATTATTATTGCTTCCTACTTGACCTCTGGTATTGACCTTGTTTGTTTCCTGACCTCGCTTTGCCCGCTCCCTTGGTACCTACGCTATCTCTCGGATTTGACCTCATTCTCGGATTTCATCTCCTGCCTCATCCCTTGTATTGACATGACCTCCCGGACCGACCTCGGCTAGTTGACCCGCCATTGCCTTTCCCATCACAGGGTACTGTTGTCTTATCTACCTCCCTGTCTATCCATTTGCCTTAGTCTTGTGTACCGCCTTCTACCTTGGCTGTCTGTTCCTCTCTTTCTCTGTTTGCTCTGCTCTACACTTACGTAGGTTAGGGACCGTCGCCCTGTTGCGCCCCGTCATCTAGGGCGGGTGGTGCAAGTAGGCAGGGACAGGGTTGAGGGTGGCAGTTTAGGGGGTGCACCTCCTCTCTACCTTCCTTACTTGTGACAAACATAACATCAAGTCATGAAAAAGTCTTATGTACCCCAAAATGGTACTGATAAAAAGTATAATCTGTCCTGCCAAAGGCAAGCCCTCAGACATCTATTTTGGCAGAAAAATAACAGTGTTATGGATGTTAGTGTATGGCGATGCTAAATATAACAGATTTTTTATAAAATTGATTTTATTACACAAAGTAGTAAAACATAAAATATATATATATAAATTTGGTATTGCCATAATAGTATTGTATGAATTATGAAAAAATAAAGATAAAAAATCTGACAGAATTTAATTTTTTGGTGAATTTAGGTGAACTAACAAAAAAGAGATAAAAAGTGATCTAAAAGCCAAATATACCCCAAAATGGTAACAAAAGCTACAGCTTTTCCCACAAAAAAATTAGCCCTCACACAGCTCATTCAACAATCATTTCAGCAAATTCATTGTTAGAAAATCCAGATGTCGCTCCTTCCCTACTGAGCCCTGGCGTATCCCCAAACAAGCAGTTTACAACCACATAAGGGATGTTTCTGTGTTCAGGAGAAAATGGGTAATAAATTGTGGGTTGATATTCTCCTTTTATCCTTTAAGAAAAAGAAAGTTTGGACCTAAAACACTATTTTCTTGTAAAAAAAAAGATTTTTTTTTATTTTCACAGCCAAGTGTTAGAAATTCTATGAAACACCTGTTGGGTCTAAGTGCTCACTACACCCCTTAAAAATGTACTTGGGTTCTGTAGTTTGTAGTTATTTTTGGGGGGGTTTCCACTGTAGGGGTATCTCAGGGTCTCTTCAAATGCAACATGGCGCCCAAAGACCATTCCAGCAAAATCTGTCCTCCACAAGCCATAGAATGCTCCTTCTGAGCTCTGCCATGTGCCCATACAGCAGTTTACAACCACATATGGGGTGTTTCTGTAAACTACAGAATCAGTGTGATACATATGGAGGTTTGTTTTGCTGGTAACACTTGATGTGTTACAGAAAACAATAGATTAAAATGGAAAATCTGCAAATAAAGTTGAAATATTGAAATGTCACCACCATTTTGCTTTAATTCCTTTGGAATACCTAAAGGCTTAACAACATTTCTAAGATCATTTTTGCATAGTTTGAGGGGTGTAGTTTCTGAAATGGGGTAATTTATGGGTGGTTTCTATTATGTAAGCTCCTCAAAGTGATTTCAGAACTTAATTGGTCCTTTAAAAAGTTGATTTGGGAAATTTTCTTGAAAATTTAAAAAATTTGCTTCTAAAACTTCGAACATCCTAAAAAATTAAATAGCATTACCAAAATGATGCCAACATAAAGTAGACATATGGTGAATGTCAATTAGTAACTATTTTATGAGGTATCACGATGAAGTTTAGAAAACAGTGAATTTTTCCAAATATATGGTAAATTTTGGATTTTTTTTATAAATAAAGATAAAACATATTGATTCAAATTCACCATTAACATGATGTACAAAGTGTCATGAAAAAACTATCTCAGAATGGCTTGGATAAGTTAAAAGCATTCTAGATGTATTACCACATTAAGTGACACGTCAGATTTGCAAAATTAGCCTAGGTCAGAAAATGGCCTGGTCTGACAGTGGTTAAAAATATCTCTGTACTTTCCTCCATTAAAGGGGTTAGCTCTGAACCCGGACATATCCCCATTTTAACCCAGGCAGCCCCCCTAACTTGAGCATCGGAGCTAGAAAACACCCCAGAGCATGATGCTCCCTCTACCATGTATGATCCCCCTCCACCATGCTTCACTGTAATGGTGGTATTGGAAGGAAATGGGAGCCAATGCCTGGTTTCTTCTAGATGTGATGCTCATAATTTAGGCCAACAAGTTTAATCTTTGTTTCATTAGACCAGAGAATCGTGTTTCTCACAGTCTGAGAGTCCTTTAGGTGTTTTTTAGCTACCTCCAAGCAAGCTTTCATGAGGAGCGGCTTCTTTCTGGCCACTCTGCAATAAGACCCAGATTAGTGAAGTGCTGCAGTGATGGTTGACTTTCTGGGAGTTGCTACCATCTGCACACAAGATCTTTGGAGATCAGCCAGAGTGACCATTGGGTACTTGGTCACCTCTCTTACCAAAGCCCTTCTCTCCTGAATACTTAGTTTGGAGAGCCACCAGCTGTAGGAAGAGTCCTTGTTGTTCCAAACTTTTTCCATTTGAGAATTATGGAAGCCATTGTGCTCTTGGGAACTTTCAGTGCAGCAGACATTTTTTGTACTCCTCCAGATCTGTGCCTCCACACAATACTGTCTCTGATCTCTACAAGCAGTTCTTTTCTCTTTGTGACTTGGTTTTTGCTCTGATATGCATTTTCAGCTGTGAGACCTTATATGGACAGGACTGTGTCTTTCCAAATCATGTCCAATCAACTTAATTCAACGCAGGTGGAAGCTAGTCAAAGTATAGAAACATCTCAAAGGTGATATAGCCTCCCGAGCTAAATTTCAAGTGTCTTAGCAAGCAGTCTAAATACTTATGTCCATGCAAGTTTTTGTTAGTTTTTTTACAATAACTTTGCAAACATTTCTAGCATTCTGTTTTCACTTTCTCATTATGGGGTATTGAGTGCAGACTGAGTTGAAAACGTCAACGTTTTTAACTATAACACAAAGCTACAACATAACAAAATGTGAAAAAAGTGAAAGGGTCTGAAGACTTTCTGAATGCATTTTATATAGCTTCATGAATGTATCCATAGCATCCAGACTGAACATTGTTGTTAGATTTGGAGAAATAAAAAAAAGAAAGTAGTTTATATTTAAAAAAGTATTTTTTTTTGTTTCAAGGGACACTACCATAAAAAAATTATCACATATTTAAAAACTATACCATATGTGAATATTTTATGTAATTTGTTGTGTACAAAAAATGGGTGGACGGTTTGATGATGATAACTTTTTGAAGTTACTCCATGTTTTCTACTTCCTGTTCTCGCTTTTTAACTTTCCCCTTTGTTTGAACTTTTAGCACGGCAAACAGCCTTGTTTGACTTTCTCAGTCAGACCATTCCCAGAGAAGGAAGGGATAGAGTGCCTCAATCAGAGCCTCACGCATTACACCGATAAGTGCAATGCTCTTCTGTGAACATAGTTCTTTAGGCCTACCAAGAAAATAATACAGCTGAAATACTATTATCCTAATTCTAGAATTTACTATTATGCTAACAGACAGCAGCTTCCCACCACAGCAGCAGTAAACTGACAATGGGTTTCCTATCTACATGGGAGTTTTAGCTCTCTGTACAGAAGGACAGTCATTTGTAGTTAGTGTTGAGCGAATCTCTTTGGATTGCTGCATTCGAACCCTAATAGTTTGAAAACTTCGTTAACACTATAACTGCTGTCCTATATTAAAATGTATGGACTCCGCGGAGGTCTTTGCGCACTTGCTAAAGAAATAGCAAGACTTGCTTCATTGCCCGTCTAAGATGTGACACTTCGTTTATTTGCTAAACTCGGCTTCGCTAATGAGGCAGGAAGCCAAGTTCAGCTTCGGATTTTGACACTGTAATTTATACGAAAAAAAGAAGTGTCACATCATAGAAGCGATACGAAGCAAGTCTTGCCATATTTGCCACAAGCTCGCAAGGACCTTGGCTGAACTTGATGGACTTATGTCTTTTTTCAACCGTATTAGCTATGTAACTATATGTAACTCTGTTACTATGACCTCCGCGGAGCCCATATAATTTACGGTAGGACAGAGGCTATATTGTTAACGACGTTTTCAAACGAATCAGGTTCCGATACAGCAATCCAAACCTGATTCGCTCAACACTATTTATAGTTGATTTTTAATGGCATAGAACTGCAGAAATAAAAAGAAAAGAAAAACGGTCAAAAATTATTTAAAGGGTAACTGTCATATTTTTTTATTTGTCAGTTTATTAGAGGTAGGCATGTATACCTGAGTTAGTCTGTCAATGATTGTCAAAAGATCTGTAATTACCTTATAATAACAGCTTTCATTAATGTCCCCCATCCCTTTCCACTGCTCCCTTAAAAGACAGTTGCTAGGGCTTGTCTGTCTTGCCTTTAGTGTAAACACAAGACGGAGGGGCGGTCCTTCACACTGCATGCCTGCATAAGGCTTCAGAGTGAGGAGGCGTGTCTCTCAGTAATCCAATCTGATTGGCTGGCAGGGAGCTGCTGGCTACAGCAAGTGTGTATGGGAAGTGAAGGGAAAGCAGAGAACTGGCAGAGGAGCCACCTTGAGAAGATCCTCATATTGTGAATGTTTAAACAGCTGTAACTAAGGGAAAAACTCAAGGAAAACAGTGGTACGTGAAGAAACTAAAGATTGCTTTATGCATAAGAGTCCATTTACACATCCGCAAAATGGGTCCGCATCCGTTCCGCAATTTTGCAGAACAGGTGCGGACCCATTCATTTTCAATGGGGCCGGAATGTGCTGTCCGCATCCGCATTTGCAAATCCGCACTTCCGATCCGCACTTCCGTTCCGCAAAAAAATAGAACAGTCACCGCAGTCACTAATTCGCTGATTAGCGTAATCAGCATTAGTACTTTATAGTATCTGTAAGTGATCAGAACTGATCACAGTCAGATCTAAAATAGTATTAGTGTCACCTTAGCTCGCCCTCCACCCAAAACGCAGTGTTTGCCTGATCAGGCCTGATGGGTCGCCCACACATGCGTTCACCCACGCCTGCCCCGCCGCAGTGACAAAAAAATATTGATATTTTTTATCAATCACAGCGGCTTCCTGTTTTTTTTACCTTCTAGGTGGACCAAGCAGATCAACCAGCTGCAGCACTGATGTGCATTCTGACAGAAGCATTGCGCTGCTGTCAGATTACACACAAGCCGGTGTATGCGGCGCTGCAAGACGAGATTTCTCCTCTGCAGTAAAAAAAGATACGTTTGCCGAGGCTTATGAGCTGAGGGGCGGTGTCCATATGCTTTGGCAAACACTTTGTATATAAAAAATGAAAATAAAAATAATTCCGGCAATGATTTATTCATCCACATCGATTGATGTGAATGGAGAAATCAGGTTTGCCAGGGCATACGAGCTGAGTGGGTTTGGATGTTGGGCGGAGCTCCTATGTCCTGGCAGACACTTTTCCCCTCTTTTTCTTTTTTGCACATTTTTTGGCAGAGATTTTTTCATCCATATTGATCGATGTGAATTAAGAAATCTGTGCCGTTCATTTTTTCTTTCAGCCCAGAGGCTGAACAGAAAAAAAAAATCTCATTACCCGTATGCTCAATATAAGGGGAATATGAGACTTTGTAAGAAAAAAATATATAATTCCATTTCCGCTAACTTGTGACAAAAAATAAAAACTGCCCTGGCATTTTAGGGGCCCTAAAGCGTGAGAAGAAGTCTGGAATCCAAATGCCTAAAAATGCCCTCCTAAAAGGTACTCATTGGAATTTGGGCCCCTTTGCGCACCTAGGCTGCAAAAAAGTGTCACACATGTGGATTCCAAACTACTTCTCACGCTTGAAGGCCCCTAAAATGCAAGGGCAGTATAAATACCCCACAAGTGACCCCGTTTTAGAAAGAAGACAACCCAAGGTATTCCGTGAGGGGTATGGTGAGTTCATGTAAAATTTAATTTTTTTTGTCACAAGTTAGTGGAATATGAGACTTTGTAAGAAAAAAAAAATCAATTTCCGCTAACTTGTGACAAAAAATAAAAACTTCCATGAACTCACTATGCCCATCAGCGAATACCTTAGGGTGTCTACTTTCCGAAATGGGGTCATTTGTGGGGTGTTTCTACTGTCTGGGCATTGTAGAACCTCAGGAAACATGACAGGTGCTCAGAAAGTCAAAGTGCGTAAATTAATTTTTTTGCACCATAGTTTGTAAACGCTATAACTTTTACCCAAACCAATAAATATACACTTATTGCATTTTTTTTTTATCAAAGACATGTAGAACAATAAATTTAGAGAACAATTTATATAGAAATGTAGTTTTATTTTAAACATTTTACAACAGAAAATGAAAAATTTATATAAAAAAAAGTCAAAATGTCAGCAGCAATGAAATACCACCAAATGAAAGCTCTATTAGTGAGAAGAAAAGGAGGTAAAATTAATTTGGGTGGTAAGTTGTATGACCGAGCAATAAACCGTGAAAGTAGTGTAGTGCAGAATTGTAAAAAGTGGTCTGGTCATTAAGGGGGTTTAAGCTAGGGGGGCTGAAGTGGTTAAGGATTAAACTGCTTTATATATGCAAAAAAATATTGAGACCTACTTTTTAACTAAGCATTACCTGTTAAGGAGAAAAGTGAAGTTGAAACTAATTACAGGGATGTTTTTTAAGGTCAGGACATTGCATGTCTGTTTCCCCACTATTCTTATTTTAGTGTGCCTTTGCAACCCTGCAAAATTACCTACATCCCCATTTTAAGAGGGTGATTTCAAAAGTGGTTTGTGGATGTTCATCTACGTCTCTAAAATGACAAATGTGAAAAATTATGCAACACTGAATGTGCTGACTTTGCAGGGTTTGTATCCAGGATACCGAACAGTTGTGATCGCTGTTGATGGCCAGCAAAATTACCTGTCTGACTTTGATAAGGTGAAAACAATGATCTAGATGAAAATGAATATTCTATAGTTACACTATTAAAGGGGTTATCCGAGCCTGGATATGCCCCCCCCCCCCCCCATATGACCGGGCCCCTTACACTGCATATACTTACCTAGCTCCTTGCTCCCTGTGGCACTCCTGGTCCCCGCACGGCCACCGCTGCTTCTCTCTGTGCGCTGATGAAAACATGCGGTGTCAGGGGCGTGGGTGACACTAGGGAGGCTTGTCCCCGTTACCGCCTGCCATTGGCTGCCCCCCCCCCCCCCGACACCAGATGTTTTCATCCGCACACAGGGAAAAGCATCAGTTGCCTTGCGGGGACAAAGAGCAGCGCAGGGAGAGGGGAGCCAGGTAAGTAGAATCAGTGTGAGGGGCCTGGGTATATGGGGGGGGGGCATTTCCAGGCTCAGATAACCCCTTTAAAGGTTGCCCCATTGAAATAACCCCTACTCATATTTCCTATTAAGGTTTTTTATGGACCCCATTAAGAGCCAGAGTGAAAAGCTGTTGCGCATCAGTGACTCCAGCTCTGAGGGATCCAACATTTATTTTAATGACCACTTCTTTTACCCTGTAGCAGCCACTGACTGCCAGGCCAGCTTCATTAAAAAGACAGGTTACCTTTATGAGAGAACCTCTTGACAGGGATATTCCCATCTAAGACATTTAAGGCCACTCCACAGGAAATGCCATACATTTCTGTGGTTGAAGGTCTGGATCTTCCACCTATTTCCTAAAAAAGGATTCCCATACACCCATCTTGCCTGGTAAAACAGCTGCTGGCCACAACTTCCAGGCGGAGAATAATGGAGAAGTATCTGCCTAGATGCAGCAACCAGCATCCACCTCATCAGGAAGGATAGGTATTGGGAGGCCCCTGTTTTGGATATTGACGGACATGGAACCAACATTTGCTAGAAATTAATAGTATATTGTGTGAAATATCCCTTTAAAGGGGGTTTCCAGGTTATACATATTGAAGATTTAACACGGGCCATGTGTTGGACACATCTCCCAGGTCCGACTGCAGCTCTTGACCCGAACTGACTGCATCATAGTGATTTATGATACAGTCAGTCCCTATCTGATCAAGGCTCTATTGTATTGTACTTACATGATTATGTGAGTACAGCCCAATAGCCACATGATCAGATAGGAACTGTCTGTATCATAAATCCCTATCAGTCCAGGAGATGAGGCTGACACGGACCGTGTTTCCTGGACCAAGCACAGTCATGTGAATCAGCCCTAAGGTAAGATCATCAATATCTATAACCTGGAAACCCCTTTTAAAGGGATATTTCACACAATATACTTTAAATTTCTAACAGTCCTGAGTCTCATTCTGCAGTTAGAAGGATTTAATTGGAGTAGCAGTCGTCAGTTGAGCATGATCCCTTCTGCTCCATTAAAACCTCTCCTCCATAGTGGTACGGGCAGGACCGCCATTCTTCTAGTGATCAATGGGAGGTGGGTCCACTAGTGATCAGTAATTCAAATGTCCACTGTGGCACAGCCTCTTTCATAAATATACAGTACTAGCAAAAGGACCCGGCTTCGCACGGGTATATTTCCTCTATTTTGTTTAATATTTCTGTGTGTCGTTAAACGATATTGACAGTATCCCCCATAACAGTGACCTCTACAGCACCCCACCCCTTTAACAGTGAACTCCACAACCTCTCACTCCCTAACACTGACCCCCCCACAGCACCCCACTCCCTTGACAATGATCTCCTCAGGGGCCCGCCCCCTTAACAGTGACCTATACAGCACCCCGCTCCCTTAACACTGACCTCTATAGGGGACTGTCCCCTTATCTATGACCTCCACTATTCCATGCTCCGTTAACAGAGGCCTCCACAGCACCCGCCCCTTTACCAGTGAATGCCACAGTACCCCGTTCCCTTAACAGTGACCTGCACAGTACCCTGCTAACTTAACAGTGACTTCCACAGCAACTGCCCCTTTAATAGTGGCCCCTGCCCCCTTATCAGTGACCTCCACAGTGCCCGTCCCTTTAACAGTGAACTCCACAGCAGCCTTCCCCTTTAACACTAACATCCACAATGCCCGCCCCTTTAACAGTGACCTCCACAGCAACTGCCCCTTTAATAGTGGCCTGACCTCCACAGTGCCTGCCCCTTTAACAGCGACCTCCACAGCAGCTGCCCCTTTAATAGTGGCCCCTTCCCCCTTAACAGTGACCTCCACAGCGCCCTGCCCCTTTAAGGCTAGGGCTACATGACGACATGTGTTGTGCGATATTTTTATAATGATAGGTTATGCTGTTGCACTGTGACATGCTGCGACACGACAGTCGCAAAAAATCCATCCAAGATGGATGCATGTAGCAGCATAGTTGTGCCCTATGTGTCATGCGACTTATTGTCGTAGTGTATCCCTAGCCTAAAGCTGACCTACAGCAGTGAAGAAAAATGGCTGGGTGGTTACAGAAACCTGGAGTAGAACTGTGTGTATGTGGAGACTAAGTGCCTGCTAGCTTCTATTAGCTGATAAGGGACATGTGACCGTGTGTATGGCAGTTGGGATATGAAGAGAAAGACCTTGCAGGCTTGTATTGGCTAATGCAGGTCATTTTTGGGAATATCTCAGGAACGGTATATCCTAGAGAGCTGAGACCCAGTCTAAAACCTTCCCGGACACCTGATGTACCTGTGTGCCAAATGTGGTGAAGATCGGTCCAGTCGTTTGGTCGCGCATAAAGAACAGACAGACAGAAACTCATCTCTTATATATATAAAAATGAGTTTCTGTCTGGATATCTGTCTGTCTGTTCTTTATGCGCGACCAAGCAACTTTACCGATCTTCACCAAATTTGGCACACAGGTACATCAGGTGTCTGGGAAGGTTTTAGACTGCATCTCAGCTCTCTAGGACGTACCGTTCCTGAGATATTCCCAAAATATGACCTACATTAGCCAATACAAGCCTGAAAGTCTTTCTCTTCAAATTCCAACTGCCATACACACAGTTTTACTCCAGGTTTCCATAACAACCCAGCCATTTTTCTTCACTGCTGTAGGTGAGCTTTAGGCTAGGGCTACAGGATGACAATAAGTGGCGCAACACAAGTCGTCGTGTAGGCCTAGCATTAAAGGGGCAGGGCGCTGTGGAGGTAACTGTTAAAGAGGCGGGCACTGTGGAGGTCACTATTAAAGAGGTGGGCACTGTGGAGGTCACTGTTAAAGGGGCGGGGGCACTGTGGAGGTCACTGTTAAAGAGGCAGGCGCTGTGGAGGTCACTGGTAAAGGGGCGGGCACTGTGGAGGTCAGTGTTAAAGGGGCGAGCGCTGTGGAGGTCACTGTTAAAAAGGGGGCGTCTGTGGAGGTCACTATTAAAGGGGCAGGCACTGTGGAGGTCACATGTCCTATCTTTTTGCGGAACGGCCGGATCGCGTACCCATTAAAGTGAATGGGTCTGCAATCCGCTGCGGCTGCCCCACGGTGGAAGTTCGTGCATTGCGGCCCGCAATGGAGGTCACTGTTAAAGAAACGGGCACTGTGGAGGTCACTGTTAAAGGGACGTGCACTGTAGAGGTCACTGTTAAAGGGGCGGGCACTGTGGAGGTCAGTGTTAAAGGGACGTGCACTGTGGAGGTCACTGTTAAAGGGGCGGACACTGTGGAGGTCACTGTTAAGGGGGCAGGGGCCACTATTAAAGGGGCAACTGCTGTGGAGGTCACTGTTAAGGCAGCAGCGTACTGTGAGGTCACTGTTAAGGCAGCATGGTACTGTGGAGGTCACTGTTTAGGGGGCGGGCCCCTGAGGAGGTCAACGTTAAGGGGATGGGCTGCTGTGGAGGTCCCAATTTAAAGTGGCGGGGCACTGTGGGAAGGGTTAGTGTTAAGGAGTGGGGGACTGTGGAGTTCACTGTTAAAGGGGCAGGGTGCTGTGGAGGTCACTTACTGTCGATATCTTTTAACGACACACACAAACATTAAATTAAATAGATGAAATATACCCGTGCAAAGCCGGGTCCTTCTGCTATTTTTATATTTATAAGCGATTAAACAGATTTTCTAGGATAAAGCAAAACATGTTTCAAGAGAGAAAATGTCTTAAAGGGATTATCCCATGACTAATGTAAAAATTGAAAATCAGATATCATATAGTACTTGACAATCTCTTTCTAGCAAAGCTAGAACCAGCCCTGTACCTCATATGGATCCAGAGATCTTCACATTCACTGCTCTACTAGATTTATATCAAGCTGGCAGCTCAAGGGGAGTGTATTTTCTGCTGTAGCTAAGGGGGCGTGTCTCAGCTCTCCCTATCACAGCTCAGGGGGCGTGTCCATGCTCTCCCTATCACAGCTCAGGGGGCGTGTGTCCATGATCTCCCTATCACAGCTCAGGAGGCAGATGAAACTGAGCACGTGCGGCCTTCTCAGTGAGCAGGTCAAAGAAATAAGAAAAACAACAAACAGCAGATGGCACTATACAGTTTTACTGCAAAATTTTTAATTACATGCAATTACAAAAGCATTCAGATCCAGGTGCTGGTTTGAAAACTGTAGAATATTTTTCATGGGACAACCCCTTTAAAATAAAAAAATATCTGTTACTCATCTATTAAAGTAGCTGTTGCCTGTTGACATCACAGCTTGAGTAGAGGAGGACCACTGCTGGGCAGCCAGAAGAAAGAGTGAGGCAGCTCAGGCTGGACAAGTACATACAGGAGTCATGCAGAGGTCGGTGCTGCTGTTTGAGGGAAAATGCAGCTGCCCCTCTGCCCCCGATGTCTGCTGTCAGTATGCCCGTCTGTCACAGCACAGGGGCAGCAGCTACAGGCTGCTTCTATGAAGTGTGGTCAGACAGTAGGCTTAGGCCAAATTGCCCATTTTATAATCCGCCATTGGTCATGGGACTACACTTAGATCTCTCTACATGGGAATAACCCTTTAAGATATAATCGATTCGTAATATAAAAAAAAGGAGAAAAAAGTTACAATTAAATAAAAAATAATCCATACCGCATTCCCTTTAGGTGTTGGTTGAATAAGTGGTGCCAAATGTGCAACCTGCCAGAGCACAGCATAATTAAGAATTTGTGTTATATAGACATGCACATTCCAGTCTTGTTGGCACGGAGCAGAATTTTTGTTTCGTGTTTTATCAGGTCTTTATACTAATTCTAAACTAAATGCATTAAAGTGTAACTAGTGTCACTGTAAAGTACACAGTTACTAAATGTGTAGAGAATTGCTTAAACAGCAATGGCACAATACGCGACTGTAGAGTACTCTGAAGACTACACTTGTCTGACTTCAGGTAGTGGCATTTATCATGTAGAGAAAGTTAATACAAGGCACTTCGGCTACTTTCACACTTGCGGCAGAGTGATCCGGCAAGCAGTTCCATTGCCGGAACTGCCTGCCGGATCTGGCAATCTCCATGCAAACGGACAGCATTTGTAGACGGATCCAGATGCGGATCCGTCTCACAAATGCATTGCAAGAACGGATCCGTCTCTCCGCTTGTCATGCGGACAAACTGATCCATTTCTATTTTTTTCCGCATTTTTAAAGGTCTGCGCATGCGCGGACCGGAAGGACGGATCCGATGTTGCGGTATTTTTAATCTGGCACTAATACATTTTCGGAATTTTGGACGGAGATAAAACCGCAGCATGCTGCGGTATTATCTCCGTCCTGAAAAGTCAAAAAGACTGAACTGAAGACATCCTGATGCATCCTGAACAGGATTTCTCTCCATTCAAAATGCATGGGGATAAAACTGATCAGTTATTTTCCGGTATTGAGCCCCTAGGACGGAACTCAGTGCCGGAAAAGAAAAACGCTAGTGTGAAAGTACCCTTACTAATGTATTGTGATTGTCCATATTGCCTCCTTTGCTGGCTTGATTCTTTTTTCCACTCACATTATACGCTGCTTGTATCCAAGGGTTATGACCACCCTGCAATCCAGCAGCGGTGGTCATGCTTGCACACTTTAGGAAAACATGCCTGCCTATGCGTACTCCTGAGGTCTCAGCCACCAGAGAGGCCAGCACTTTCTGCATCCATACGTCCATTCCACTAAAGATAGAAAATGTACTATTCTTGGCTGCAAAATGCAGACCACGGGCCCAGCCTATTGAAGTCAATGGGTCCTCAAAAAAAAAGAAAACAGATGCAATATGACATCACACGGACATCATTGGTATTTTGCGGATCCGCATTATATATGGTTGAGCGCATGAGTCCTTACTTTGAGACAGAATTGTGGAGCACACCGGCTTTTACACAAAGCCTTGTTCCTTTTCAAGTAAGGCCTCTTGCACGCCGCAATGCACCAACACCCACCTTGGGGCAGCCGCAGTGGATCGCGGACCCATTCACTTTAATGGGTCCGAGATCCGGCCTTTCCGCAAAAAGATAGGACATGTTCTATCTTTTTGCGGAACGGAAGTATGGGACAAAACCCATGGAAGCACTCCGTAGTGCGGATCCATTGAAGTGAATAGGTCCGCATCCGTGATGCGGAATGCACACGGATCGGTGCCCGTGTATTGCGGATCCGGAAATGCGGTCCACAATACGGCCACGGAGCGCACACAAACATTTGTGTGCAAGAGGAATAAGCCAGAGGCAGACATACTGCCTATACAGCCAGCTCAGCTGCACAGGAGCCTGATGGGGAGGGGGCCCTTCCCTGCTGTAGAGCAGTAGCAGGAGGGCCCATGCTGTACTGCTAAACTGAGAATGGGGTTTACTGGGCCAGTGGGGGCAGAGCTTAGCAGAGCAACCAGGGCCCCCAGACATAACTTTGCTTGAGGCTCCAGAAATGCGAAATCCACTCTGAGTATTTACCCTATGATTTCCCCAATAAAATTTGCACCATTCGGTGTAATAAATTCCTGGATGATCTGTAAAAACAGTGGTATTTTTTACACTGTCTATAAAGGAAAAAAAAGTTTTTTTTATGCTGTTTAAAGGGGTTGTCTCACTTCAGCAAACTACATTTATCATGTAGAGGCAGTTACTAATGTATTGTGATTTTCCATATTGCTTCCTTTACTGGCTGGATTCATTTTTCTATCACATTATACGCTGCTTGTATCCAGTGGTTATGACCACCCTACAATCCATCACTGGTGGTCATGCTTGCACACTACAGGAAAAAGCATTGACCTCTGTGGTGGCCGGGACCGTGGGAGTGCGCACCCGCTTCTGTGCTCCAGCAGTGGTCACACCCCCTGAAAATGAGCAGTGTATAATGTGATGGAAAAATGAATCAAAGGAGGCAATATGGACAATCACAATACATTAGTAAGTGGCTTGTATTAACTTTCTCTGCATGATAAATGCCATTCACAGATTGTAAGCTCCTGCGCGCAGGACCCTCATCCCTCTTGTTGTTTATGAGTCTGTTTGTACATGAACCCTCCGGAATATGGTGGCGCTATATAAAGATTACTATTATTTACCGAAGTGAGACAACCCCTTTAAATTTCTCCTGATTACTGTGATTGTATGCATCATCATTGTACAGTTTACAGTAAATGCTGCTGACGTGTTCATATAGTATTCTAAACTTATGGTTTTCCACCCTGACCATCAATTTTTTGGGATAAGTTGGGCAGAAAAAATAAAAAAGGCTTGGCAACCCTGATCTGCAATAAACACAAAATTGCAAATATCCAACTTTGGGGAAATAAAGGAAGCTTATAGGCCAGTAGGGGGCAGCATCACCTTAATCAGATTTATTTGAAATATTATTTAGAAAATCCTGGGAGCACCCCTCGAGCAGGGAGATGATAGGACCAGAGGCTGCTGGCCAGTGGAGTAGACATAGGACAGCTATGTGCTCTCCAGTCCATGAAGGGTTGGGGTGGAGAGAGAGGAGGACCTCAAAGAGGAAAGGGGAGTGACAGGCAGCAGAGAGCCTGACACTTTACTACAGGCAAGGACTGATGAGAGGGAAGAGACAGTGACAGAGAATACTAGAGAGCTCTAAGTGTGACAGCTTCCAAGTGGGCACTGTCACATCCAGCCTGGACTGTCCCCCCAGCTTATGGCTGACTACTACTGAGCTCCAAGAGGCTATCCAGAGCACAGCCTGTCCTACTGACTGATAACCATTGCAGGTCAGTGATATTCATGTTAGAAGCTTATATTCCATACGTATGCACTTGAATCCTCCTTTGCTGCATGTGCTAGGAGTGGGAATATGCCTGTTTAAAGGGGCACTCTGATCATTTAATAACATTAGACATGTCAGAGGCCTCACATTGATGGTGGTCTGGGAAATGTGACCCTAACTGATGCACCAACAGATCCCTGCATTGATTGTAGTGAGATTCACTTTATTAGAGGATTTTTTTTATCTGCAGGTTCCTAATACTGTAACTATCTCATACATGGACTGACTACATAATCAGGTTTTTTTTCTTTCTATAAAGTCACGTTTACAAATTTTGCAATATTGTTGCCATTATAACATTGCAGGTTTTTATGCAGAGTCGGATTGACTTGTCAGTGTATGATACTGTATATACCTACTGTAATAAGGGCTGGGTGCTGATCAAGTGATTGCAGGTTGCAAACCTATTAGACATTTAATGGAGTCTGGTCAGTATGGGATGTAATATAGTGGTCTGTAGTAATATCTCACCTGTCCTGCAGTGTGGTCAGTATGTGATGTACTATAGTGGTCAGCAGTAATATCTCACCTGTCCTGCAGTGTGGTCAGTATGTGATGTAATATAGTGGTCAGTAGTAATATCTCACCTGTCCTTAATCGTGTCAGTATGTGATGTACTATAGTGGTCAGCAGTAATATCTCACCTGTCCTGCAGTGTGGTCAGTATAGGATGTAATATAGTGGTCAGTAGTAATATCTCACCTGTCCTTAATCGTGTCAGTATGTAATGTACTATAGTGGTCTGTAGTAATATCTCACCTGTCCTGTAGTGTGGTCAGTATGTGATGTACTATAGTGGTCAGCAGTAATATCTCACCTGTCCTGCAGTGTGGTCAGTATGTGATGTATTATAGTGGTCAGTAGTAATATCTCACCTGTCCTTAATCGTGTCAGTATGTGATGTAATATAGTGGTCAGCAGTAATATCTCACCTGTCCTGCAGTGTGGTCAGTATGTGATGTATTATAGTGGTCAGCAGTAATATCTCACCTGTCCTTAATCGTGTCAGTATGTGATGTAATATAGTGGTCAGTAGTAATATCTCACCTGTCCTTAATCGTGTCAGTATGTGATGTACTATAGTGGTCAGCAGTAATATCTCACCTGTCCTGCAGTGTGGTCAGTATGTGATGTATTATAGTGGTCAGTAGTAATATCTCACCTGTCCTTAATCGTGTCAGTATGTGATGTAATATAGTGGTCAGCAGTAATATCTCACCTGTCCTTCATCGTGTCAGTATGTGATGTAACATAGTGGTCAGCAGTAATATCTCACCTGTTCTGCAGTGTGGTCAGTATAGGATGTAATATAGTGGTCAGCAGTAATATCTCACCTGTCCTGCAGTGTGGTCAGTATGTGATGTAATATAGTGGTCAGCAGTAATATCTCACCTGTCCTGCAGTGAGGTCAGTATAGGATGTAATATAGTGGTCAGCAGTAATATCTCACCTGTCCTGCAGTGTGGTCAGTATAGGATATACTATAGTGGTCAGTAGTCATATCTCACCTGTCCTGCAGTGTGGTCAGTATGTGATGTACTATAGTGGTCAGTAGTAATATCTCACCTGTCCTTCATCGTGTCAGTATGTGATGTACTACAGTGGTCAGCAGTAATATCTCACCTGTCCTGCAGTGTGGTCAGTATGTGATGTACTATAGTGGTCAGTAGTAATATCTCACCTGTCCTTCATCGTGTCAGCATGTGATGTACTATAGTGGTCAGCAGTAATATCTCACCTGTCCTGCAGTGTGGTCAGTATGTGATGTAGTATAGTGGTCAGCAGTAATATCTCACCTGTCCTGCAGTGTGGTCAGTATGTGATGTAGTATAGTGGTCAGCAGTAATATCTCACCTGTCCTGCAGTGTGGTCAGTATGTGATGTAATATAGTGGTCAGCAGTAATATCTCACCTGTCCTGCAGTGTGGTCAGTATGTGATGTAATATAGTGGTCAGCAGTAATATCTCACCTGTCCTTCATCGTGTCAGTATGTGATGTAATATAGTGGTCAGCAGTAATATCTCACCTGTCCTGCAGTGTGGTCAGTATGTGATGTAATATAGTGGTCAGCAGTAATATCTCACCTGTCCTGCAGTGTGGTCAGTATGTGATGTAATATAGTGGTCAGCAGTAATATCTCACCTGTCCTTCATCGTGTCAGTATGTGATGTAATATAGTGGTCAGCAGTAATATCTCACCTGTCCTGCAGTGTGGTCAGTATGAGATGTAGTATAGTGGTCAGCAGTAATATCTCACCTGTTCTGCAGTGTGGTCAGTATAAGATATACTATAGTGGTCAGTAGTCATATCTCACCTGTCCTGCAGTGTGGTCAGTATAGGATATACTATAGTGGTCAGTAGTCATATCTCACCTGTCCTGCAGTGTGGTCAGTATAGGATATACTATAGTGGTCAGTAGTCATATCTCACCTGTTCTGCAGTGTGGTCAGTATAGGATATACTATAGTGGTCAGTAGTCATATCTCACCTGTCCTGCAGTGTGGTCAGTATGAGATATACTATAGTGGTCAGTAGTAATATCTCACCTGTCCTTCATCGTGTCAGTATGTGATGTACTATAGTGGTCAGCAGTAATATCTCACCTGTCCTGCAGTGTGGTCAGTATAAGATATACTATAGTGGTCAGTAGTCATATCTCACCTGTCCTGCAGTGTGGTCAGTATGAGATATACTATAGTGGTCAGCAGTAATATCTCACCTGTCCTGCAGTGTGGTCAGTATGAGATATACTATAGTGGTCAGCAGTAATATCTCACCTGTCCTGCAGTGTGGTCAGTATGAGATATACTATAGTGGTCAGCAGTAATATCTCACCTGTCCTGCAGTGTGGTCAGTATGAGATATACTATAGTGGTCAGCAGTAATATCTCACCTGTCCTGCAGTGTGGTCAGTATGAGATATACTATAGTGGTCAGCAGTAATATCTCACCTGTCCTGCAGTGTGGTCAGTATGTGATGTACCAAGGACAGGACAGTTGTCACTAATGGTATTAACTGAATACTGCAGTCAGCGTGTGATATACTGATGCTTCATGTTCTGTTCCCAGGTTACAGACTGATTACAACAGACTAGTCTTCTACTTATCAGTCTACCCATTTTGTAATACTATATGTCTCAGACTACTCCAGGTTATATTTTTGTAATTATAGATTAACCAGATTATCTGAACACAGATTAATGTTCTCATTGATATACATTGCATAACATTTCCCTCCAGGCACCATGTATTCTCTGTGCTATTTCATTCCCTTGATCAAGCAAAAGCTATAAATGCAAATACCATATGTTATACTGCTACCCCATCCTGATCATAGGAAAAATAAGAAACATGGAATTCTGGCATCTGATACCAGATGATTGTGGCAATAATATCTACAGGTCAAATATAAAACTGGCATGTTGGGGGCAAAGTAGAGACTAATTTAGGCTGATTCTAAATTACATCTAAGAATTAAACCAATAAGCAAGTACAACAGCAGTTTTTGTGGCCCCTGACGTGACAAATCACATTCTTCACATGAATCAGCAGGAGCACTTTGCAGAGTTTTCATTTGCTGCCTCACATGATTTATAGAGATTTAGGAAGTGGATTTGGGGGGAACCCACGTGTGTGTCTTAGTGGTTTGCAATCTGAGCAGACTCTGACATGTCCTGTCAGGAAAATGTTGCAAGAGAATTTCATACAGTGTAACAAAAAACAAGGAGATGGTATTAAAAAGACATTTCCTAATATTCTAGAAAGGGATAGATAACCTATGGATCTGGTCTAGGTCACCTTAGACCAGGGATGCCCAACCTATGGTCCTCCAGCTGTTGCAAAACTACAATTCCCAGCATGCCTGGGTAGTCTACATCTACTAGCGCATTCTGGGAGTTGTAGTTTTGAAACAGCTGGAGGGCCGCAGGTTGAGCATCCCTGCCTTAGACAATCAGTGGGAAGTAATCAGTGCGGCTCTCTGTATTTGGTTGTATGATTTCATACATATTCTAAATGTAGCGCACCCTAGAGGTTGGTCCATTGGACTAAAGATGTTTTCGGTCTAGGGGTGAGCAAATCAATTTGTACATCGGAACGCATTTACAGTCCCCACAGCTCTAGATGCTCCCTCTGGTTTACAATAAATATCAGTATTCTAAACATTATCATTCATTATGGTCAGGGTTGCCAACCAGAATTTTTCTTTTTTCTGGAAAACTTATCCCAGAATCATGAACAGCAAAAAAAAATTACGGACACATTGGAAAACCATAATAAATGACAAGGATTAGTAATACGGGTCTATATCTCAAAATACTGATAACACCTCATCACCAGCATTTACAGTGAGCTGTAAGGATGATAATTACCACCAAAGTAATTATTCAAAAACTTCCAGCCTTGAAAAAATCACTGAGAAATCTATATATTTTTTTTCATGGACACAGGAAAAAAGTCGCCTATTTTTACGGACTGTGCAGAAATATCTGGACGGTTGGAAACCCTAATTACGGTGTCCATAAAAAAATATAAGCTGCCTTGGATACGTTGGATAAAAAATAAAAAATAAAATCAGCTTGGAAATACTAATCTGCATGGCCGCACATCCTGCGCAGCCTTGATAACCTTGCGCCTGCGCAGTTACTGTGAGTGATATGCCTAGGTGTGCAAAATCACTGATTCATGTTTGCAGCAATATCATCTGCGCAGGCGACGATACTCGTAGTGACGGTGCACGCGCCAGATTATCATGGTTTTGCGAAATGTGCGGCCGTGTTAATCTGAGTTCACATCTCAGTTATTTGATCATTTATTTCCATCAGTGATTGTGATTGAGCCAAAACCAGTAGTGAAGACTCCTCAGAGATCAGGTATAAGGCCTCTTGCACACGACCGTATTTTTTTTCCGTTTGCGGTCCATATGCGGAACTATTCACCAGAGATGGCCAATTCGCATTGTTCACCCGCGAACATATGCGGGCTGCCATCTTTTTTCACAAGTCCGACAAGGCACAGGTAAGCCCTTACCCGTGCCTGTGCCGCGAGCCGGTCTGAAAACAAATGTGGTCACCAGGAGCAGGCAGTTCCGAGAACAGCCCGATGAAGGCCCCCGGTGGCTGTTTTCAGAACTGCCTGTTCCCGCTGACCGCACTTGTTTTCAGACCTGCTCGGGCTTACCTGTGCCTCGCCGGACTTGTGAAAAAAGATGGCAGCCCGCATATGTTCGCGGGGCGAACAATGCAAACTGGCAAACACTGCCATTCACTTCAATGGGTCCACAAAAACAACGGAAAGTACTCCGTATGCATTCCGTTTCCGTATTTCCCTATTTCTGTTCCGTTCAAAGATAGAACATGTCCTAATATTGCCCGCAAATCACGTTCCGTGGCTCCATTCAAGTCAATGGTTCCGCAAAAAAAACTGAATGCATAAGTATGTCTTCCATATCCGTTCCGTTTTTGCGGAACCATCTATTGAAAATTTTATGCCCAGCCCAATTTTTTTATGTACTTCCGTTTCCATTTGCGATCCACAAAAATCAGATCACAAACGGAAACCAAACGGAAAAACGGAACGGCAGAACGGAAGCGGAATAGAAACGGAAACACTATTGAAACAAAAAAATTGAAAAACGGATCCGTTTAAAACGGACCGCATAACCATACGGTCGTGTGCAAGAGGCCTAAGGGAAAGATCTGCTCCTGTTATGTGTTTTGGTTTACAATAGCTAATGGAAATTACTGATCAAATAACTGAAGTGTGAACTGAGCCATAATCTGTTGGCACAGTGGGGAGTTGTCTGTAGCCCTCACAGTCCTTCACAGAGAATTTGTTCATACAGATCGATTCGCTCATCCCTAATTTTGTCTCTAAAGTATGAGCAAAATATAAATAAACCTGCGCTCTCCGACAGAATTTTAATGCCGATTTTATCAGCCAGCGTGAGTGCTGCATGCCCTCTGTTATATGAACTCTACCGAGGTCAACCCAGAGAACTCCTTTGAACCCTATCAGCAGTTCAGGTCGTATGAGTGCATGTTCTGTGCCAATGTGCCATGAGTTACAATAGGTAAGTATTATTATTATCACCATGCGTGGGTACTTCATGGTAACGAGGTAGAGTAGGTACAAGTGTCTGCTCTGTGCACTCTGTCACCCTGTAGACATGTCCTACACTTCGTTGACTTCTTCTGGTGCCACATTCCTACCGTCTATGAATGATTTTCATGTTAGGCAGGTTTTTTTTTCCTTGACAGTCAGGTTCCTGTTTGTTCTAGATGTACAAAATATGCAAACAGATAGCCATTAGCTAAACTCCGCTCAGTCTTATTCTAGAAATCGATGACAATCCTAAAAAGACTCTACTCCGGCTTCCAGTGTTAAAGGGGTTGTCCCACGAAAAATAGTCTACAGTTTTCAAACCAGCACCTGGATCTAAATACTTTTGTAATTGCATGTAATTAAAAATGTAGTACAGCCACTGACTTATTCAAAAAAATGTATCTGTATAGCGCCACCTGCTATTTGTTCCTTTTCTTATTTCTTTGTCCACCTCACTGAGATGGCCGCACATGCTCAGTATCATCCTGCAACTGAATCCTGAGCTGTGATAGGGAGAGCGGAGACATGCCCCCTGAGCTGTGATAGGGAGAGCTGAGACACGCCCCCTTAGCTGCAGCAGAAAAGACACTCCCCTTGAGCTTTCAGCTGCATATAAGGGTCCATTTACACATTCGTATGTGTTTTGCGGATCCGCGCAGGTTTCCATCCAGATGTGATGCATGTTGTGAACGGACAACATCCGGACTGAATCCTGACCCATTCATTTCATTGCGTATGTGCTCACCTGTATTGTTTATCATGTTCTTTATTGTCTGTTTTTCACAAAGCCCTGGCCCCACAGAACTGAATGGGGCTTCATGAAAATCTGAAGGCATCCGGATGCAATGCGTTTTTAACTGATGGTTTCTATAAGATGTTGAGTTTTGTTATTCAGTTCTTCTTCACGGAGGCAAAACGGACGTAGTCCAGATGGAAAAAACGGATTGAACTTGCATGTAAAACAATCAGTTTTTCACTCAACAGACCCTAACACATTCCGTATCACTTGTGTGAAAGAGGCCTTAAAGGTAGTGCCAAATCAGGTATTTCCAGCATATTGTCTTTAGTTCCGGGTTCCCTTTAAGACACAGAGCATGTAGCAGTAGCTTGAAGGTGTGTCCTTACAATGCCTAAACCCCATACGTGTCTTCTTCTGATTTAGACATTAGATAGCTGGTCTGTAGACAAGTGTGGCAGTGGCACTGTTTTTGGGACAAAGAAGCCATGTCTTTGATAATCCTGGACAACCCCTTTAAGGGTAGGTTCACATCATCATTTCGTTTTCCGTTCTTCTGATTCGTCAGAAGAACAGAAAATGAAAATAAAAACCGCGTCCTTTATTTTGAGTGTCTGTTATGCTCATTTTGCATTAATTTTAACCATTTCTGCCTGAGATCCGTTATTTCAGACAAAAAAAAGTCCTCCACAATGTACTTTTTTTGCATGTAAAATAATGGATCTCAGAGGAAAATGGCTAAAATGGATGTAAAATGAGCATAACCAATGCTCAAAATAAAGTATCCGCTTTTTTTAATTTCGTTTTTTGTTCCTCTGATAGATCAGAAGAACGGAAAATGAAACAGTGATGTGAACCTGCCCTAAGGTGCATCACGGCAGACTGTAGAAATATATACACAGTTACAATGACAAACATTTGAAACAGGCCTTTCCCCTGGGAAGTCAGTGACTGACCCCAACACACAGTAGGGTAACTTTCGTAGGAAGCCAATTTGCCTACTTGCGGAGGAAATCCACACAAACACAGGGAGAACATACAAACTCTATGCGGATGTTGTCCCGGATCAGATTCTAACCCAGCTCCGCAAGGCACCAGTGCTAACCACTGGCATCATATTATCCATCATAAACTATACATAAAAACAACAGATTACATGTATATGTTATTTAAATGCCAAGGATATCACTTCCTTGCACCCACCCAACAGCTTGGCTTCACTCAAAACCTCCATATTGGAAACACGGAGCCCTGACCTCCATCTGCTTTTCTTTATTCTTAATGTTCACATCTTTGATCAGTAACAGAACAGAACGTAAGTGTATTGCTAAACTCAGCACAAAATAATACAATTTTTTTTAAAGATATCCAGTGGCCATTATGGATTCTGTTACCTTAGCTTAGGGAATGTGTCCCGGAAGCACCTACAGTAACTCTCTTTCTTTATGGAGGTTCATTTCTATTAGGTGGCCCAAAGGTCTAGCTCTTAGGAGTATCTCAGTGTACTTTCTGTGGCCACCTATGTGACCCATGGACCAAGGGGCTTCAGCTCAGATTGGTTCCATCATCATCCAAGGGTGGTGGGAAAGTATTTACGGCTCCACTTTTTTATAGATGCTAATATGTTAAAAAGTCAAAGAGGAGAGAACAGACCTGAGGATTACAAGGAACCTCTTCCCAACACAATATTAGAGAATGGGGGCATGGGGGTGTAAAACAGCAATGGAAATGGACCTCTTCTCTGTATATATGCTCTTCACAAAAGGATATCGTTTGAAATCTGTTGTATTTTATACAGCATAGCATTTGTAGGTCTCTGAGATCTATCTCCTCTGGGAAATGGCCCATCTGACCCAGAAAGCTGAAGATAATCTGTAGGTTCAAAGAACTGAATGTGCACCTACTTGTTGACATTTCTTCTACCATACTGATATAGTTTTTAGTTTCTCTATATTAATAGTTTCACACCTGCTTTCTAAACATTTTCTAGACATTTGTAGACATCACCTTGACACGTATCATCTTGACCATATTTGCTTATGTTTCTTACTGAATGAGCCTGGGCTCTGCTGATAATTTCATATAAAAGGCAGTCTCAGACTGGGCTTCCTTGGGTCCACCAGAGGAAATGATTCTGAGTGTCCACCCTCCAGCTAGGCAGCTTTTATGCACGTCCACTTTTAACCTTGCAAATGCTGTTGTTATCATTGCGCACACAGGATGTATCATCAATAAAATCCAATAGGTTACTTGAGATTCAGATCCTTGTGGTAAGTGACTGGAACCAATGTTAGCTCCAAATGGGGTTGCCTTCTGCTTGAACTCTGGGGCGCGAATATTGTATCAGAGGCTGGGCATGCCCTGTTCTAATGCAAGAACTTACCTTCTAGTTTTAGTCCTTCCAAATTTGTATTAACAAGTACTGGCAGTGATGGTGCACAGCACTGGAAAAACTGTGGCACAAACATTACACGTCGATTAGGTCCTTCCTAATGGACTTCACTGTGCTTGTCTTTAAGCATGTTTCAGTGAAGTGTCAAAAATATCTAAAATGTTCATTTTTGTAAAGCGCTTTTACAGGTTTTTAATACTGATCACCTATCAGGATAGGTCAGGAATATCAGGTTCCCAGCACCCCCATCAGTTGGCTGTATGAAGAGATGGTGAGATCTTAGGCCTTTTCCTAGCCAATGACGTCATCATGTTCATCAGTCACATGGCCTAGCCGCAGCTCTGCTCCATTCAAATGAAAGGGGTTGAGCTGGAACACCAAGCCTACCTACTATGGACAATGGACAACCTGTGCTTGGTGAGCTGCAAGGAGGCCTTGGTCCTCACCAGAGTGCCACTGTCTTTTCAAACAGCTGATCGGTGAGGGTTCCGGGAAGCAGACCCCCACCAATCTAATATTGATGACCTATCCTGAGGATAGGTCATCAGTATGAACAACCCCTTTAAGGGCTTGTGCACACCGCTGTATTATGGCTTCATAGAGATGTATAGGTCTCCAAAGAGAAAATCTCAGTGTCTGTATGGCAATCCCAGGGGGTGTACGGCTATGTACTAAGAAGCACACTACCTCCATGCACTGCTGTATAGGCTCATGTGCACAAGGCCCTAATCACCAAGTAATTTCATGTCAACAGTTATCTGGGACACCTTCTCATGTAGATGTAGTTTAGAAGACATCTCTTACCCCAACACAAAAGGTTTGCTGTTTTTGATGTTAGATAAATGGTTAAAACGGCAAGCTGTCTGGATTTTCTGCATCATGGAAGAGGTTACTAGCATTTTTGGGGAGTCAGTTTATGTCTGTATACCACTGGTGATAATTATGATGTGGGATCCAAGAAACAATGTCCTAGCTAGGGGCCAATTTGTTTGTGCTCGGCCTGTGAAAGAAAAACCACTTACTGCATAATCCACTGTCCAACATTGAGGACCACCACCAACAGCCCCCTGCGTAATGCCGTGTGGACTGTGGTACATACCCATACATGCCACCATCCCTTCTGCTCATGAGTGACACCATCAGACCTATTCTTGTATATAATCAATGGTTACATAAAGACTAGCAATATTGTAGCAAGAATCTATAGGGTAATAGATGTGTTATATGCTGGACCGCATAGGAAGAAGAGCAGCTTATTATCAGGACTGTCCCAAAACTACTCGCTGTATTACATTAGGTAATTCCTATCCATGCAGTTCTCTAATATGTCGTTAAGACTGGCATCTCTTCTTGCAGAGTGGATATGTGTTGTGTCTTTTATATACCATCTTATTTAATGCACTTGCTAAGGGACTTTAGGTAAGGAGCAAGCATTTCGGTGCATTTGCTCATAAACATGAATGAATTTGTGCACATCAATGTGCGATCATTCATTTTTATCAGGACTAATGTTTCCATTATTGGAACTTATTAGCTTTTTTAGTTTTTTTTGCTAATGAAAATAAATGACTCCTCATGTGTAAGATTGGTGAAGACACAAGTGAGGAGAAGCCCATAGTCCCCAATGAAATGGCAACTTTCATTTTTCTATTGCAAGTCAGATAATAAAATTACCTGTTTAGTTGCTTTTGGAAACTGCTTAAGGGTCCTCCACGAAGTACTTCCTTTTCTAATCTAAAATAAAGGATCTCAGGCAGAAATAGATAAGGCTACTTTCACACTAGCGTTTTAGTTTTCCGGTATTGAGATCCGTCATAGAGGCTCAATACCGGAAAAAAACGCTTCAGTTTTGTCCTCATTCATTGTCAATGGGGACAAAACTGAACAGAACGGAATGCTTCAAAATGCATTCCGTTTAGTTTAGTTGCGTTTCCATACCGTAGAGCGAACCGCAACATGTTGTATTTTGCTTTCCGTCGTGGGATGCCGAGCAAGACGGCACAATCTCTGCCACAATCTTCCACAATACAAAACGGATCCGTCCCCCACTGACTTTCAATGGAGTTAATGACGGAGCCGTCTTGGGTATGTT
Source organism: Bufo gargarizans (assembly GCF_014858855.1). Taxonomy (NCBI): domain Eukaryota; kingdom Metazoa; phylum Chordata; class Amphibia; order Anura; family Bufonidae; genus Bufo; species Bufo gargarizans. The sequence goes on along the minus strand of NC_058086.1, from coordinate 23,437,255 downwards.
ACAGATAATACAACCGGATCCGTTCATGACGGACGCAGATGGTTGTATTATCAGTAACGGGAGTGTTTTTGCTGAACCCTGCCGGATCCAGCAAAAACGCTAGTGTGAAAGTAGCCTAAGGGTACTTTCACACTTGCGGCAGGATGGATCCGACAGGCTGTTGACCATGTTAAATCCGTCCTGCGGCTATTTCGCTGTGCCGCCGGACCGCCGCTCCGTCCCCATTGACTATAATGGGGATGGGGGCGGAGCTCTGGCGCAGCACGGCGGTGCATGGGGAAAGCAGCCGGACTAAAAAGTCGGTATAGTCAATGGGGACGGAGCGGCGGTCCGGTGGCACGGCGAAATAGCCGCAGGACGGATTCAACATGGTCAACAGCCTGTCGGATCCGTCCTGCCGCAAGTGTGAAAGTACCCTTAGGCTACTTTCACACTAGTGTTTTTGCTGGATCCGTCAGGGTTCAGCAAAAACACTCCCGTTACTGATAATACAACCATCTGCGTCCGTCATGAACGGATCCGGTTGTATTATCTGTAACATACCCAAGACGGCTTCGTCATTAACTCCATTGAAAGTCAGTGGGGGACGGATCCGTTTTGTATTGTGGAAGATTGTGGCAGAGAAAACGGATCCATCCCCATTGACTTGCACTGGGTGTCATGCTGGATCCGTCAATGGGGACAGAGCGGCGGTCCGGCGGCACGGCGAAATAGCCGCAGGACGGATCCGACATGGTGAACAGCCTGTCGGATCTGTCCTGCTGCAAGTGTGAAAATACCCTTAGGCCTCTTTCACACGACAGTATGTCCATTTCAGTGTTTTGCGGTCCGTTTTTCACGGATCCGTTGTTCCGTTTTTTGCTTCCGTTGTGGTTCCGTTTCCGTTCCGTTGTTCCGTTCCGTTTTTCCGTATGGCAAATACAGTATACAGTAATTTCATATAAAAAATTGGGCTGGGCATAACTTTTTCAATAGATGGTTCCGCAAAAAACGGAACGGATACGGAAGACATACGGATGCATTTCCGTATGCATTCCGTTTTTTTGCGGACCCATAGACTTTAATGGAGCCACGGAACGTGATTTGCGGCCAAATATAGGACATGTTCTATCTTTAAACGGAACGGAAAAACGGAAATACGGAAACGGAATGCACACGGAGTACATTCCGTTTTTTTTGCGGAACCATTGAAATGAATGGTTCCGTATACGGACCGTATACGGACCGCAAAAAACGGCCCGCAAAACGGAAAAAAAAAACGGTCGTGTGAAAGAGGCCTTAAACGGATGCGAAATGAGCATAACTGAGCATAACGAACCTACCCTCAGGCATAAAAGTGGAATTTTCCATACAGCATCTTTTGTGCTGGTGATTACCCTTTTTTTTTTAAGGGTGTGATATGCATGACATAGGTATTTGCTCCTTATAATTTTTATTTATTACATTATTATTTTAAATATATTTATCCTTTTTTCATAAAGTTAGTTAAAATGGAAGGTATATATTCACTTTCCTTATCTCCCATACGTCAAGGTCATTTCACGTCTACTGTCTATAATAGACACTAACAATTTTGACATGAAACTGTAACTAAGTAGCAGCATTACTTTACCGCACAGTGGAATCAGCATATGGGTTTATTAATACATGTGGTTTGGAAAAGGTCACGGCTGATATATGGCAGAGGTTTACATGTGGTGTCTATGACCCATTACATGTGACTTCTAGTCAGGGTCATTGCATCACCATGCCATATAGAGATTATTATGCTTACTGCATGTATGATAGCCCACATAAGTGAAAGGGATTACAGTACCTAGGAAAGGTCTTAGAGTCCTATTAGTCAAGGCTATTTCAGCCCCAGACGACTTCAAATTGATGATATACAGTACAAGTCAGTCAGCGCTCATTTAAAGGGCCTTTCACACAGTCTGATGCAAACTGAATGAAGGATGAACGATCATGACTACGACTACGACTGTGTTCGTTCTTTCTGCACTAAGTTTGCATATTGTCGGGAGCACGTCCCTGTTTACACGGGGCAAGGTTCTGCTGAAAAACAATGATTTTTGGTGCTGGATAAAAGAAATGAGTATTTTCCAGACCCTAACAATTCAGAGACTTCAAGAAACACTCCCCTAGCCTCATCCTTCACCGCAGGACTGGAAGAATAATCTACTGTCCACCTCTGAATACCATCTGCCACCTTCTTCTTCCTGATAGCCCAGACTGGAATTTCCAGCTCCCTTAGTCGTGTACCTGACATTAGTCGATCTCTACAACAGTGTGGAGACTTGATGTTCCTCTGGCATCTGAATAGGCTGTAGGCTCACAATGGTTTCCAGCAGAATTGTGACCACCCAGGGTGTACAGAGACAGGGCTGTTACTCCATGGATATCTGACTGTTCCTTTATCAGCACTTGAAGAGGACCTGTCATGTTCCCTGACCTGTCTCTTTTAGTAAATACTTGTGTTCCCTATGAAATAGCTATTCTGTCATATATTTTCCTATAGCTCTGAATTGTGCAGTTCCTCAGTAATTCCTCCTAGAAATGAATGAGTTATTTGACAACTGAGTGCTACCATTTCGCTTGTCAAAGGGGTGTGTTCCTACACCGTCTGACTTTGACAGCTTCTATTGGAGAGTGTAGGGGAACAGACCCCAATTGGTAACGCCCAGTTGTAAATTTCTCCATACATTTCTAGTAGGATAAACAGAGGAATGACATGATGTATTGTTACTCCTGTACGCAAGTATTCACTAAACCAGACCTATTGGGAGAGCTGACCAGTCCTCTTTAAAGGGGACTTTTCTTGGACTTAAAGGGAACCTGTCATGTTGAGCTACAGGCAGCATGTTGTAGAGCAGGAGAAGCTGAGCGGATTGATACATAGCTGTGTGCTGTCACAGATTACTATAGTAAAATCATAACTCATGTACTTCAAAGGGAGTCTGTAAGCAGTTTTGACTGTGCTAAACTCCTGACAGCTTTAGGTAGAGGATGGAGATAGCAGGACAAGCATTGTGGAGCTTTAAGGAGTAGAGATAATATGAAATTTTATTCTGCTAGGTTCTGGTTCTGCTTCACTGTGCCCTCTGCAAGCTCACAAGTGATAAAGATTAACGTAGAAGAACCTGGTGACATTTAGCCAGTCATCATCTTCTGCACACGTTTTTAATGTCTAATTAGTCATTTGTGAATTGTGAAACCCTCAAGTCTCTGACACTTCTGTTTTACAACCTCTTGAACCCTTTCTACAAAACTTTAGGAAGTTGCATCAACCACATTGACGCTGTGATTAAAGGGACTACTACATTCGTTACATCATATGACTGTGTAGGTGCCATTTATGACACAATGGGTATACATATACTTGGATGTAGGTGAAAAGTCAATAAAGAAGAAATATTAAGGATGGAAAGAGAATTTCATGAATAACTAGGGTCATGATAATGCAATACAAATGATCATGTAAGTTCCATATCCTGGGCTAATAGCACAATGAACCTCTGAATTGTAAAGGGCTGCAGAATATGTTAGCGCTATATAAATATATGTATATACTGTATATATATATATATATATATACATATATATATTAAATATATAAATAATAAAAATAAATAAAAATTATTATTATTATTATACACATGGGTCCTGAAATCCATCTGGTTTGCCAGTCGATTGTTCTAGAATTGCTTGATGGAAGCAACTAGTCTAAGACAGGTAAAGTTCTCGTAAAGACATTTGGAACAGACCTGTAGTTCTTAAGACCCACAAGATGGGGGGGGGGGGTATTGAAATTAGACAGTCTCCATAACCTCCTTGAAAAAAAATGTTCCTTCATGAAGTTTCTTGTATTTCTCACACCTTTAAGTGGGACAGAATTTATCTATAAAGAAAAGGATCCTTAAGGGTGTAGCTAGAGGGGTCACAACTGAGCCCTGGAGCCTGCCCCAAAATGTTGCTCTGCCCCATAGGAAAAGATTAAATACAACATAATAGGTTGGGGCCCTGTTACGAATTCTGGAGTTACTCCTCTGTCTATCCCTGTATAAGTAATAAAATTTGAGAGTGGTTTCAGTCAAATGACAATTATCTGCCCTAGTTTAGCCCTAGCAGCTAAATGGAGATCATATGTTATTCTGAAGTCAAAAATTATAAAAGAGTTCTGCTAATGCCCATAATTTAATTTTTGTGTGCAGATTATGTCTATATTCTTTTACATTCGTTCCCTCTTTCATATCAGAAGAAGACACAGTCTTACCATTGACTCAAGATTCACAATTTTGGACTCAGACTAAAGTCAATAGTCATGCACGACTTTACAGACATCTCAGCACCTTTCTCCAGCAGGCTATAGTCAGCAGATTTGTGACTAGAGGAACAGACAATATTGTGGAGTAGAAGTGGTGTGGATAAAGTCGTATAGGGTAGACCTTCCATTTTTTTCTTCATGATTCAGTGTCCTATACGTACGATTAAAGTTTAACTGTTATTTTTTATTTATTTTGTCATCGGGGCATGTCTGAGATTTTCATTGGTGGGATCCAGGTACAGGGACAACACTCATGGTGAATTGACAGAATTGTTCAGCAAGAGTCGAAAGACTGGTTTACAGGCCAACACTGCTCGCTCCATGCTCAGGAGAGCACATCTGAGAACTTCTGTCCCCTAATTTTGACGAATGATCTCACATTTAAGACCTCAACCGATCAATTCTTCTGATAGTTAAAGTTGATTTTTGGTCAGTACCCATCACTGTATGGTATTCCAAATTCACGTAGGTCCTTGTGGCATCTCTGTGTGCTTGTAGCACATCTGAAAAATATCTACTCCACAAAATGGTGGCATAATAAATGATGTTATAAATCTGTTGGGGGACATATCTCTAGACCGGCATGTTGTATGCCAGTCTTGATTCCCCCTGTGCTGCTGGAGGATGGCCCAAATGTATGCAGAGGTACGCGCCTCACATATATTTGGCGCATCTTCCAGCCATGCCGCGTAACACACTTAAATCTATAGCAGCCTCTTATCTGCCATAGATTTAAGTCTTTCTTCACGTCACAAAAAAGGCATGATGAAAGATAAATGTGGCAGTCCTGCAGCCCCTCCTACTCCCCGCCGGCGGCATGCCCCCTTTCCTTGCCACTTCTGAAAAGTGATGCAAAATAATCAAGAATAGGATATGTCTTTTGCTTAACTGTGGAAGGGTCTGCATCCAATCCATAAAAAATGCAGATCGGTCCAAAAATATGATCATGTGAATGGGGCGGCTCATGCACACAAATGTATTTTTTGTCCACATCCGATTTACATTCTTTGAGGGTCAGATGGAGACCCACTTACTTCAATGGCGCCGCAAAAGATGTCCGCATCCGTACGTCCATTCTATGGCGTCTGCAAAAATATAGAACATGTCCTATTCTTGTCTGCATTACGGACAAGGATAGGACAGTTCTATTATAGGCCGGAAGTTCCATTCTGCAAAATGCGGAACGCACATGGCCGGAATCCACAATTTGCGGACGGCAAAACAGGCTACTGTCATGTGCATGATCCCTTAGTGTTATAGATGCCTTAGGGTACGACCACAGCAGGCAGATGTTCTGCAGTGTTTGTCGCTGATTTTGCTGCAGATTTGCCTTACCCTATGCATTGCAAAGGGTAAGATATGTGTTGGAAATCCACACCATATATTGATATCTTGAGGATTTAAAATCCGAACCGCAGGTAATTTTCTGCTGTGGATTCGTTATGCAGCGCATGGATGTGTTTGGCTACTATAAACTGCTCAGATTTTCAGCATGCAATTCTCCTACAGAAAACGTGGGTGTTTCCACTACGTTGGGTCGCACCCTAAATTGACTCCTTCTATATAACCCTAGTTCATGCTATGGAGCACACTTCAGTTCCATGTGTTTGTTCCATCTGAATGTTTGCCAAATTTAAAGGGGTTGTCCCATGAAAAATATTCTACATTTTCCAAAGCAGCACCTGGGTCTGACTGATTTTGTAATTGTATGCAATTTAAAAATTAGTGTAGCCTCTGAGTTATTCAATTAAATCTATCTGCTTTCCTTATTTCTCTGTCCACTTTACTGAAGTGGTCACACATGCTCACTTCCATTCTTCAACTGCCACCAGCCCTTTCTTCTGTTAGAAGCTGTGACAGTTAGGCTGGGTTCAGACCTGAGCGTACTGAACGTACGCTCTGTATGCGCGATTGTACGGGCGTTTGCAATCGCGCATTCAGAGACAAGCGAACTCCCATTGTCGCGCGTTCCCGCTGAAGTCTATGTACGGGAATGCGCGACAAGACGCCCCAAAGAAGCTCCTGTACTTCTTGGGGCGTCGGGCGTTTTACAGCGCGATCGTACGCGCTGTAAAACGCTCAGGTGAGAACCACTCCCATAGGGAATCATTGGTTCTTGCCTGTTGAGCGTTTTACAGCGCGTAGGAACGCGCTGTAAAACGCTCAGGTCTGAACCCAGCCTTACAGAGAGAAAGCGGAAGCACAAAAGACATGCCCTCTGAGAAATGATATGCCCCCTCAGAAAGGACATGCTCCCTGAGAAAGGACACAGTCCCTGAGAAAGGACATCTCCTGAGGCTAGTTTCACACTAGCGGCAGGGGAGTCCGGCAGGCTGTTTCGGCGGGTAAACAGCCTGTTGGATCCGTCCTGCCGCTATTACACGTGTGCCCCTAAACTTCCGCTATATTGACTATAATGGGGGCGGGGCGGAGTTCCGGCAGCAACACGGCAGCGCACGGCGAGAGGCAGCCGGACTAAAAGTACTGCATGTCGTACTTTTAGATGCTGAAGAAGGACAAACCCCTTGAGATGTCAGCTTGATATAAATCTAGCAGAGCAATGACTGGGGAGATCTCTGGATCCCTGTGAGGCACAGGGCTGGTTCTAGCTTTGTTAGAAAGAGATTGTCTTGTCCTATATGATGTCTCATTTTCATTTTTTACATTAATCATGGGACAAGTCCTATAATATTTCAGCTGATTTGTAGTTTTATGTTTCGATAATGCTTCTTGACGCATTATAATAAAATGTTATCTGTGAGTTAATGATTCCATTTTTTCTTAAAATCTCTTCACCTGCAAATTCTTGTTAGAAAGAATTCCAGCCTCTGCCAAACACAGGAAGCCATCAGATCCTACCCACTGCGAAGTTAATGTATAACTACGAGAAGTGATTCTATAAAAGAGAACATAAATACAAAGCATATTAACTCAGACAAGGAAAAAAAAAAACCTCGATAACGATATCTAACTGGTTAGCGCTGCAGATTTTATGGTTGAGGAACTGGATAATGGGTGCGTCCAGGGCAGCAAATCACAAGCCAGTGAAATTGTAATAGGCCATACCGATCATTATCAAGTCCTATATGGGTTCACACGCAAGAGGTAGTCCTGCCCTGTGCAAACAGCGTTTGTGGCATCATGGCCGAGTGCTCTCTGGCGTCACACCTCTCCGGGGAAACCAGAAAAAAGACTCAACTATGAAGGCGATAAATGTATTTTGCAAACACTGCTGGCAAAAGCTACACGTCAAACGCCCCTCCTTTAGCTCAGAGGTACAGCAGAGAAAATGGCGGCTCTGCTGCGTTCGTAAAACCAAAAATCTCCGCCAGCTTCTTAGGAGTAGCAATGACGAGTATAGATTTGGTGATACATTTTTATTTTTGTTAGTCTAAACCAGAACTGGATCCCAAGGTCATAGCAGTTGGTGGGTGGCCCTCGTGCTGGGGATGGCACCAACGGGAAGGGTTGACTCACTTTGCATAGATGGAAATGGGGCCATCAGGACAAGCAATAACTGAGCGCTAAATTTCATGGCCAGCTAGTTAGCATACCTTGGTGCAGTGATGTACCGTCAGTAGAAAAAAGGTGTAGCAGCACTTATGTTTATTGGGCAGTGTCAGCGGTGTTAGGTTCTAGCCTGAGGGCCCCAGGTAGACAATATCAAAAGAAAAAAAGGCCCTCCTGTCTTATATTCTACCTAAATCCCATAGCCTGACTGATCAGCCTGTACATATATGTCCTCTTTTTAGATAGTCCGCAGGCTGGTATACTGTACATCCATTCCACTGACCAACCATGAGATGGAGATTAGGCATCTTTAGAATATACAGTATAATACTATAGGTAGTCCAATCTTTTTTGGTGAATAAACCTGAAGTACCATCAATAGAGCCAGACCACGCAGTCGCCATGGGGCCCGTGATTTTGAGGGACCCATTCTGGTTGAATGACCCTGCCCCCTTTCTGACCTGAATACGGACCTCACTAATGCTAGACCAGCAGCTAAATGGAAGTTGATCCCTCCCCAGGGCATCGCACGGCGTACCTCTTCCTGATGCCTTCTTCTTTGTGTTCCATTGCTGATGATGTCAGCTTCCTAATGGCTCCTGCCTGCTTAATGGCTAGATGAATTTGACCTGACCTCTGTTCTGGGCTCTGGCTTTGACTGTGCCTCAGTCCTGCTACCGGCACTAATGCAGTGAGGCTCCTGCCTGCTTAATGGCTAGATGAATTTGACCTGACCTCTGTTCTGGGCTCTGGCTTTGACTGTGCCTCAGTCCTGCTACCGGCACTAATGCAGTGAGGGTTCTTCCTGCACTGAGGTGGGATTCCACCCAGCTACAAGCTCACCCCCTATAGTCACGACACACCCCTCCCCATAAGTTGGATAATAAAGCAACTTTGTTTCACCCATACCACTCTGATTAGTTAAAGTAGATCTGAGTTTTGCTATGGCATCCAATTATGTCTATGTTTTCTTTGTATGTATTACTTTGTGGGTTAGGGCCACCAAATGTAATCCTTGTCCCAAGCAGTATCAGACTGTGGTTCCTTGGGCCTATCCGAGGATATCAGAATAGGTTCCTTTCTGAAGAACTTATGCTTCCTGTTGCGAAATTTTCTAGTAAAAATAGTTTCTTTCTTCATTTCGCATGGAAAAATTGGATTGACTAAATTTATAATTTCCTGTGAAAATCCAAATAAGAATATTTCAGTGTCATAGGGAATATTTGTGCTGAGACCATTGGCCTTTAATTCATTGGGGCCCACTCTCAGAATATTGGGGTTTTTCCAATTGTTTTATTCTTCCTGTAGGAGCCTCTGGGCCCCGAGATGCACACCCGTCCTGTAAACTTTCTCACACAGAAAGAAAAATAAAAAGTTCACTGTATCCAATGCTCTTCCTTGACCAATAACTTCCATTTTAAGTTTCCTGTTGTAAGTCCCAGTTCAAGGACACAAAAGTAATACTGTGGGTGACAACAGGAAAGTTAGAAACGGTCTGTGGGAATTGTAGAATCTGAAATACACATAAGTACAGTAAGGACCCTGTGTCCGTTGGTTCAGTTACACTGAAAATTCATTATTTAAATTGTGTGTCGTTCTGAGAAGCCTTGACGGTTATTAGATGAACTCTCAGAGGACGGCAATGCTCGTGTGTAGTAACCCCAGGAGAAGTGATGCCAGAATATCAGATGTGAAGCTGGAGAGGTATATAAAGCTTCTGCAGTATACAGTGTGCCCTACTTGTGTGGCAAGGGTGGACACAGACAGGAGAGGGCCCCTGTGCCAGACCAGCAAAAGGGCCCCTTGCTCTCAAACTGCTCATTATAGAGCCCCTCAATGGCTCTCTAGCCATCCACAGATGCCTGAGAATGAAAGTCCTTAGCTAAGTCCATTACATACAGTCTTACAGGCAGCAGAACTTTCAAGGTGACAATGCCCCCCCCCCCTATGGTATGTCCGCCCCTGATTTGTGGTTTCAGACACCTGCAGGAGGTCTTGGAAATTATTCCCTGCAGATACAGTGGTCCTACTGGAAATGTAACAGCTAACTCTGTGTATGGTAATGTTAGTATCTATCTGTCTGCATCTATCTATCTATCTATCTATCTATCATCTCTCTGTCTATCTATCAATCTATTTCTCTACTCTATAAATTATAAACTATATTTCTACAATTATGTTTATATATAATTATATTTATAATTCTATATTTCTGTCAATATCCATATCTGACTTTTCTGTCTATCTCTCTGTTATCTATCTACTATCTATCTCTCTATTTGTCTGTTTATTCATTGTCTATCTCTCATATATATATATATATATATATATGTCTTCTATCTATCTATCTCATATTTATCTATCTCATATCTATCTATCTAATGTATACTATCTATTTATCTGTCAATATATTTCTCAAATCTATAAATTATAATCATATTTATAGTTCTATATTTCTGTCAATATCCATATCTGACTTACCTGTCTATCTCCCTGTTATCTGACTAACATCTATCTCTCTATTTGTCTGTTTATTCATTGTCTAGCTCTCATATATCTATATATGTCTTCTATCTATTTATCTATCATATGTATTATATCTATCTATCTATCTCATATCTATCTATCATATGTATACTATCTATTTATCTGTCAATCTATTTCAGAACTCTACAAATTATAATCATATTTATAATTCTATATTTCTGTCAATAACCATATCTGACCTAACTGTCTATCTCTCTATTATCTTTCTACCATATACCACCTACAAATTGCTTAGAAAAAGCTCCCACGCAAAAAACTATTATCATCAATAGTTTCTTTATTAGACATCCATTAAGGTATATCATAAAACACATACAGGAAGACAGTAGTTCTGGTAGAACCAAAGTGTTACAAACATATATATATAAAAAAGAGAGAGAGAGAGCTCCAGACCTGGGTCAGTAAGGAATTGATATTGCTGTATTATATGCATTAACACTTTTTTTCTCTCCCCCCTGCAGTTTGGTTGTGTGAGGTGGCACACAGGCTCACATAGCCATACTGGCTATTGTGTTCTGCTACATATGCTCTGTGTGCATTGTACAGGTCCTTCTAAAAAAATTAGCATATTGTGATAAAGTTCATTATTTTCTGTAATGTACTGATAAACATTAGACTTTCATATATTTTAGATTCATTACACACCAACTGAAGAAGTTCAAGCCTTTTATTGTTTTAATATTGATGATTTTGGCATACAGCTCATGAAAACCCAAATTTCCTATCTAAAAAAATTAGCATATTTCATCCGACCAATAAAAGAAAAGTGTTTTTAATACAAAAAAAGTCAACCTTCAAATAATTATGTTCAGTTATGCACTCAATACTTGGTCGGGAATCCTTTTGCAGAAATGACTGCTACAATGAGGCGTGGCATGGAGGCAATCAGCCTGTGGCACTGCTGAGGTGTTATGGAGGCCCAGGATGCTTCGATAGCGGCCTTAAGCTCATCCAGAGTGTTGGGTCTTGCGTCTCTCAACCTTCTCTTCCCAATATCCCACAGATTCTCTATGGGGTTCAGGTCAGGAGAGTTGGCAGGCCAATTGAGCACAGTAATACCATGGTCAGTAAACCATTTACCAGTGGTTTTGGCACTGTGAGCAGGTGCCAGGTCGTGCTGAAAAATGAAATCTTCATCTCCATAAAGCTTTTCAGCAGATGGAAGCATGAAGTGCTCCAAAATCTCCTGATAGCTAGCTGCATTGACCCTGCCCTTGATAAAACACAGCGGACCAACACCAGCAGCTGACATGGCACCCCAGACCATCACTGACTGTGGGTACTTGACACTGGACTTCAGGCATTTTGGCATTTCCCTCTCCCCAGTCTTCCTCTAGACTCTGGCACCTTGATTTCCGAATGACATGCAAAATTAGCTTTCATCCGAAAAAAGTACTTTGGACCCCTGAGCAACAGTCCAGTGCTGCTTCTCTATAGCCCAGGTCAGGCGCTTCTGCCGCTGTTTCTGGGGAATGCGGCACCTGTAGCCCATTTCCTGCACACGCCTGTACACGGTGGCTCTGGATGTTTCTACTCCAGACTCAGTCCACTGCTTCCGCAGGTCCCCCAAGGTCTGGAATAGGTCCTTCTCCACAATCTTCCTCAGGGTCCGGTCACCTCTTCTCATTGTGCAGCGTTTTCTGCCACACTTTTTCCTTCCCACAGACTTCCCACTGAGGTGCCTTGATACAGCACTCTGGGAACAGCCTATTCGTTCAGAAATTTATTTCTGTGTCTTACCCTCTTGCTTGAGGGTGTCAATGATGGCCTTCTGGACAGCAGTCAGGTCGGCAGTCTTACCCATGATTGCGGTTTTGAGTAATGAACCAGGCTGGGAGTTTTTAAAAGCCTCAGGAATATTTTGCAGGTGTTTAGAGTTAATTAGTTGATTCAGATGATTAGGTTAATAGCTTGTTTAGAGAACCTTTTCATGATATGCTAATTTTTTTAGATAGGAATTTTGGGTTTTCATGAGCTGTATGCCAAAATCATCAATATTAAAACAATAAAAGGCTTGAACTACTTCAGTTGGTGTGTAATGAATCTAAAATATATGAAAGTCTAATGTTTATCAGTACATTACAGAAAATAATGAACTTTATCACAATATGCTAATTTTTTTAGAAGGACCTGTATATGGGCCTCACTCAACTGGAATTGCTATTGCTGTAGGTGGGGGGGGGGGATACTAGTCCCTGTGGTGGGTCTGAAGCTCTCTCTGTTTTTATATATATATGTTTGTAACACTTTGGTTCTACCAGAACTACTGTCTTCCTGTATGTGTTTTATGATATACCTTAATGGATGTCTAATAAAGAAACTATTGATGATAATAGTTTTTTGCGTGGGAGCTTTTTCTAAGCAATTTGTAGGTGGTATACGAATAACTCCATGCGGGATATTTATGATAGAAACTTTTTTGGTGTTTTATCTTTCTACCATCTATCTTTCCATTTGTTTATTGATATCTTTATTATCTTTCTATCTATCTATCTATCTATCTATCCATCCATCTGTCATTTATCTACATTCTATCTCTCTATCTGTTTATTATCTATGTGCACTTTCTGTCTATTTCTCTATTATCTGATCAGTTTTCTTTTTGAGGTCCTATTTAAGCGTCATCTCAATGATCCGTTGCCATATTCCTTCACATAAAGGAAGTTCACCATATCCCTTAGGGACAATTACGTGTAAACTGGATACTAAAATAAGAAAAGTGAGGGAAAGGTTATCCTAATAAACTGTACACATCGAGCTTCTCATGAAGCTTGAAATAATTCCTGAAAACATCGTTGAGTAGGAGGAACAGCAGGGACTCCAGTCCTGGACGTCTCATTGTCTACGTACATGTGAAACACTGGAATCGAGTGAACAGGATTCTGTTTGTTATCAGATGAGGCTTCTGGGAAACGACTGGCGGCTCCGCAGGTTCAGTTCTCATTAGTTTTCTTTAAGGCCTGGAAATATCTGGATATTGTTAATCATCTATGGTCATTTTCTGAGGCTCATGTTGAAGCTCCTGGGCCCCAATACAAAATCTTTGATGGGCCTTTTCATCTTGTGAATGAGAGGTCTTATATGGCAGAGGCACTTGCTAATTGCTGCCTCTGAACTTTCCTATTTGTTACAGCCCCCAAAATCTTATCATTTAGCTGAGTCCCCTGTTTTTAGATTTATAGGGAGCCTGTCACTGTGGCATGTCCGTCCCTTTTATTTATCCTCTTCACCATTCACTTAAAGGGGTCACATGACACAATTTAAATTTGAGTCCTCTGAAGTAGGTATAGTAGGCTGCCTGGTTGGCATGCATTTAAAGGGGTTATATAATGAAATCAGACGTCATATAGCACATGACAATCCCTTTCTAACAAAGTTAGAACCAGCCCTGTACCTCACATGGATCCAGAGATCTCCACAGTCATTGCTCCAATTTATCTGCTAGATTTTCTTCAGACTGGCAGCTCGGAGGAGGGGGGGTGTCCTTTCTTCGGGACATGTCCTTCCTGCTGCTGCTTTCTCCTTATAACTGGACAGATATGAAAATAATAGAAGATGGAATTAATTCTGCTTTCTGGGAAGTTAAGCCTTTACAATCCCAAACAAGGCGTAAAGAGATCCAAAGACTGGAATGCCCATGGTCAGTCTGTACAACAGAACATCCCCAGTCCCTGCCTTTAGATGATCTGGAATGGCATTTTACTCCTGAAATAGTTTCTGCTTTTCCAGACCTTTGTTCTGGAATGACCCCCAAGGGAGCTGCTGATGGTTCGCTGAGAAATTCAACGAAGGGCCTGGTGGTGACGTTTCTGACTTTCCCTATAACTGTCACAGCTTCTAACAGTAGATACAGCTGATGACAGTTTAAGGATGGAACTGAGCATGTGCGACCACCTCAGCAATGTTACAGAGGTGGACGGTGAAATAAGGAAAAGGACAAACAGCAGGTGAAGCTATATAAATACATTTACTGAATAACTGTGACATAATGTACATGTGCTGGGTCAGCACACAGGACACATCGGTGGGATAACTGAGTACAGCAGGACTAATGGTGAATTCAGGATTTCATTGTATATTGACTGACAGACATTATGCAGAGATGCTGCTGTCTATAGACTTTCAGACATGATGGTGCGGTAGATACTTTATAAAGTTCTGCATTTCATTAAACCACTATTCACCTGTCAGATACCTGTGCAGAATTAACTGAATGCCTGGGTCACATGACAGGAGTGCCTGGGTCACATGACAGGAGTGCCTGGGTCACATGACACAAGTGCCTGGGCCACATGACACGAGTCTAAGGCCTAATTCAGACAGCTGTCCCTGATTTACATTCTCAAAAAACACACAGATGTAATTCTGGGGAACATATACTTCAATAAATGAGTCTTGGACAGAAAATAGACAATGAAAAATGGACAAAAAAAGCAAAAGGGATTATTTAAGCCCTATAATGACCCCCCTAATGCCGGGGGCCCTCATACAGGTTATACTTACCCTGCTCCCCGGCACCCTTATCGCTCCTGGTCCCTGCACAGCCACCGCTGCATCTTGCGACGGGGGGAGTAGCAAATAGCAGGTCGCAACGGGGTTGAGTCTCCCTGGTGTCACCCTTGATGCTAGGAGGCTTATCCCCTTTGCGGTCTGCTATTGGCTGCCCCCACCCCCGTTTTGATCAGCGGTGGCCATGCTGGGATCAAAAGTGATGCAGGCGCCGGAGAGTGGGGTAAGTATAAACTATATGAGGGGCTCGGGCATTAGGGGGGTCATAATAGAGGTTGGATAACCCCTTTAATGATGTTTCTCAGACATGAGCATTGAACCATTGATTTTAATGGGTCCGTCTGCAGTCTGATGCGCACATGGATGGAAAGTACCGTCCCATGAATCAGGCCTGAGGGTCCCATGACTGTTGCCATGTTTAGTCCTATTCAGTTCACTGATGGATGCATTAAACAGGATTAATCACAGCTATAAGTATTTTTGTGACCCAGACTACAACACCGGTATAAGAAAGCCATGTCAGCAGAATGTTACATACATGTATATTAAAAAAGTGTATGATTTTCTATTCTATAAGCAAAAAAATAAAATTAAATTTAAACATACGAACCAGATTACCCTTGTTTTGGCTCACTTAAGCCTCATGCACACGGCCGTGCCGTTTTTTTGCGATCCGCAAAAAACGGAAGCCGTCCATGTTGCCTTCCGCAATTTGCTGAACGGAATGGGCGCCGGCAATATAAATGCCTATTCTTGTCCGCAAAGCGCGGACAAGAGCAGGACATGTTATATTTTTTTAGCGGGGCCACGGAATCTTTTGCGACCCCAAAACGGCGGCTCGGATGCAAACCCAAACAACGGTCGTGTTCATGAGGCCTAAGTCGTATGGCTATGGCCTGATAATCATGGCATTACATATGAAAGCCTCCACTGCTTACACCTGTTGCACAAGCCTGACACAACCACAGAGCAGACCTCTTATCACAAGCTACAAATAACTCCACTTTTTTCAGTGAACTTTGGCTGGAAATCAATAAACCAATAAATGCGCTTGTGCTGAACACGTGTATTTAGAAAATGTTACTTTTGTGCACAAGGCTGAAAAACGACTGGTTTGCTAATATGGGTAATAATAAAAGTGTAATTTTGTATTTTAGATATAATCTGCATAAAAGAGTAACTTTGTAGACATATTACATTACTTATCTTGTACTGTTACTAATTTACAACTTGCCTTAAACTCGAGGGTTGCATTAAGAATTCTGCGTGCTTCAGAGCTGAAATCTCCCAGCATTCACTGCTTGCTCATTGCCTGTGTTAGATTCTGAGAAGGGTCCTCTTTCCACCAGACACTGCCAGATCCTATTATAATAAATGGGAATCTGGCGGTGCTTGTCCGTGTCTAGATACGGTAACTTCTGTAGTTACTGGTGGGACAGGCTACTGGGTTTACCAAACTGAGATGTGAACTTAGCCTGAGTTTGTCATCTCTTTCCAGTAGTAACCTGCAGAATTATGAATGCAGCTCTGGACTAGTATTTATAAAATTACATGGTTGTTTTACAAGGAAAGTTACTCAGCTTTTTATGTAGATCATTCCTATACGAAAACTTTAACATGTAAGATAATCATCCAGACATAGTGTTGCCTTAATGCAGGCATGTCCAAACTGTGGCCCTCCAGCTGTTGCAAAACTACAACTCCCAGCATGCCCTAATAGCTGTAAGCTATCCAGGCATGCTGGGAGTTGTAGTTTTGCAACAGCTGGAGGGCCGCAGTTTGGACATGCCTGCCTTAATGGATACCACTATGTAGAGTCCTTTTGACGTTTTCCGAAATACCCATGAACACATACTATAGAGCAGGGATGCTCGAACTGCGGCCCTCCAGCTGTTGTAAAACTACAACTCCCACCATGCCCTGCTATAGGCTGATAGCTGTAGGCTGTCCAGGCATGCTGGGAGTTTTAGTTTTGCAGCAGCTGGAAGGCCGCAGGTTGGGCATCCCTGTTATAGGGTATATACATCTGGGATTTCTGCCAGGTTGATGTTCATTTACTGTGTATGTAGCTCTGTATTTCTAGGCAAAATGCCAAATTAATGAATTGCAAGAAGTTATATATTAGCAGACAGTATGCAAATAACGGTATTCAGCATGGAGCTGATCTTAATACTCTACTGGCTGCAAACACATTGCATTGATATAGTGATGCTGACAAAAGCAAAATCATTCTCAGGCCTCGTGCGTGTGGTTGTGTCCGTGAAATATGGATCCGCAAAACTGGGCTAGCTTCAAAGTGTTCATTAAACCTGCTGTTTAATTTATGGAAAGGCCACACTGATCTGCAATGGCCTCATAGGAATAAATGGCTCAACCTGCTATCAAAAGAGAAAAATTGGACAGCACACTGAAGAAAAATGCAGTCGTCTGCATGAGCCCTAAGCCACCAAATGCCATTTCGACAAATGAAGTGTTCTAGGAGTAAGCGAGAAACTAAGATGAGACGTGGTTGGTGACGCAGTGTGACTCAGAGAGCGGCTGTGTGGTTTGCAGGCTCAACACGCAGTGTGTATACTGATAAACCTTGTGAAATCCATAGACATAAAATGCAAAATGGATAAAAAGAGAGGGCACTTACCATGTGCCATGATATGATTTATGCCTTCTTACGGGGGGAGAGGGGCCTTTGGGCCCCTTAAGCCATCAGAATCTGGATACAACTGCAATCTTTTTATTGCTACATGCTATTTCACGGCGTGATCCAGTAGTATAAGAAAAGTTCAATAATAGGAGAAAATTGTAGTTTCCTAAAGGGGTTATCCAGGAATCGATAAGGATGACCCATCCTCAGGGTGAGCTGATTCCGAGAGTTGCCGCTCTCCCTGGAGCTCTGGTGAACGCAGGCAGCATTCCAAGCACAGCGCCGTACATGGTATAGTGACCGTGCTTGGTATTGCAGCTCAGCCACATTGGCTTGAATGAGGCTGAACTGCTCCTAGGCCATGTGATCGATGTACGGTGATATCACATGGCCCAGGAAGAGGCCGCAGTACTCATGGCGCACAGACCTATTGTAATAGCTGATCGATGAGCGTCCCAGGTGTCAGATCCCCGCCGATCTGATATTAATAATCTATCCAGAGGATAGGTCATCAATGTAAATTCCCAGAAAACCCCTTAAAATTCAAAGAACTGCTGTGTTGCCCATATTTCTACACTGAGCTATAGAAGAACTTTCACATGTGTCAAACCTTTTCTCTCTACTCTATAATTATGGTCTATAAAGTTTTCAGTTGACATGACAGCTTTGAGGTCAAAAGTTTGCAGCAGGTATTCAGGAGCCGCATATCCTGTTAGACAGAAGTTTCTAAAATTGGGGTTGTCTTGACTGTAATGTATATTATGTCGCAGTAACCACAAAAGGAAGGCAATGAATATAAAATAATGATTTATAAGCGTCTCAGTTGTAGCAATGGTATCGGACTCTTGAGTCCAGAATTGCAGAGTTAAAGAATTTGCGGCACTACTTTTAAAGGGGTTGTCCGGGTTCAGAGCTGGACGCGGACATTCCTCCATTTTCACCCAGACAGCCCCCCTGACTTGAGCATCGGAGCAGTGCTTGCTCCGATGCTCTCCTTTGCCCTGCGCTAAATCGCGCAGGGCAAAGGCATTTTCTGGAGTTCCGCCCAGCAGTGAGCCCGGTGACGTCACCGGCACTGATGGGCGGGCTGTCCTAGCCTGTAAAACGCCTAAGGCAGCGCTAAAGACCGCCCATCAGAGCCGGTGACGTCACCGAACACACTGCCGGGAGAAAGCTTCCACCCAGCAGTGTGTTATTGTAAATAAAAGAGCCCTTGCCCTGCGCAATCCAGCGCAGGGCACGGGAGCGCTTCGGAGCATGAAATGCTGGGTGAAATTATGGGTATGTCCGGGATCAGCTCTGAACCCAGACAACCCCTTTAACAGATACAAAGTGAATCACATGTATGAATCCAGATAACAAAATTCTAGTAGTGCTCGATCCTCTCAACACAGTGGTGACGGCCTTCCCAACTTCATACCCTCCTTCCATCAATTCCAGATATGGCTTGATAAAGGTCCTTAGAAACGTTGCTTGAATTAATCTGGATTTTCTTAATCTCCGCTGAGAAAGACATGTAACATTGTTGCACAGATTACTTGTTTGTTATATGGATTAATAAATGTGATTCACTTCACATCTTTATAATTATTTTATTCTATCTTTATGGGAGAAAACTAAAGATGTGACACTTTGATACAATGTAAAGTAGTCAGTGTACGGCTCGTATAACGGTGTAAATTTGTTGTGCCCCCATAATAACTCAACACACAGCCATTAATGTCTAAAAGTCAGTACACCCCTAAGTGAAAATGGCCAAATTGTGTCAAAAGTTTGTGTGGCCACCATTGTACACTGACTACTTTACATTGTATCAAAGTGTCAGATCTTCAGTGTTGTCCCATTAAAAGATAGAATAAAATATTTACATAAATGTCACTTTTGTGAGATACTGTATATCTCGGGTTCTATGATTCTTTCCAATGGAGATACTTTTTATAGTGTGACAATCCATGAGAATGACAGTCCCATGTGACAGTCCTATGTAAATATGATTTCTATGTAGCTATAGTCCAGTTGTCAAAGCTGAGCGGGTACTAACTGCTCATATGTGCCTGTGTGCCAATACACTACGTGTTCACAGACAAAGTCTGCACACCCCACCTTATACAAAAGAAAAATCTTTATTTAAGCAAATATGTAGATATAGAAATTTAAAAACATCTAAAAACAAAAGAGAAATCTCAGAAGGCAGTACATGTAGACATGCCCTGCACATGGCGTCCGTCCGTCCAGAGGTATTCAGGATATCACTGCTGCAGCCCCAACAATATGCCACTGGCTGCAGCCTGGATATAGGATGGAGCGGCAGGATTGGATCAGGGGGGCTTAAGTGTAAGTGATTTTATCATTTTATCAAGCCCCGGGCAGTTTCCAGAAATAAAAAAAAATGACGTTGACAACCCCTTTAATAGGATAAAAGTCAACTGCTGTTTGGAGTGATCTAAATATCATCGGTCATTAGACTGACCACCACCCTAGGCAGCTCAGTTACTAATCCAGTACCAGTCACCCTGATTTTAATGATGACAGATACCAGTGGTTTGAGGGTCTAAAATTAGATATTCCAGCTTTCCAAAGAGGACAGAGGTTGAGATGAAGCCCTAACCACAGCTGTTTATCATTTTTTTGTGAAATTATTGTCCAGTAATTCCAGATTAGTTACTGATATAGTTATCTTCTGTGAAAAATTAAAGAATTGAATGCCAGTTTGAGTGAGTCACTGAATTGAGGAACACATTGGTTGTTTTTGTCAAGAGGAATTTGTGGGAGCAGCTCATGGATCACACTCGAGAATTCCTGGAAGAGTGGCAAGACATTCCACCGATGTATGATTGCCAGTTATACTGAAAGAAAATACATTATGTTCTAACTATGTTTTGGGCTATCAGGGTCTAGGAGCTCTTCCACCATCTTGGGCACCTAATGGCCTCCACTACCTAATCTCCGTGATCCTATCCACCCATAAAGAGAAGAAGAGGTGACCTTCCAAGTCTGTAGCGTTCTCTTAGATGTTTCAGGAAGTTGTCTTCATAATTCCCATAGAGTTTAGTGGAAAAAGCCACATGAATGCATAGGCACCTTCTATATTTGGCTGTGATACAGGGAGGGCTAGCGCTATGTGGGATGATTCTATTTGTTACCATTTGAGGGTCTTGCCCCCACATAATGCTGCCATTTAGTCCTCGAATAATACTACAATAGAGTGACCAATTAGATTAGATAGCATTCGGCAGCTCATACTGTATCTCTGTTGGCTAAATTGAGCATCCTGAATGGGTAGGGGAAAAATGATAGTGCCAGACTCTTCTGGCAGTGGCTTGTCCCCTTCAAGTACAAAAGGATCGAGCAGTTGAAATTCATCTGCCCAATCCTTAGTGGCGAGATTTTTTCAGGTTATAATGGAAATAGCTTCCTGGCATGAAGTTATTCATATTTTATTAAGCAATGTGAATTATAACTCTCAGAAATCACAGATTTCAAAAATGAGATTGACACACCAATTAAATAATGAAATAACGCTTAGCTGGTAGTCATCTGATCTGCTGTCGCTTCCTGGGGAACGCTGTGGAAATCTCATGTGATCTCAGTAGTCTTGCTTAATAACTTGGCCATGAGAATGTCAAGAACATTTACATTTATGATTGTTTATTCATGTCAATACCTGGACGACATAAAATTAGGCAGTATGGACAATGTTGACATATGTCCCTTCTAAGTTTTTATGAGTGTTAGCACTGTAACGTAAAGGGGTTGTCCAGGGTGTAGATAACTGATGACGTACCCTCAGGATAGGTCATCAGTATCCGATCTGAAAGCTGTTGGAAAGGGCTGTGGCAGGTACTATATCTTCTTATGGAGAACGCCTTAATCAGCGTGCAGAGGTTTATAGGCCATACATGCTCCTGTGGAATTCTAGGAAGAAGGTATGCAAATGAGCTCTCAGAAAGCTGTGGCTGTGGCGCTCATGCAAGCACTGCGCTCTCTTCGATGTTTACCTGCACGCCTTCTCCCTTGTGGAGTTGCAGTGCAATTACAACTTCCACTTCCATTCACTTTAATGGGGTTGTGCCCTTTTCTGGGGGGAGGGGTTTGACCAACCCCCTCTTCCTTGGTGCTGGGGAAGCATATTTACCTTCTCCCCGGTGCTGCGTCCCGACTCCTTCTCATCCTCCGCCACAGCTTCTCCACTCAGCTCACAAGATGTAAACTTCTGCTTTGACGCCACTGCAGCCAGCTATATTTAAAGTGTCTTCTGCAAGGTGTGCTCTGTTAATGACCGCTCTAACTAGGACATTGCCAGACTTCTGAATATAATCTCTGTCTGTGACCTGTATAGATTGCGCTGGCAATAGACTCAAAATTGGCAGGATCCCTTGGCAAAAGTCTAATGTCTATGGCCAGCCGTAGGGTGCAGATGGAACAGATATGTGCCAATATTCTACCCCTGGCAGTCATGGAGGGGCGCTGCCTCAGCCTAATAGCTCTTACATGATACAGCCATATGTTGAATGCTTTTCTAGGAGTGAAATGTTCTGTATTTGTGCTTTCTGAGTCACGTCACATTTGTTCTACTCTTTGACCCATTTCATCTGTTGCATCATTGCCACCGCTGTGATCAGGACCCTGATGTTTTCTTCTAGTTCATGTCTATGAGGCCATAGCATAAGAGACGTGCATTCAGATGGCTATCACATGTAGAAATCTTAATTTTGTCAACCCACATCCTAAGTATAAATGTCATTTATATCCATACAAGATGGTATAACAGCCCGAAACGTACCAATGTGGTTTCATGGTATACAACCAAATAATGGAGGTTTCTCTGGAATGGCATTGGATATCTGTTCATGGCAGACTGGTTGGCAGTCCCTGTGTGTCACAATACTCTTGACAGGGAATCTGTCACCAGCGACCTCACTATCCAGCTGTCTGCATAGACACATAGCTGTGCTTCACCTGATTAAAACGCTGTTTTTCTACTGTTGATCAGAGGATCCATATCCGAGTTATCACACTTTTTCCTAATATGCAATGTAAGCCTTTAGTGCAATGAGGGTGTCAGCATTGCTCTTGTTGCACCCAAGCTCCACTCATTTCAGTGGCCAGCCCATCCCTCGCTGCTTTGCCACTGCCTGGCCCTGTCAATCAAAGCAACGATTAAGGGGCTGGCCACAGAAAGGAGCTGCCCTTGGGTGCTACAAGAGCAATAGTGACGCCCTCATTGCACCAGAGGCCTAATTTGCTTATTAAGAAAAAATTTCATAACTTGGTATTGGAGCTTCGGATTCAACAAAAGAAAAACAGGGTTTTAATCATGTGAACCACATCTATGTGACTATGCAAACGCCTGGATAGGGAGGTCGCTGGTGACAAATTCCCTTTAACGATACAATCAGATGCAAACACAATGATGATATGCAATTTTTTGTAATCTGTATTCTGGGGCTTATCAAGTGACACACATCACATATTACACATTGCAATAGAACAGAGGGAAATAGAGAGTGTTAAAGGGAACACATGGAGTCTGATCTGCAGGCAGCAGGTTATAGAGCAGGAGGAGCTGAGCAGATTGATATATAGCTTGGTGGTAAAGATTCAGTATAACTTTCATATCATTTTATTCATTTAATTCCTGCTCTTTCTAAATTTAGGAGTCCAGTAGGCGTTTCTACTCAGTGCTTGACAGCTAACTCTATATGCACATATAATCACTGGACTAAGCAGAGATTTAAAGGGCAGATGGCATCAAGATTTACCCTATTAAACCAGTCATAATGCCTCATAGGTCTGATGCGGCTGGTTAAAAGCATTCCTTTCTTCCCCTGATCCATTGACGCATTTTGGAAAAATTGCAGTTTTTTTAAAATCTGCAAATTAGGAATTAAGTGCACTGAGGGTGGGTCCTCTATTCTACTTCCCTAGTGGGCACTCCTCCTTCCGCTAAATTAACAGGGCAAGGCATCCGGGTGGAGGAGGAATGTCCAGGGAAGCAGACTGGAGGGCCTCGTGAATGTATGTCCTAATTTGCATATTTTTTAAAACAAAAAACACTTCTTAAATGCAGCAACAGATCCTGGGAAGAAATGTTTTTAATAAGCAAGGTCAGCCCTACCAGACACTGTGACTGGTTGAATAGGCTATATTAGGCGTATTTTAGGCGCAGATGGCGGTGCAACAGTTAGTTGCACCGCAATCTGCGACTACTCCCAGCTCACACCGGATCTAATAAAGTGGGTGTGGCGTGGTTGGAGAAGGGGACAGGCCGGCTAGCCCGCCTCATTCACCATTTCCTACGCCTGTTTCAGCCGTAGAAAATGGTCTCAATGTAAGAGAGCTCAGAAGCTGTCTTACATTTAGAACTAGAGGAGGATGGAGAGGCCGTCGCCTCTTATAACTTTGGCGGGTCCACCACCAGCTTAGGGGTTTATTAAGACCGGCGTTTAAATAAATGTGCCCCTATATCAATCTGCTCAGCTCCTCCTGCTCTATTACCTGCAGATCAGACATCATGTTCAAAATGACAGGTTCCCTTTAAGAAATCTGATGACTGTATCACTCTACCCTCCTTTGACAAACATAATGAATTTGATATATTCTCAGCTCCACTAATATCATTACATCATACTTTACCTTGCAATAGTCATTATCACGGAAATTACAGTTACTGGAAAGCTGGTAAAGTATGTAGGATGGGCACTTACGTAATCTCGCCAGCACTCTGTCCATGACATTGTCCATAATGATATACCAATGACTTCTGCAGTCTCAGCAGCCTGTTGCATTTGCTGGAGAACCCTATATATTTAGTCACCAAATGACATCAATTTTCAGTCAATTTTTAATAAACTCTTTGCTCTTTTCCAGGAAACAGCAGCAACGATGGTAGACACAGAGATACCATTTTGGGGGATGAATTTTGGCATGAACACTGTAGACCTCTCTGGTTATGAGAACCATTCCCATGACTTTGACATTAAGCCATTTGCAACCGTGGACTATACAAGTATTTCTACTGCCCACTATGAAGACATTGTAGAAGATAAGAACTTCCTGTGCCGAAATGACCAGATGGACGCTGATTATAAGTATGACCTGAAACTACAAGACTGCCAAAGTATGCAGACTCATTCCATGTTCATCATTGTTCTTTGGAGTCTTGTACAAGTACCTTTATGCTATCCAGTGTACAGTTTATGCATACTCAGCTTTCATGTCCTTCAGACCTAAAATGTGTCAATAAGTTAGCTAACAGGAACGAATGTTGAAACCGAATGGTTTTGGTGGTTTACAGGGGCAGAAGTCTAGACTGGATGGTTATGTTGGGTCACAAGGGTGAATATCTACACTGGATGCTTATGCTGAGCTGGTCTTTGTGGAAAACTAGCATACTTGATCTGACTTATTTCAGTCACCATTGTAACTGTTTCATTCATGATATAATTTCTATAATTGATGACTGTAAAAATTACCTAAATGATACCCATGTTAAAATTATCCTCATGTATATAGTCCCATGAGACACCATGTTCCTGTCCTTCATATCTTCTGCAGGACAGAAAAGTGTATACCTGCGGTAATGTATCACCAGTGGCGTAACTAGAAATGACTGTGTCCCACAGCAAATTTTTGAGTGGGCCATCCCTGCCCCCCACCCAATAAACTTCTTCCCAACCCCCTCCTACCATGCAACCCCCACTCCTGTGGCTAGTCAAGATCACTCTCTCACACCAGGATCGGCAGCCGCTCCGTCGGTTTCCTATATACTATATGTCATGTCACTGTATATAATGTAATTGTATAATACTGTTGAGGGGTCCCTGACAATAAAATCTTTTAGTCCTCCTCCTGGGTGAGCCCCTTTAGAGGTCAGGCCCCGTAGAAGCTGCTTCCCCTGCTTCCACTATACGCCCCTGTATATCACCCATGTAATAAGCCAGTATGGACCATGCACAGTTCATCTGAGCAATAGATTTGGTGTATAGGCCTTATATGTCAAATGTGTCCCTAGTGCTCCATTCACACAACAGAGGCCAAAAGAGTCCCATTTGGTTTTTATCATGCTGGTATATATATTGCTCTACATTGTTCTAGTGTATAGGAAAATCCAACTGCTTTTATAGAAAGTTGACTACCGCAAAAATGATGCTGTGTTGTATACGTTTTCTTACAATTGTGGTGTGCAGTAGCATATGTCTTAGCCTTTTGTTGGAGGTATAGCATACTCATTAAGCCCCAAACCCATCCAAGACTTCCCAATTATTTTTGGCCTTGAACAGCCTGAATTTGCTGGAACTGTCTCTGAAATTAGGGAAATCGCTGCAACTTGGCGACTGCTTGCAACTCTGGGTTGAAATTTGTTAAATCTTCCAAAAGTATACCTTAAATGGAAAGCTCGAACCCAGAGTGCGCAGAACCTAACTGAACCTTTTATAAATGTTGTATGTTGGTATGGTCATTACTTTGTTAATTGTGATTCTATAATGTTTTCATGTGATATTTACATATATTTACTGTGAGTGTGAGGAAGGTCACCTTTCAGTATGTATTGCCTTCTCCTAAAATTGTTTGACCCCACAAAATGGCTGCCTTTCTGTAACTTACGCACAAATGTGACATTTACTTGAACTTTTTTTTTAACCTCAGACACAATAAAATTGGAGCCTCCTTCTCCGCCTTACTATTCAGACAAGTCACAGTCATATAACAAATCTCAGGACGAGGCCTCTAACTCCTTCATTGCCATAGAATGCCGCGTGTGTGGTGACAAGGCCTCAGGCTTCCACTATGGGGTCCATGCATGTGAAGGCTGTAAGGTAACATATTTTAGTTTCTTCTATGACAGTACCCTTAATATTATGATGTGTGACATTCAAAGTTTTATTAATTAGACATTTTTGGAAACCTTCTGGTTTAATATTATAATATTAATATTACATGCGTGTAGTACCTAGAAGAGCTACCAGACAACTAGATAGCCCAGCTGTTTCACCAAAGAAATGGCCGTGTCGATTGGTTGATCTGAGGTCTGAGGCATTGGATGCTTCAACTTACCATGGCCCAAGAAAGACCATTATAAGCTGAAAATATTGTATACTGAGGCCATTGTACCTTGAGAGACTACTGTATTTCCTACGCCATCTACTTGGTTGTGATGATGTTGTGGCCAGCACAGTCTTCACCTGCAGCCTAACAGAGGACAATGGGAGAGCCCCAGAATATGGCATTTAGTCAAATGAAACTTTTATGGAATCGGTTGTGGTACTTGAATGTAGCCCAAAGGAGAATTCATGTTTTTGCAAAAAGTTAGGTCTTATTCACATGTGCATAATTCACAATGGCCTGCACACATAGAGCACATGGACCCAGAGAAGTAGGTGGTCCTAGTCCGAGAAGCTTAAGACATTAACTTTTCTGCACTATTTCCCATGCACTATTCTGAACGGTATCTCACAGAACACAAACCTGGAGACCACTGGAGTCTCCTACGGTTGCCAGGTCCATATCCTACATGGCCATCTGACCTATGGCTGCAAAGTGGAGTATTTTAATATACATGTCTGAATATTAGTGGGTTTACACAGGGCAATAGTCGGGCTCATTATCGTGAACAAATGTTAGAACAAACTTGGTCCCAATAATAGGCAGATGTAAAGGTGCTGCATGAACAAGCAAATCAGGCGAAATGATTGTTCAGATGGACATCCAAGTCATCATTTCTGGGCAGCTGATCGTGCTTCGTAAACAGCAATTTGCTGTATAGAAAAAAATAATCTCTATAAGAATATCAGTAGCCATAGATCGTTCCTGGTCGGTCCCTTTAAATGCCCCTAAAAGCCTTACACTTTAAGGAACTTGAAAATTAAGATGGTGATGTGATGGTCCTAAACATAAAAGCCTTACAGTTTTGTTACCTGAGGAGAAAGTGAAATTAAGCAGCGACTGAAGTTTTTTCATTTTGAGGTCACTAATGTTCTGTACTGTATTATTCAGCACTTTATTACTGCAGTCTCCTAATTTCATCTTCTTCCAATAACAAAGCTAAATCTTGTGTGGTCCCAGCCTGGTGACCTCCTGTAATTCACTTAGATTTGTGTTGTAAACAGTAGGGAAATTAAATTCAGCTCTTTTACACTGTTGACTGCACTAGACAATGTTTTGGCTGTCGGCAACACGGAATACGTAAAATGCAGAATAACTGAATTGAATCTTGCTGTCAATATTAAGCTCACATTAGCTAATAAAAGGTTTTGAAGTGGATAAATGACCATAATAAAAGCAGATATTTTTCTGCAGGAAAATTATGTTTATTAAATGTCTTTTAGTGTTTAGTTATATTAGAAGTACCCACTGAAATATTCATATTCTGAGTCATCAAACAATGCTCTGAACAAAAAACAACTAGTAGTTTGTTATAATTTATATTGATATTCTACGATTTATGGTTCAGTAAATGCATTATAGTAAATAGGAACCCAGACAGAAACTAAACCAAAGTGCAACACAGCATTGTTATAATCCAGTCTTTTACACATTTTGCTTTCTTTCTTTATAGTTCCATTTGTTTTGTTCTGTGCAAAATACCCCAAAATCCTCTAGCTGGAAACTATCAGCAAGCTGCCTTTGTTATATCAGTTATTTTTAATATATGTCCCTATTAACTTGATTGCAACATGATGAACTCTTTGGCATAGACTGTTCTTGGATTAACTAAAACATTAAAAGGGGTCGTCTGGGATTTTCATATAGGTGGCCTATCCTCAGGATAGGTTATCAATATCTGATCTGTGGAGGTTGACTTCCAGCATCTCCACTAATCAGCTGTTTGAAGAGGCTGCGGTGCTCCGGTGAGTGCTGTGACCTCACAGCATACCGAGAACAGTGCCGTACATTGTACTGTATAGTCGCCGCACTTGGTATTTTACCACAGGCCCCTTCATTTGAATCAGAACGACCTGCCCCTAGGCCATGTGACCGTTGAAAGGGACATCACAGGCTTAGGAAGGCTGATTGGCGGGGGCGTCAGCCTCCAACCAATCAGATATTGATGACCTATCGTGAGGATAGGCCATTAATTTCAAAATCCCGGCCTACCTCTTTAATAATGAAGACAAGTAGAATGTGTTCATATGTTAATCATGATTAATATATGGAATATTTTCTTTATCAATTGTGTGTGGCTTCATCAGTCCTGGCTGTTCACACATGCAAAAATAGAATAAAGATACAGCAACAATAAGATCTGTCAACAGCAGTTAGCCAGTATGTTGACAAATTCCCAGTAGCAGCAGGTTATTTATAGACTGCACAGAGTAAGACCAGAAATGAAAACCAGTTAGAAAATACATGAAAAATTGTAAAAATTTATTAAAAGTACAAAATTTCAAGTTGCTGGATTTTATATTTGATGACGATATGACATGGCGGAAATAATCTATACTTCTTATTCTCAGTCTGACGTGTTAACAAAATTACAACGAACTAAAATCACAACACAATTCCTGATTTTGTTTCTGCAGGGATTCTTTAGAAGAACAATTCGATTAAAGTTAATTTATGAACGATGTGAGCTCAACTGTCGTATCCACAAGAAAAGTCGGAACAAATGTCAGTACTGCAGGTTCCAGAAGTGTCTGTCTGTTGGGATGTCTCATAATGGTGAGTTTGTTGGTTCACTTCTGAATACTATATACAGTTGTGTTGAAAATAATAGCAGTCAGACATCACTAACCTGATCAATCACAGTTTTTGGTAGAAATGATATTTCTACTTGGCAAATAATTTACTCTCAGGTGTAGTAGAGTAATAGAAACCCAACAGTCATGACATGCATGCTGCTGATTCTCTGTAATTCAATCACTTATTGAAATGTTCAAAATAAAAGCAGTGTAGAGTTCAATGAGTCATTCATTCTTTGAAAAACAGGTGGCAATTATTGCCCTTATTTAAGGAAAGAAGGCAGCAAATGTTGTACATGCTGGTTACAGTGCATTTCTCTCTGAAATTCTGAGGAAAATGGGTTGTTCCAGACATTGTTCAGAAGAACAACATACCTTAATTAAAAAGTTGATTGGAAAGGGGAAAAAATATAAAGAAATGCAGAAAATGATAGGCTGCTCAGCTAAAATGATCGCAAATGCTTTAAAACGACAACCAAAACCTGAAAGACGTGGAAGAAAGCGAAAAACTACCATTCGAATGGATAGAAGAATAGCCAAAATGGCAAGGACTCAGACAACAATCAGCTCCAGGAAGATCAAAGAAGGTCTAAAGTTACCTGTGAGTCCTGTTACAATTAGAAGAGGCCTATGTGAAGCCAAGCTATCTGCAAGAAGCCCCCGCAAAGTCCCACTGTTGAAAAAAAGACATGTGCTGAAGAGGTTACAATTTGCCAAAGAGCACATTGACGGCCTAAAGAGACATTTTGTGGACTGATGAAAGTAAGATTGTTCTCTTTGGGTCTAGTGGCCGGAGACAGTTTGTGAGACGAACCCCAAACACTGAATTCAGCCACAGTACACGGTGAAGACAGTGAAGCATGGTGGCACAAGCATCATGATATGGGGATGTTTCTCATACTACGGTGTTGGACCTATTCATCGCATACCAGGGATCATGGATCAGTTTGAATACATTAGAATACTTGAAGAGGTCATGCTGTCTTATGCTGAAGAGGAAATGCCCTTGAAATTGGCGTTCCAACAAGACAACGACCCCAAACACACCAGTAAACGTGCAACATCTTGGTTCAAGACCAACAAGATTGACGTTATGGAGTGGTCAGCCCAATCCCCGGATCTTAATCCAATAGAAAACTTGTGGGGTGACATCAAAAATGCAGTTTCAGAGGCAAAACCAAGAAATAGAGAAGAACTGTGGAATGTAGTCCAATCATCCTGGGCTGCAATACCTGTTCACAGGGGACAGAAGTTGGTTGACTCCATGCAACACAGATGTACAGCAGTTCTGTAACTAAATATTAGTTAAGTGATTCAAAGGAAAGCAAAATCTTCAAACATTTTTTAGTTTATATAGTGAATGTTTGAGTTTGTAAATAAGAATACAACACTGCTATTTTTTTGAACAGTCTAAGGCTACTTTCACACTGGCGTTTCTGGATCCGCCTGTGAGATCCGTTTTAGGGCTCTCACAATCAGCCCAAAACGGATCAGTTTAGCCCCAATCTATTCTGAATGGATAAGGATCCGTTCAGAATGCATCAGTTTGCCTCCTTTCAGCCTCCATTCCGCTCTGGAGGCGGACAACAAATGCTGCTTGCAGCGTTTTGATGTCCGTCGACGAAACTGAGCCAAACGGATCCGTCCTGACTTACAATGTAAGTCAATGGGGACGGATCAGTTTTCACTGACACAATATGGTGCAATTGAAAACAGATCCGCCTTCCGTTGACTTTCAATGTAAGTCAAAACGGATCCGTTTGCATTATCATAAACAAAAAAAAATAGTAATGCAAACTGGTCCGTTCTGAACGGATACAAGCGTTTGCATTATAGGTGCGGATCCGTCTGTGCAGATACCAGACGGATCCGCACCTAAACGCAGGTGTGAAAGTAGCCTAATATTCATTTTTCTTCAATTTTTTTTAGAGGAACCACACAAATTTGATATATTTTTCCCAATGCATTTGTGTGTATGGAAATAAAAGCTATTAGAAGGATTTTGAGTTGTACTCACTTTTTTAAACACACTGCTATTATTTTGAACACAACTGTATATATTTGTTTAGTTTCCAGTTGCTTTATTTTAGCTGGGAGGCCTTGATGGGCTTCCTGGTAGTGGCTACTATTTGTATTATGGAGACCACTTAATATGTGTGATGACAATTGTAGGCTAGGCAATGCTCCTGGTTTCTGGGGAAAATATCTGCAAATTAGCATGTCTAACATCAGCAGCCATCATAAGGAATTACTTTTCTTATCTTTTTTTTGTCAAGAATGCTAATTGGCATATCTTTGGGTTTTTGGAAAAAAGAGCTGTTTTTATCCACTAAGGTTTTGGAAGTAGCCTCAAACTTTTCAATCAGTGCTTTTTCATACTAAGATTTTTTATCTATTGCAATGCTTGTTTCCCCACATAATGCTTCTCTGGAAACGAGACATGCAAGCCTGTCTCCTTTCCCAAATTAAATCTAAGCTATCATTTGTTTGGTAGAAATCATGTAATAATAATTAGTGGAGGAAAAGCTCACTAACAAAATCGCCCCCCATTGGTGCACGTTCTTAGTAGCTTGCTGATTCATTGATAAATCCATTTTCCAGTCCTTATATGCCACATATGCTGTATCTTACATGTGGGAGTTTCAACTTTGGGATCCTTACCAATAATAGGAACAGGGGTCCTTTGACTTCTTATTTTGCAATGCAAGGTGACAAGTAGAAGGATAAGCCTGGGTGAATTGTTATAAATGATAACTAGTCCACTCCAAATGACAAGATAAAGTTGGTGGTTCTATTTATTGTATTGTTTGTAAGGCAATCAAATATGATGTTCAGTCATAAGATCTTTCTCAAACACCATTGCCGTTGAAAAAAAAAAAGAGAGCAGAGCAATCAGCTTAATTGAGGGTTTATACACACCGTGGCGGGTAGCGTGCACCCGTTTCCTCTTCTTAAGTGCCATATAATCTATTATATCCTGGGAATATTAGTCCACGTGTCTATTGGGGTTGCAAAAACAGCCAAGCCCATGCTCAATCAGCTCTCCCTGTCTTCCCTATCTCCTAGCATGCATGGCTGGTTTCCTTTTATTGCAAAACAACCACATTTTTACCATAGGCAGGATGTCAGAGGCTTATACAACTTTAAGGATCAGTTTCCCACAGCTTCTCTTGAGCGTTACTGGAGAAATGCCCACACCATTTATAATGGTCTTCTATCGTAACAAAGATGTGGTCCTCCTGACAGCATTAGGGGGTCATAGATATTTATTAAAGGGGTTTTCTGACAGTTTTTTACTGATGACCTATCCTTTGGATTGGTCATCAGTATCTGATCTGTTGGGGTATGACATCCAGGACCCCCACTGATCAGCTGTTTGAGAGGGCACCAGAACTCGCAGTAGCGCCGCAGCCTTCTCCAGCATTGCCCTAGGGCCTCGGCCCTGGTTCATTGGTCACATGTCCTAGGTGCAGCTCATTTCAATGGAGCTGAGCTGCTATACTGAGCCGAGCCGCTGTGCAATGTGCACGATACAATGTGGGGCTCTGTGCTTGGTGAGGTGAGAAGGCCGCTGCGCTACTGTGATTGCTGGTGCCTTCTCAAACAGCTGATCGGTGGGGTTCCTGGGTGTTGGACCCCCACCGATCAGATACTCATGGCCTATCCAGAGTATAGGTCATCAGTAAAAAAAACTGTTGGAAAACCCCTTTAAGGGAGAATGGAATGTGATTTCCTAATTGGTCTCCTCCACTCTTACGCTGGGTTCACACCTGAGCGTTCTGAAAGAAGCGCTCTGTGTGCGCGATTGTACCGGCGTTTGCAATCGCGCATATAGAGACAAGTGAAACACCCATTGTCGTGCGTTCCCGAAAGTCTATGTACGGGAACGCGCGACAAGACGCCCCAAAGAAGCTCATGTACTTCTTGGGGCGTCGGGCGTTTTACAGCGCGATCGTACACGCTGTAAAACGCCCAGGTGAGAACCATGCCGATAGGGAAGCATTGGTTTCTCCTTGTTGAGCGTTTTACAGCGCGTAGGAACGCGCTGTAAAACGCTCAGGTGTGAACCCAGCCTTATAGTAATAGATATAGCTAACTAGCTGGATAGAAATATAGATAGATAGATAGCACTCCCAGAAATAATTCCAATGTGTTGTCCTCCATTCCCCAGAAACCGAAACTTTTCAGTCCAATTACTGGGACTTTTATCAAGCGCTTGAGAAAAATCCCAGTAATAGGACTTAAACGTGCTGCAGTATTTTTCTATTTTGATA
This sequence comes from Bufo gargarizans, assembly GCF_014858855.1. NCBI lineage: Eukaryota > Metazoa > Chordata > Amphibia > Anura > Bufonidae > Bufo > Bufo gargarizans. Next base: position 23,403,772 of record NC_058086.1, on the reverse strand, counting down.
GATAGACAGACGGACAGACAGACAGCTAGCTATGAGCAGCATGGTGGCTCAGTGGTTATCGCTGGGGTCCTAGGTTCAAATCTTGCCAAGGACAACATCTGCTTGGGGTTAGTATGTTCTCCCCATGTCTGTGTGGGTTTTCTCCGGGTACTCCGGTTTTGTCCCACACTCCAAAGACATACTGATAGGGAATTTAGATTGTGAGCCCCATTGGGGACAGTTGGATGCTAATGTCTGTAAAGCGCTGCAGAATATAGTAGTGCTATATAAGTGAGTCGTCTAATAAATATGAGATAGATAGAGAGAGATATAAGCTCATATTTGTCTCTCTACATACTTTTCACCTTGAACTTTTGTATCTGCCGCTCTGGTAATTTTCTCTCTGTTAGTTTAACTATTTGAGAGGGGGCTGGTTCCTCCCGGAGATCAGAGAACGTGCTCAGAGCAGCAGGTGTCCGTGACTGCTTGCTATGGCATAAAAAAACAGAATCATTATGAAAGAGCCCACACCAGAATGGCCTGCTGGAGAGGAGGAGACTGGCAGGAATTACCTCATTCCTTCATCTCATCTCGTCATTTTGACAAGAAGGGAAACCAGTTGGGCAGGTTGAGTGGACAATGCTTTTAAACATCACTTGAGAAGTAATGCAAACATGTTACCGGCCCAGCAAGGTCTGATGATGTCAATACATCCCCTCAGGCCTGTTGACAGAAGGAGCACTAAATCAAGAAAATTCTTTATCTCAGAGAAACGTATCAGCTAGTTTTTTGCTAGGTAGGTGACTATCGATCCCGGTCAGGGATGGGGGAGATTTATCAAAACCGGTGTAAAGGAAAACTGGCTTAGTAGCCCATAGCAACCAACCAGGTTCCATCGTTTATTTTTCAGAGCTCCTTTAGAAAATGAAAGGTGGAATCTGATTGGTTGTTATGGGCTACTAAGCCAGCTTTCATTTACACCAGTTTTGATAAATTTCCCCCTAAGGCTGAGTTCACACGGGCGAGATTTCCGCGCGGGTGCAATGCGGTAGGTGAACGTATTGCACCCGCACTGAATCCTGACCCATTCATTTCTATGGGGCTGTGCACATGAGCGATTTTTTTCACGCATCACTTCTGCAATGCTTTAAAATCGCAGCATGCTCTATATTCTGCGTTTGTAACGCAGGACAGGCCCCATAGAAATGAATGGGGCTGAGTGAAAATCGCAAGCATCCGCAAGCAAGTGCGGATGCGGTGCGATTTTCACTCATGGTTGCTAGGTGACAGTCTATTCACTGTATTATTTTCCCTTATAACATGGTTATAAGGGAAAATAATAGCATTCTGAATACAGAATGCTTAGTACAAGGTCAATTGAGGGTTAAAAAAAAATAAAAGAAATTAACTCACCTTGTCCTCTTCATCGCGCAGTTCCCGGTCTCTTCTGATGAGCTGTCGGCTAAAGGACCTTTGGTGACGTCAGATCACATGCTCCAATCACATGGTACATCACCACGGTGATGTACCATGTGATTGGAGCATGTGATCTGACGTCACCAAAGGTCCTTTAGCCGACAGCTCATCAGAAGAGACCGGGAACTGCGCGATGAAGAGGACAAGGTGAGTTAATTTCTTTTATTTTTTTTTAACCCTCAATTGACCCTTGTACTAAGCATTCTGTATTCAGAATGCTATTATTTTCCCTTATAACCATGTTATAAGGGAAAATAATACAATCTACACTACAACTAACCCAAACCTGAACTTCTGTGAAGAAGTTCGGGTCTGGGTACCACAGTCGGTTTTTTATCACGCGAGTGCAAAACACATTGCACCCGCGTGATAAAAACTGAACATCGGAACGCAATCGCAGTCAAAACTGACTGCAATTGCGTACCTAATCGCGCGGGTTTGCCGCAATACACCGGGACGCATCCGGACCTAATCCGGACACGCCCGTGTGAACCCAGCCTTATGTTCTCAAGAGAACGCCACATGGTCTGTGGTAGAAATTTCAAGAGAAGATCATTTCAGAAGGTTTAGATGCATAGTTGCCAACAGTCCCAAATCTGCAGGGACTGTCCTTAATTTTCCGAGACAGTTCGGGCAAATGTTAGCTGTCCCAGGCCAAACTGGGCAGGGCACGTGAGAATTCTGCCCATAGGCGGTTGTTCCGAGGTGAGTTTAAGGACCTTCCACGCATCAAATTTGCCAAGTACATTGGAATGAATGCAGATGTTTTTTTAGAATGTAGCAGCCTTTTTATATAAGAAGACACCAAAGGAACCCTAGAGTTGTCTTCTTCTGGATTAGTACCGTATCTGTCCTTCTATATACCATAGAAAATAGTTTAAGATAGTTTTTGATTAAATTTCCCTTTAATTTTTGATTTAGGGTCCATTCACACGTCCGTATGTGTTTTACGGATCCGCAAAACACGGACATCGGCAATGTGCTTTCCGCCGGCACGCTCATAGAGAATGCCTTTTCTTGTCTGCAATTGCGGACAAGAATAGGACATGTTCTGTTTTTTGCGGAACGGAAGTGCGGATCCGCAAATGCGGATGCGGACAGCACATTCCAGCCCCTTTGAAAATGAATGGGACTGCACCTGTTCCGCAAAATTTCAGAATGGGTGCGGACCCATTATGCGGACGTGTGAATAGACCCTAAGGGCTCATGCACACGACAGTGTTTTGCGTTCAGTATACTGGCCGTTTTTTTAGTTCAGTATGTGGTACATATACTGAACCATTCATTTCAATGGTTCAGCAAACAAAACTAAAGTGTCTCCGTGTTTATTCCATTTCAGTATTTCCGTACCGTGAAAAGATAGAACATGTCCTATTCTTGTCCGCGAATCACGGTGTTTGGCTCCATTCAAGTCAATGGGTCCACAAAAAAAACAGAACACATACGGAAATGCATCTGTATGTCTTCCGTATCCGTTTGGTTTTTGCTGAACCATCTATTGAAAATGTTATGCCCAGCCCAATATTTTCTATGTAATTACTGTATACTGTACTTAGCATACGGAAAAACTGAAAAGAAACGGAAACAAAAAACGGAACAATGGATCCTTAAAAAACGGACTGCAAAACACTGAAAAAGCCATGCGGTCGTGTGTATGAGCCCTAACGGTAATATTCTGGAACCCCGTGGATTTAAATCTATGCTAATTTGAATGTAATGCTTATGACTAGAAAATAGTAAAAATTATGTTATATTTTAAATCCTGTACATGATAGAACTGATTAGGATCCATCTAGAAATTTAGAGACTTTCTGGGGGAGATTTATCAAACTGGTTTAAAGTGGAGCTGGCTTAGTTGCCCATAGCAACCAATCAAATTCCACCTTTCATTTTCCAAAGGAGCTGTAAAAAATGAAAGGTGGAATCTGATTGGTTGCTATGATAAATCTCCCTTTTTATGTGAGAAAACCATAAAGATAAACACTAGTGTGAACACGGCTTTGTATGCATATGGTTGGTTTCAATGACTTCAGTCCTGGACTTTTTTTCTGCATTTGTTGCTTACTGTTGTCAGTGTGAAAAGCTTTGATGTTAGAAGATTAATGACCCTATAATGACAAAACATTCAGGTGAGGGTGGCCCATTGTCCTTCTTTAACAGAAAACCAATGAATCATGGCGCAGTTCATATGTAGTTGTTTGGTCAGAAAATATTCATTCGCACTTACTACAGTCATTTATTCTCTAGAGGTGAATAGACAAACCTTGAGTAAATTCTGGGGCAACATACCCCAGCGACTACTCATCTAAATCTTGCACAGGTGCAGACTACCACTCTGTGTTGTCAACCAGATTTTTTCTTTTTTCTGGACAATGTATCCCAATCATGTATCACAAAATCACGGACAGCCAACATGTTTTACGGACAATTTGGAAAACCAGCATTAATTAATGTAGGAAAACAGGCACTTATTCATCTGGCCAGTGGCCGTAGGTACCCCCCCGAACTCAATGATATTGCCGTCCTCAGGATGATGATACAGCTTTATACTGTGGCGCAGGCGGAAGTATATTGTGCTGGGCCGTGTTTTTTTGTTCTGCTGCTGTGGTATTTTGTTCTGCACCTACAACATGGGGCCACTAGGTTTTTTTCAGGGCCCCTTTAAGTTCCCAGTCCACCCCTGGCTGAATGGTAGTCTGAGCCTGCATGAGATTTGGATGCAGGAGATCAGTGACGTCACCAGGAGAGGGAAAGGACAAGAGCCCAGGAGGGGCAGGAGCTGAGATCGATTGCAGGGGCGTGCATGGTCTCTTTGAAAGAAAGAAAACATCCTCCTTGGCACTTGGTGCCTCATTTGAATACACTTTAAAGTGCTTTTTCTGAGGACTGAAAACGGAGATAAAGCTGAGTTCATATCATATATATTAGCTTTCTGTTCTTCTGATCTGTCAGAAGAAGAGAGAAAGAAAAAAAAACAGGATCCTATAATAAAAAACGGATTTTGTTGCTTCAGTTGCCATCCGTTTGATCCTGCATGCAGTACTTTTTTCCATCTAAAAAAGTGGCTCTCAGACGGAAATGGCTCAAACGGATGACAACTGATGCAACAAAATCCGTTTTGTTTTTATACAGGATTCATTTTTTTTTATTTCTTTTTCTCTTCTTCTGACGGATCAGAAGAACAGAAAGCCAAACAGTGATATTAACTCAGCCTAAGGGCTCATGCACACGGCCGTTGTTTGGCCTGTTCCGTGCATTAGGGGCCTCAATTTGCCGTCCCCAATGCTCGGCCCCATCCGTGCCGCTGCTGCAATGGATCGATATCCATTCAACTTGAATGGGTCCGTGATCCGTCTGAACTGCAAAAAAATTGAACATGTTCTATTTTTCTGCGGTGCGTAGGCACAGAGCGAAACCCCACGAGGCGCACACGGCCGCTGCCTGCATATTGGGGATCCGCTGTTTGTGGGCCGCAATACGGGCATGGCCGAACAACAGCAATAGAATGTATGGATTTAGCAATGTATAAGTGCAGTACACTGGTGTACAATGTAACTCTGGGTTCAGACCTGAGCGTTCTGAAAGGAGCGCTCTGTATGCGCGATTGTACCGGCGTTTGCAATCGCGCATACAGAGACAAGCGAACGCCCATTGTCGCGCGTTCCCGAAAGTCTATGTACGGGAACGCGCGACAAGACGCCCCAAAGAAGCTCATGTACTTCTTGGGGCGTCGGGCGTTTTACAGCGCGGTCGTACGCGCTGTAAAACGCCCAGGTGAGAACCATTTCCTTAGGGAATCATTGGTTTCTCCTTGTTGGGCGTTTAACAGCGCGTAGGAACGCGCTGTAAAACGCTCAGGTGTGAACCCAGCCTAAAATGTAGGTGACAGAGAGTGGCTCTCCATTCAGACCCTACCTGAGTAGGGAGCGACCCCCTATGACTTCCATTACTGCTGGAGCCCAATGAGGAAACGCTGATTGATGTATTTCTCTAGCAAACAGAGTAGGTGTGGACTCTTAATAAATCATTTTTCAGTTACTAATATTTTCTGTTTGCTTTTCGTTTGAATTTAGCTCTAGTGCAATCGCCGCGTCCCTAATCAGTGTGACCAGTCCAGAAGGAATGTGCTGATAAATGAACCTGTAATTCAGGGTTAATCACTTTTTTCTAAATTAATTTCTCATTAGGATCACAAATGGTGCCAGATAAAACGTACAGGTGGGCGCCGAAGCAGAAGTCCTTTGTACAAGCAAACATTCCATTGAAAGATTTCTCATTTTCAGAGGGGCACTGATTCTGCGAACCCACAGGGAGTAAAGACTGAAGAAGGGGAGTGGTAGTTGTGGCACTGATAGGAGTGGTGGTGGATCTTGGTGGCTGTCCTCTCTCCATGGCCCCTTGGGGTGTGCAGTGAATGGAAAGCGGCAAGGTCGGCAGAGGGCTGATGTAGTCAAAGGCCGAGCCCATTTGGTTGCAATAAATAAAGTCTGTCTTTACTGAATAGATAATGGGAGTAGTAGTTTACATAGCAATAATAGGCACAGTTCTCAAGTATGTTACAGAGTAGGAGTCTCTTAATAGTTTTCCCAAAATTTGCCAAAAGCAATATATGCTTTCCACAAACAGTGAGGTCTTAAAGGGGTTGTGCCAGAATGGGGGGAGGGACCCAAATGGTCACATGACGCAATGGGAGCCGGTAACTGCCACCGCCGGTGATTGGCTGCGGCGATGTCAAACCAGATGTTTATAGTGAGGGAGCCCAGAAGACCATCACAGGCCTGGAGGAGATGGACCTGGGAGACAGGTAAGTAATCTTCCCTTCACAAGTCCGGCCAAGTGGGCAGGGTTTGCAAAAAAACCAAATTCTTGCACAACCTCTTTAATGCCATAAACGACCGATACCTTACTGTCTAAATCCAGGTGGTAAACCTTGAGTGGACGTCTGTTCTCTTTCCCTCAGGGACAGTCTCTCATTTCAGTTGTTCTCTGGCAGCTTTTCAGTCTCAGGAATGGTGTTTCCTGGATGGAACGAAAAATGTAATTCCTCATAGTTTTATGGGTTTCATTTTAACGGCGTTTCCTATTCAGTAAAACTGACATGTTAACTTCATTCTGCAGATCAGTACGATTAAAGTGATGCCACATTTTTATAGTTTTTCTTGTGTTTTAATGCTTTACAAAAAATAACTGGAAAAAAAACTTTTTTTTTCTTTGGATCCTCATATTCTGATCCTCTGACCCTACATTGGGATGCGGCAATGCTAATGATGTTTATTTTTTATTATTCATTTTTAATATCGGAAAGAGGAGTGATTTACATTTTTTTAAACTTTTTAATTTTTTTATTTTTACACTAGTGGACTTATTTAACTTTGCGCCTATGGGAGACTCTTTATTCTCCAGGAAGGACTTCACAGGAACTTCAATATGGCAGGATTAGGAGTCTTCAAGAGGCCCTAGGCTGCCATCGCAACCAAATTGATCCCTTGATCTTGGCACAGGGGAGCCACTTAGATGCTGTAGCTGCGATTGACCACGGCATTTGAGGGATTAAATGTCCTGTCTTGTCATTGACAGATAGATAGATAGATAGATAGATAGATAGATAGGAGAAAGACTCTTAGACAGATAGATAGATAGATAGATAGATAGATAGATAGATAGATAGATAGGAGAAAGAATCTTAGACAGATAGATAGATAAATTATAGATATTAGATAGATAGATAGATAGATAGATAGATAGATAGATAGATAGATAGATAGATAATAGATATTAGATAGATAGATAGATAATAGATATTAGATAGATAGATAGATAGATAAGAGATCGCCCAGAAAGAGTGCAAGAAGAGTTCAGGTCACCACCAAGTGAAGAATAAACCACTTTTTGGGAGCACATGCACCAATGTAAATTTAATCACCAAGTAAATTATTTGGGAAACTGCAGAAGAGATTTGTGAATAGATGCCGAGTTCACATGATTCACACCATTAGAAAAATAGTACTGTTTCACCACTAGGGGGTGTCTGATAAACTTTTTGTCCGTTTGTGCTCTGTATAAATTGCAGCCTTGAGGATAATGCCTGCGCCTAGACCGGGTCATGTAGAGTACTTGTTTGATAATCTTATCATCTCTATAGAAAACAAATGTATTCGGTTATATCTCACACAGTGAAGGCGGAGAGCAGTACATTGTTATGGAAGAAACTAATATTCTATGTCTAATTGAGATATACAAAGAGAAGGTTGCGAAAAAAAGGGGGAGTAGTTCCTATAGCAGCAATAGTTTTTACTGCTTAGTTTTTACTGTATATTGTTTTCTAGTAACCTACATTTATATCCTAAAGAATAGCATTTGTGTGTTTCTTGCCCAGGGAAATACAGCGCCATTCACTTGATTGCCGGCGGCCAGGAGTGTGGCTTGGAAACCTGAAGAGACTGCAGAGCTAAATCAGCAGCGCTGTCTCTTCATTCTCAGGGATGTTGGGGATCCAGGCATTCGAGCCCTCACTGGTCAGACAGCTATTGCATATCCTAGTAATATACCATCGCTTTATTGATGGGAAAAGCCCTTTGGTATACGGCCATATTTTTGAAAATGAATGTACTGGGTTTTCCAACTTCGAAGTGGGTTTTAAAGGGCATCTGTCAACAGATTTGTCTCTATGACACTGGCTGACCTGTTACATGTGCGCTTGGCAACTTACGGTATCTATGGTTGGTCCCATGTTCATATGTGTCCGTTACGCTAAGAAAAATTATGTTTTAATATCTGCAAATGAGACTGTAGGAGCAACACGGGCGTTACCGTTATATATCCCAGAGGCTCTGCTCTCTCTGCAACTGCCGCATCCACTGCACTTTGATTGACAGGGCCAGGCAGGCGTTATGACGTTTTCACTGTCTGGCCCTGTCAATCAAAGTGGAGAGGGAGCGGCAGTTGCAGAGAGAGCTGAGCCTCTAGGTGTAATGGTAACGCCCCCGTTGCTCCTAGAGGCTCATTTGCATATATTAAAACATAATTTTTCTCAGCAATGCAGGCACATATGAACATGGGGCCAACACAGATGTCTTCAGCTGCCAAGCGCACATGTAACAGATCAGCCAGTGTCATAGGTGCAAATCTGCTGACAGATGCCCTTTTAAGAGGTTGTTATCAGGGACACTTTTGTAAGAGAACAGTAGGAAATGGGCAAATTTATGAAAATTAATGTAGCATCAACCCTTTTTGTTTTCCAACTTCTACGTGGGTTTTAAATATTTCCTCGCCCAGTGGGACCTGTTAAGAGAAGCATACTTTACCTGTTTCCTGACGTTCAGTCAGTTGGAAACGCCCCATAATAAACCAGTACTTTAGCCTTTTGATGGTTCACCCTTTCTGAAATAAGGAGATTACAAGGAACCTTCTTCTAAGCCCATGTTTGACCATAAGGGATAGCGACATATGTAGGATTTCTGGATTTCAGTCCTGGGAATGAGTTTTAGCACTGCCTTTTGTTTATTGTATGCCACGGCTCATACCAGGACCCATAGAAGAGGCTTTTCTGGCAGCGATCCTGAACTGTAAGAAAATAATCTTGTTTTCTACTGTGGGTATTGCAACAACATTGTCAAATGACCAATAAATCATAAGATGCCTGTGGAGATCACATTTTTTTCGGGCTGGCAGCTCAGATTGTCTTTAAGGGAAACATTTCCTGTTTGTTGAGCAGATCTTGGAGAGGTCATTTGTATTATTCCTGGTTAAAAAAAAGTCAAATGACTAAAACAATAGGATGCTGCTAGATCAGTTTTAGGGCAGCTGCTGTCACATATATAGCGATTCATGCTCACAACAACACTTGGAAGAGTCAGCAGCTGGAGCCAATAAGGTCACTGCTTAGATTTTCCAATTTGCCTTATAAAAATAAAAACTGTCATCTGATTGGTTGCTGTATGCAACACCGCTATTCTATATGTGTTAGCCCTATGGATCACCGCTATCGTTACTTTTCTAAACAATCAAGCCAAGGGAAACACTTCCTGCTTTAAAACCCTAGCAAAGAAGAGAAGTAACTAGCCACATCTCTTTGGCTAGTCACTTGAGATTGACACTTGTGGGAACATTACTGCAGAACATTACTGCAGAAAGGGGAAGGGGGGGGGTAACAAATTCACAAGGGAAAGTATGCCATGCTCAGAGAAACATGGCCAACTCCAGTAGAATATATAAATATATCAGGCAAGTTTCACATCTGCGGCACAGCTCTCCAGCAAGCTGTTCTGGCAGAGAATTATCCGGATAGTGCAGCCTGCTCACTGGACCCGATTGACTATAATGGGATCCGGTGGAGATCCCTCAACAAATATGCAGGGATTTGGCCAGACAAAAATGGCTTCACGCAACTTTTTTTGTCCGGCTGATTCCCAGCATTTTTTGTTGGACAGCCTGCTGCAGAGCACACATGTAAAAGTATCCTTCTATTTTTTTGGGATTGGTGACGGGTCCTCTTTAACCAAAGGCAGCATCAACTGGAGACCGGATACCCTCTTACCAAAATTCTTGGTTGCATTTTTTTATGGACCCAGACGTTTTGCTAAAATGGTGTGTTGAGAATCAGTGTTCATATAATGTGTACAATACCCATACTTACCAACATTTGAAAACCAAACTGTAGATGTCGTAGAAGCAAGGAAAATGGAGATAACCGGAGAGCTAATGGTTTATTAAGACAATAAAATATAAGGCTAAGAGTTAGAGTGCTGTATGTTTCAATGGGGTTCCCCTTCTTCACACTGTGCCTGATGAAGAAGGGGGATCCCTTTGAAACCTATAGCTTTCTTACCCTTGTGTTTTATTGTTTCAATAAATCGCTGCACTTTTAGCGGTGATTTGGTTATCTTAATTTGTCCTTGTTTCTACGACATTTCCATTTTGGGACCTTCTGGCTTCGCAAGAGAGGGGCTGCACCTTGCTGGCATCCACCATGTTTCCTTGTGTTATGCTCTTCACAGAATAGTGCCTGGGATAAGCCCCAGTGCTGGTAGCGTGCATTACTTTTTTTGTACGTTTTAGTCTTGGTAGCGCCCCATTATTTGTTGTTTAAAACCAAGCTGTAGGACATTTTATGTCCCACCCTCCTCCCGCCACTTCATGTACCCATGACGTAAATCAGGATTTTTTAAAATATTGTTAAAATCTGTTTTATGCCTGTGACATTTTATATTAACTAGAAAATAAGTAATCTGTTTAGGTTTAGTTTGCGAGATTTGTGTCTGTTTAGGGTATTGTTGTGGTTTCTGTCAGCCTTTTCATTACTTTTAGGGCCCATTTGCATGTTTTTTTTGGTGCTTATTTTGCCACATTTTGTGCACAGAATCAGCACCAAAAAAACGCCTCCAAAAAGCCTCCCATTCATTTTCATAGGAAGCAGCAATTGCTTTTTGTTTCCTCATGGAAAGAAAAGGTGAAAAGAAGCAGCATGGCCTATCTTGCTCAGTATCTGCCCTGAATATACGATTAAAATGAATGGGAAGTGGAATATAATGTGCCGTACCCGTGTTTTTTTCTGCGGATCCACAGCAAAAGCCTCAGGGAGAAATACAGATTTGCATTGAAATATGCACACCCCTCACAAAAAAAAACGCGTCAAAACAGCACAAAAATCATGCAAGATACGCACAAAAACACACCTTACAAACCCAATTCATGCTGATGTTTAAAGCATGTTTTCAGAATCTGTCGTGTGAACAAACCCTTATACCAAAGAAAGCACAATGTGCAATGGTATTCTTGCTATCAATCCAGTATCCATTTAAAAAAAAGATCTGCCTACTATAGCTGTCATGGCTCTGTTATATAAGAAAGCCAAGATGTTAGTGTGAAAAGGGCCAAACATACTGTTACCTTGGTTGTTGTATTCCAAATGACTACAATTTGCTTAGAGGTCATTAGTATAATCTTACTTTCTTTGCAATTGTTTAACTCTATTCTGGTTGAAGACAGTTTTGACTCCTTTGCTTATGATTTCTTTGGTGTCTACTTATCTTCATGTGTAACACTAAATCTTCTGGTTGAAACCAAAATATTCGTGTCCTCCAAGTTCACATGATATAATACCCTTATAACCCTTTTAGCTTGGGTGTTTTTCCTGTCATTGTTACCACCAAAAGCTCGACTTTCTCCTTCAACATGAGTTTCTGATTTGGACACCCAGCAATCAGCTGTAATGTCTGGTGAAACCTGACAGGAACTGCTCAGTTTCCCTGCAGCACCCCCACAGGAGAAGTAAAGCATTACACAGTGTCCATTCATGTTAATGGGCTGTCTGTGAAGTGCAGGACGGGTCAGGTCCTCCAGAGTCAGAGGTTCTCTTTGTAGTCAATCTTTACTTTGGACAAGAGATGAGGATCCCGACAAGGACCCCCTGTATTAACACAAAATTCAATAATAAGGTACATGATTTTGGATTTTCTAAACTAGACAGCCCAGCTTACCAAAGCAAGCACATGTGATGCTGGGCTGGTAAACACCATTACACAATGGAAAAGAACCCAGCAAATTGGGGCAAGTGCCCCCATTGTCAATTTGATGAATTTACTATACAATCTTTTCATAACAATTGAAGGCTGCTTGTTAAACAAAAATATAAAAAAAATCTGTTACACTTAAAGAAATGTATAAAAAACTATGAGCAGAAAACCTTAAAAAATATTGGAATACGCTATACCCATCTTTGAAATGTTCCACCACTCCTTCACCACCATTTCTGGTCCCCCATGTCTGGAAATGATAACATCTCATTCATCTTCAGGTGACTGCTCTAGCTAGTCACTGGCCTCAGCAGTCATGTATGCATGAACGCAACGTGATTGCTGAGGCCAGTGATTGGCTGTAGCGGTCATGTGAAGTTAAACAGGAAGTCATCAATCCGAGACAGCCGGGACTGGACTGGAGGTGCTGGAGTGGTGGAACATTTGAAAGGTGACTATAGCTTATTTCATCACCTATTCATAGCTGTTATCACTACCTATACTTACCATAAAATGTAAATATGGGAGTCAATAAACTTATGGCGCTAATTCAAAATGTTTTGCATGATACATTGTGTAAAACAAGGCACCTCAGAATGTGTTGGGCGGAATATATTGCATGTTTTATGATGCCACATTCTTGTTTTACCACCATATGGTGGCTCTCCAAAATGTTACTAATAATCTCAATACTCAACAACACATAAAAAATAAATCTTTTTTTAGCCATCAGGTTTGGACGGATGCCTCAGGCGGAGAAGGAGAAGCTTTTGGCTGAGATTTCCAGTGACATCGACCAGCTGAATCCAGAATGCGCTGATCAACGAGTCCTGGCAAAGCACTTGTATGACTCATATCTCAAGTCCTTCCCTTTAACAAAAGCTAAGGCCAGAGCCATATTGACCGGAAGGACAACAGACAAATCAGTGAGTGGGAGTTATGAGTGTACATGATTTACTGTGATTGTATTATCTACTGTTGTAAGGCTTGTCCGGAATCATTTTTGGAGAGTTCTTTTCCTTTTATGTAATTACTGACACATTTTGAAAGCTTGAAATACTTGTGTACACAAAAAATACAGGACATAATTTTAGACAAGGACATGAATTATCTGTCTTTATCTTGGGCTTCCAGACAAAGCAGTGTGTAAAAACTGAAAAACTATGGGGGAATGTTTCTAATTTATACACCAGCTCAGGCTACTTTCACACTGGCGTTTCTGGGTCCGCTTGTGAGATCCGTTTCAGGGCTCTCACAAGCGGCCAAAACGGATCAGTTTAGCCCCAATGCATTCTGAATGGATAAGGATCCGTTCAGAATGCATCAGTTTGCCTCCGGATTAACTACTGCCAGCACTGGCTCCCCGCTCCTTCTCCTCCAGGCCTGGGCTGCTCTGTTGAGCTCCCTCGATGTCAACAACCAGCTTGACATTGCCACAGCCAATCGCTGGCCATGGTGGTGACCAGCTCCCCTTGCTTCATAAGAAATTGTAACATGACACAAGGGGATCCAGTCTCCACCGCAGCCAGTGATAGGCAAAGTCATACTAGATGTTGACATTGAGGGAGCTCAGTGGAGCAGCATATGTCTGGAGGAAAAGGAGCGGGGACCCAGCGCCAGGAAGCAGTTAAGTAATCTTTTCATTACAGGTCTGGCCTGGGGGGGGGGGGTTATGGGAATATCAATATGAAAGACAGGCCCCTGGCCTATATCATCTATACTACTCACTGCTCCGATCCTGCTCACTGGCTCCTGTTCCTCCATCTTCCAGTCCTTCCAGCAGTGACATATCCCTAAGGCTACTTTGACACTAGCTTTTTGGCTTTCCGATTCTGAGATCCATCATGAGCTCTCAAAAGCGGTCCAAAACAGATCAGTTTTGCCCTAATGCATTGTGAATGGAAAAGCATCCGCACAGAATGCATCAGATTGCCTCCGATCAGTCTCCATTTTGCTCTGGAGGCGGACACCAAAACGCTGCCTGCAGCGTTTTTCTGTCCGCGATGTGGTGCGGAGCAATACGGATCTGTCCTGGCACACAATGTAAGTCAATGGGGATGGATCCGTTTTCTCTGACACAATAGAAAACGGATTCGTCCCCTATTGATTTTCAATGGTGTTCATGACGGATCTGTCATGGCTATAGAAGACATAACACAACGGGATCCGTTTATGACAGATGCATGATGGATCTGCAAAAATGCTAATGTCAAAGAGCCTAAGTAGCACATCACCGATGACTGCAGTGGTGCACATAGTCATGTCCATGATGCAGCCAGAAGAAAACAAGCCAGAAGAAGGAGGAACAGGAAGCAGGTAGGTAAGGAGGCAATGTAGGCTAAGAGTTTTCCCTTGACAGTTGATATTCCTGGAGAACACTTTTAATAGTACTGTATGTAATAAAAATTGGGGCAACTATGTGTACAATATAAGTCAGGGTCTGTTCACATTTTCGTTGGAGGCTCCCAGCTGCCCCCATTGGAAATTCCATCATAGTTGATGGGACAAATAGTACAGCATGGTGCACTATTCTTCCCATCAAAATAATGGATACCATGAAGGAAACCCAACAGGCCCATTAAAAGCCAGTGGGGTCAGTCAGTTGCTATGGGTGTCCATTATAGTAAGGATCCACTATGAACAGAGCCTAATTTAGATCATATCTCTAGGAGCAGTAGTGTGTGGATATAAAGATGGATATATGAATAATATATACTGTTGGTCTTCTTCTAGCCTGTGGTGATCTATGATATGAACTCACTGATGATGGGAGAGGATCAAATCAAATACCATTATTTAAATCCTTATCTGGAGCAAAATAAGGAAGTTGCTATTCGCATTTTCCAAAGATGTCAATCTCGATCAGTGGAATCTGTACGGGAAATCACTGAATTTGCCAAAAACATCCCAGGATTTGTCAGTCTTGACCTAAATGACCAAGTAACTCTCCTAAAGTACGGGGTCCATGAGATCATATTTACAATGCTGGCCTCCCTCATGAATAAAGATGGTGTTCTCATCGCTGATGGACAAGGTTTTATGACCCGAGAATTTCTCAAGAGCTTGAGGAAACCATTTGGTGAATTTATGGAGCCCAAGTTTGAATTTGCCATAAGATTTAATGCTCTAGAATTGGATGACAGTGACCTTGCCATCTTCATAGCTGTCATCATTCTTAGTGGAGGTAAGATATGTTCCGTGCCAGTGGGTGTTGTGTGCTCAATAGTTATAACATGGCATCGTTCCCAGCTATGCTTTGTAATAGGTAGATTTTATGAGATATGACTTCAATGCTCGGTACAGAGGCTGAATTTGTTAAAGTGTAACCACCTAATAAACGTCAGATGAAAGCAATGTCATTTCAGGATACGTTTACTGGGTGTACTTCTCTACAGGTGTAGAAAATATAATAGCAGCAAGTTCAAACCAGGCTCCTTTAAGCAGAAGTAGATTGAGATGCAAATGTTGGGTTGTTTACAAGTTATAAAATATAAAATAATCGTATTTTATTAGATTTCATGATATTTAAAGCATATACTTTATAGACAAATGAAAACAACTGCATGTCTCAACCAGTTACAGTACTACAGCACCCATCATGGTTTACCAAAGCTTTGTTTTTGCTTAAAGGGTTATTTCAGAAGTAGGCCATAATGGCATATCCACAGTATATGCCCTAAATGGCTAGTAGGTGCTGGTTGCCCCCTTGAGATCAATGACCTCTGTTTGCCATTTCATATTAATTTCAAATTTTATTATATATTATGGTAAAGTGGCAACCTTCCTGCAGTCTGTATTTGCCAATGTCCTGCCTCTATTAGAAGAAAACCTCAGTTACAAAAACAAACATATCTCTAGTGTAAAATGCTAAGTAGCATATAGGAAGGAAGGAGAGGAGGGAGATGCGGCTGCAGTTTCTCACTCACTGTATTAATGAAGAGTATAGCTTTAAGTAACACCTTTTATTTAGTGAAATAAAGCATTGTCGGTTCACAATGCGCATCAGTTACTTTACATTGTACGTGTTTTAGTGATGCTAACACACAATAAGGCTCTACTGCCTACATAAATACAACTCAAAAAATGACTCATTTACACAATGTGCTTTTATAAATCATTAGATATGATATATTTCTCTGTACCTAAACAATTTTGTGTAAAGTCATTGATGTGAATATTATTTGACATATTGGCATAGTTTGTAAGGCTGAAAAAAGACATGCATCAATCCTGTTATCTTGGAAAGTTGATCCAGAAGAAGGCAAACCCCTCATGAGGTAGTAGCCAATTTTCCTAATTTTAGGGGGAAAAAAATTCCTTCCCAATTCCAATCAGGCAATCAGAATAACTCCCTGGATCAACGACCCTTCTCCAGACATCTAGTAACTATAGCCTGTAATATTATTATCGCACTTGTATTGTTTGTTCTGGGTCTTGGGCTCACTGAAATAAAAATATAAGAAGTATTTGTTAATTCAGCATTGAGGCAGAAGACATTTGTAAATGGGATATGACTTTGTGCAACCTGCCAACTGTATAACAGGAACAGTATATTTCAGAAACTGTATATGATAAGAACGAGTCCAGGGTGGTTTTGGTACAGTGTTTTTATCAAACAGCACCTGGATACCGAATATGTAGCTTTTTTCTTTCTTCCTTTATTTTACACTTATTTAATCCCTTAAGGACCTGCGCCGTACATGTAAGAGTAAAAGTTTGTAAAATCAGTTTTGAATACCTTGAGGGGTGTAGTTTTTTAAAATGGGGTGATTTTTAGGTGGTTTCTATTATGTAAGGCTCACAAAGTGACTTCAGACCTGAACTGGTCCTTAAAAAGTGGGTTTTGGAAATTTTCGGAAAAATTTCAAGATTTGCTTCTAATCTTCTAAGCCTTCTAACATCCCCAAAAAATAAATTGGCATTCACAAAATGATCCAAACATGAAGTAAACATATGGGGAATGTAAAGTAATAACTATTTTAGGAGGTATTATTGTCTATTATAAAAGTAGAGAAATGGAAAGTACATGAAGTACAATATGTGATGAGAAAACAATCTCAGAATGGCCTGGTTAAGTAAAAGCGTTTTAAAGTTATCACCACATAAAGTGACACATGTCAGATTTGCAAAAAATGGCCTGGTCCTTAAGGGGAAATATGGAGGGGTCCTTAAGGGGTTAAATGAAGTCTGTCAGCACATTTGACCATGCTAAACTGCTGATGGCAGTACCAACATAGCTTATATGGAGCTTTTCTCAATAGCAGTAGTGTGAATATAAAGTTTTGCCAGATTCTGCTCCTGCAAGTGCCGAGAGTGGGGATTAAAGGGGTTGTCCGAGTTATGAAAAAAATATACTTCCTCCATTTGCTCGCGACGGGCCGCCAGCCTCCATCTTGCTTGAAGATTTGGGCCGAAATCCCGTGCAATGCGAGATTACATCATTATGCCGGCCGACGTTATGACATCATACATCACCACGCCAGCCAGCGTGATGACGTAATCTCACACCGCACAGGATTTCGGCTGAGATCTTCAAGCAAGATGGCGGCGGCCGGCCCGTCGCGAGCAAATGGAGGCGGTAAGTTTGATTTTAAAAAAAAATGTATTGTTAATTTTACACTCAGATGCCGCTATCATGTATGAACTCGGCATCTGAGGGGTACAATGACGGAGGCGGTGCTATCGTAGCTCCCTGTCATTGCACCCGCTACTTACAAAAAAATGTGATTCGTAATGAAGTAATTTGTCGCAAATCAGCTGAATTGAACTTTTAAGAAATTCACTCATCTCTATATAAGACTACAAGTCCCAGCTGTATAATGACACTGCTTATACACACAGGATCTTCCCCCTACCTGCTCTTGTGCAATGCTCCGCAGAACTCCTCTGTCAGCTCCTATGCCCAGCATTTGTCTCCTCACTGCCTGCAGCTACTCAGTAAAGCCTGTGCAGCTGAATGGGTTAAGAATCCAGGGAGAGAGCAGACAGCAGCAGATGGCAGTGCAGGGGGGCGTGGCCAGCACAGTGATGTCTTGTGTACAGACTCATATCTGATCTCTCAGGCTTGTGCACAAAACATCATCAGAGCAGGGAAAGAAGCTGTCATCATAGGTCATGTGACCCTCAGTGAAATCTGAGAAAGCAGCCACTGGAGGTAAAGTAAATGAATTGTAAAGTCCTTACATTTGCCTAGTTACAAACATACAAAGAACAAAAAAAATACTCAGACAACCCCTTTAACTGTGAAGTGCTCTCAATTCTGAGCTGCTTTACAGCCCCTCCACCCTCTGCTCTGAGTGAAAGCCTTGGCATCCAGCCATTAGACCACTACAGCTGTAACTCATAGCAGAGGGGAGAGGCTATGAAGCAATACAGAAGGCATCTTACAGTGAAGCCCCTCCTTGGACAGAATATGGCAGAATAAAACGTTATATTCACACTACTCCTGATGAGAAAAGCTCTACAAAAGGTATTTTTGTACTGCTCTCCCCAGCTTCTACTTAGTGCTGTCAGCAGATTAGCATAGTCAGAACTCCTGAAATACTCCTTTTAAGCCTGATGTCTGTAAATGTCACTTGTCAACTTGTTTCTACGGATTGTATGTGATTACTGTATCGTTTTTCATGAAATTTACTTTTATTGGTCTTACACTAGCATATTATGGCTTTTTATGGCTAAAATATAAGTATCAATCCAATTACCTTGGATTCATTGCTGTCCACCTCTTTCTTCACCCAGATCGCCCTGGTTTATTGCATGTGAAGCCCATAGAAGATATTCAGGACACTTTGCTACAGGCCCTTGAACTGCAACTCAAGTTAAATCACCCGGACTCCTCTCAACTCTTTGCTAAACTGCTCCAAAAGATGACGGACCTTAGACAAGTTGTAACAGAGCATGTCCAGTATTTGCAACTTGTAAGAAAAACAGAGGCAGAAATGAACCTCCATCCTCTCCTGCAAGAGATTTATAAGGATTTATATTGAGATTCTGTGCACAGTCAAAATTGATGTACAAGAACTTGTCTTTCTTCAAGTATAACTGCAAGAGATTGGCAAGGACTTGTACTGAGTCTCCACACAAGTCTGCAAGAGGTTGAAAATGATATATGCATAAACTTTACCCACATTATTACTATATAGTCAACCACAACTAAAAAGACTTGTGTGGAATCTCATCTCTAAGAGATCTTCATGGACTTGTTCTGAATGTCCAATCACGTGTGCCACTGATTCACACCAACTCTGCCAACTACAAGTATTTTGTGAACTTTTGTCATCTGTAATAGATGTATCATGACCTGTATTGAACCTCCACCACTCCTGCATGAGATATACAGGGACTTGTTCTGAACTAACCTTTTCTAATTATGTATTTTTACAATTTGCACTATTTTTACGAGGGAAACAGTAGCAGCAGATACATTACTGTGATAAAGCCTTAAAAGACGTAAAGTTTTCATATAACTGGTCTATTTTATGCAACTGGTTTATAAAGCACATGTACAATTACTTTTAATATTAAAATATTTTATGAAAATGTGAATCTTAATTATTTTTGCCATCTAAGGTCATGAATTAAAGCTATGATGTCGTCATCCCCTGTTCTTCAAATTTGCCCATAAAGGGGTTTTCCCATATCAGACATCTCACTAGGATATGCCCCCATTGTCTGATAGGTGCGGGTCCCTACACTGAGAACGGTGCCCTGAAAGTTGTGGAGGGCGCACTGCACATGCGCAGCCGCCCTCCATTCATTTCTATAGGACGGCCGAAAATAGCCGAGCACTGCCTAGACTATTTCCGCTGTCCCCATAGAAATGAATGGGAGCAGTGACCTTGCAAGCGCGTTGTGCTCCCATTCACTACTATGGTGGCAGGACCCCGAATTTTCCAGCCACCACCTTCCCTGCTCCATTCTCGGTGTAGGTCTGATAGGAGCCACACCTATCAGACAATGGGGGCATATCCTAGCGATATGCCCCCATTGTCTCAGATGGGAATACCCCTTTAAGTTAGAAAAATAACATTATTACTACTTCCTTGAAAATTTTAGCCTATCCTCTAATAGAACAGGTCCGTTTAAATGGTCCTTCCTCATTGTTGGGAATTCCTGATTAAAGGAGTTATCAGGTTCTTTAAGGCTACATTCACATGACAAGGAAAAATAAAATTGATACACTATCAGGTTTTTCTGGCCATTTTGCATCAGTGTGTGCATCGGTTTTCTGGCTATTTATCCATTTTATAGGCCGTTTTGCACCCATTTTGCATCAGTTTTTAATGGCCACTAAAAACTAATGTATTTTATAAGCTTTCTGTTTTTTAATCAAAGTCACTGCAGTGCTCTCCGTATACATAATGCCCCTCTGCAGTGCAGTATATTATATGATTATCATTTCTTTTAATTTAACCCCTGAATGGACCTTTTTTACACGGTGTAACTGTCTAAACAGTTGTTAAAAACAAGCCCATTCATTTCAATGACGTTCTAGTTTTTGTCATGCCACTACTCATTGATCATTTAAAAAAAGCCATGTGAATAGCTTCCTAATTCATTTTGAAAACAGCCATCACATGGCCAATTGTTCACGTGAAGTAGCCCAAAAAAGGAATACCTTTAAATAGGCCAACATTCTTAGATTAATAGCATTTGACTCTTCAATAGGACTGAGCTGCAATACCAATCACAGCCATTACTAAAAGCTCGGAACTGTGCTGTATGGTGTTTGTGAAGGATGCATCCTAAACAGTAGATCCCCCCTTCCTGAACTCTTTGCCAGGCTACAGATGTTGAATTGGATATTTATTCGGTATTGAATGTTCAACTGATAATATGTAAGCAAAAATATCTTATCGTGGAAAACATATAATATTAGCAAAAACATACGTAGCTAAGAAATTGTTGATTTGGATCACACAAGAAAAGGTATTTTTTACGATATTAAAGTGACCTTGTGAATAAAAATCTTTTTATATACTTTCAAAAACTATTCCATTGGTCTGCAAAAAGTCATACTGTTAAAACATACCCAAAACCTAAAAGCTTGGAAATATCTTCACCTATCTATGAACACATTAATGGTTGTAATTTGTAACTCTATTCTGATGATAGTGGCCAATAGAGTCCAGTGTGGGGGATTGTTTAAAAGAGCTAATATAAAAATAAGAAGGAATACTTCCCCTCACCAATTCTGCTCTACCGCCTTTCCGATGCTGATCTCTCCTCTGCTGGTCTCTGCTTCCTGGTCCCATTTTTAGACACAGGAAATGCCTGGAGAAACCTACTCAGCCAATGACTGGCTGCAGCAGCGACATGCCTCAACCAATGATGGGCTGAGCAGGTGTCCCCAGATATTTTCTGGGTGTCGAGCCAGGACCAGGAAGTAGAAACCAGCAGGTACCCAGGAGCAGAGGGAAATTGGTGAGAGCATCTTGTCTTTTATTTTTTTTCGGAGTCATGCAGCAAAAGGTCAACTATAATTTGAGCATTATAATTTGTATATTTTCCAAAGGTGTATGAACATAAAGAACATTTTACATTTCTATGAAGGTATCTTAGTTACTACTATTAGATACTCTATACAATATTGGAGAGGGTATTAGGGATTCAATTTAGTTATAGAAGATACATTCCGCAAAATGCATCCTCTGACATATCATGAACTTGGTCCTCCATGGTGCTGTGTAGATGCTTCTGGTTACTTCATTGCCGAAGAAAAATGTTCACTTATCATGCGCCTGTGACTCACATTTGAGGCACATGTGTCAAACACAAGGCCCATGGGCCAAATCCGGCCTGTGGACTTTTTTCTTGCGGCCCGCCGGTGAGGCCTGTAGTATGTGTGAGTAGTTAGTACCGCTCACCGCAATGGCAGTGCCTATACTTGTCCCTCACAGCCATAGTGCAACAGCGCTTCAGAAAGTCTTGATGCTTGTGTCAGGACGTTCTGTGCGAGGCTCAAAGTGGTGCCGCGTACCCCGCATTACCATGCTGCTGCTGCCTCGTATGTTACTTCTTCTTGTACATTCTGATGTAGACCATGCTGGTATAACCTGGGCATCTCCTGTATATAATTATATATGTACAGCTGGAATAAGTTATACATCTTCTTGTAGTGATATGGACCATGCTGGTATAACCTGGGCTTCTCCTGTATATAATTATATATGTACAGCTGGAATAATTTATACATCTTCTTGTAGTGATATGGACCATGCTGGTATAACCTGGGTATCTCCTATATTATACAGGTGGTGCCCAGGTTATGGTCGTCTATATCATATATACAAGAAGATGTATAACTTATACCAGCTGTACATATATAATTATATTTTGTGTTATTTAACAATATGTTAACATCAGCCTTATTGTTGCCTTTAACGGGCAATAAATGTAGCTACTCCTAACTGGCGAAGTTACATTTATACAGTCGCAGAATTACTAATGGCCCTTTGAAGACAACCATAAGGCTGATGTGGCCCTCGGCAAAAATGAGTTTGACACCCCTGATTTGAGGTATTGGTGAAGTTCCGGCCGCAGACATCCACTGATGTTCTCTACTCATATGTCTATATGATGGCTCTGGAATTCAGCATAGACATCAAAATGTATTCTTGACGTGACCTATGTTATAATATTTATTCTTCAGAATGTTTTTCATAAAATGTGTGCACAGGTTTTTATTTTCTGAAAATTGTTATTGAGAGCTTGCGTTGTCGTGCAGAGGACATTTTAAATTGTTTATTGTTATATGCTGTGAATATAGTGATAATGGTACATGTCAAAAAATGTCAGTGGGGACTTATGAAACAACACCTCCACCATCTGTTAATATGGAAGGTATGGCTCAGTCTTGTACAACCTATTTTTCTACAGTGTTTATTTACAGGAAGTCTGAAAAAAAAATTTAATAAATCAACTCCAAAATCTATTAAGGAAGCAATTCTAGGAAATGTTCCTAGAGCTGTGCCTATGAGAAACCACACACAATAATCAGGATCTTCTGCAAACAGCTTATGTACATATATAAGGGAGGGGCAGAGTTATACACATGATGTCCAATAATTGGGCACGCCAGATCTATTTATGGAAAACCCTAATCGAGATTGTGGCAAAACTGTGATAAAACCAAGAGATTTTAAATGCAGTTTTGGTCGAGTTTTGACCATTTTTCCACCCAGAGGTGGGACGTTGAGTGATCTGGCACCACAATACTTAGGTGTGAATTTAAAGGGGTTGTGTCACTTCAGCAAATGGCATTTATCATGTAGACAAAGTTAATACAAGGCACTTACTAATGTATTGTGATTGTCCATATTGCCTCCTTTCCTGGCTTGGTTCTTTTTTCCATCATATTATACATCGGGGTCACCAGCGCAGATACGAGGTGGCCAAGACACTAGCTGCCTATGCATGTTCCCACCGTCACCAGCCACCCGAGAGACCATTGCATTTTCATATAGCATGCAAGCATGGCCACTGCTGCTGGATTATAGGATGGTCGTAAACTCTAGATAGCAGTAGTGTATAATGTGATGGAAAAATAAATCTAGCCAGCAAAGGAGGCAATATGGACAATCACAATACATTAGTAAGTGGCTTGTATTAACTTCCCCTACATAATAAATGCCATTTACCGAAGTGAGATGACCCCTTTATACATGACATAACTATCAGACAACAGGTATCTCTCATACTCCTCCTATACATATACTTGCTCTGGGCACAGTTAATGGGGAGAAGGGAGAAAGCCACTGCCAAAAACCTCTGACAGTGGTGCATCTACTCAAGAACAAAAGGACTGGGCAATTGAAATGCATGATCCTAAGGTTATGGCCACACGGCACTGTCGTGATGCGGTCATAATGCAGTTAGAAAACACATGCGGTCGGTTACCGCATGCATAATCATGCGTTTAGGGTGCATTTTTGTCTGCCACTGGTTGTTTGAACTGTGAATTTTCCTGGTACTTTAGCTTTATGATTAACATAAAAAAATAAGACCTGTGGTAAGGCAAATCCCACAAGCGGCTACTCAACTCCATATCTCAAGCAGGCAGCAGGACATGTTTTCAGATGCAGTCATCACAATTTGAAAGTGGCAGGTCTATCTCAGAAACATATTTTCCCATTGACTTCTAATGGAAAGTGAGATGTTGCGGTTCCTAACTGCATCGTGCCCGCATCAGAACCGCACACCGCATGGCAGTACCCTTATCTCTCCAGGAATCAGCTGTCAGGGGACAAAAAGAACAGCCAAGCAAGCACACTGGCTATTTTCAGACATCTCATAGTAGTGAGTGGAGAGCAAGCTGCACAAGTGTGGCCACCCTTCCATTTAACACTATGAGACTTACAAAAATTGCCAAGCTAGTGCTCAGCTATTTCTGGAAGTCCCGTAGCGGCAAATGCAAGGTGGTGGTGTATGATCGTCTTGCTCTCCGTACGCTTTGTGGCCCCGTTATGGAGAGAGGAGCAGGTCACAGAGGTGGGACCTGATTTTACTATGCACCCTCCAGGGCTTCAGCACAAAATAGTTCAGCACATACACCTCGTCTCTTTACCTTGCTCTAGGTTTGCATTGCATTTGGGGCTTATGGTCATGTGAACATAGCCTTTTAGTGGAGAGTCCTGAGACAAACTTGGATTCAAAGGCAGATGTCTATTGCAGGAAATGCATGAAAGTGGTTTTAGGGGGAAGGTCATAATTATTTTGGCTGTTACAACTGCTTCATTAGGTGGAGAAAAATACTGGAACATACAGGTACCTCTTAATCATTGCAATCAGTCCCATTGCCACAGATGTGTAAAATCCAGCCCCTAGTCATGCAGTCAGCCTTTACAAAAATTTGTGAAAGAATCGCTTGTTCTAAAGACCTCACTGAATTTGAGTGTGGTCCTGTAATAGGATGCCATTGTTGCAACAAGTAATTTGTGAAATATTTTCCCTCCTAGATACTCCACCATAACAATAATAATATGTGTAAAGCGCTTTTCCCCCATAGGACTCAAAGCGCATAGATATGTCTCAGATCAATACAGGGTTGCAGGCTGGACTGTGTTACAGAGGAAATAGTCAGGTGTTCATAAATGCCAGACTAAACAGGTGGCTTTTCAGTTTAGACTTAAATGCTTCCAGGGATGGGGATGTCCTAATTGGGTGTGGCAGGAAGTTTCAAAGTGTAAGGGCAGCATGAAAGAAGGCTCTGTCTCCAAAGGTTTTGAGGTGGACTCTGGGGTGATCAAGTTATTAGCTCCTTTTGATGCAGTTGCAACAAGTCCTTCAGGTATTCAGGGCCTTCATTGTGCAGGGATTTGAATGTCAATAACCCAATCTTAAACAGAATCCAAAATTTTATCGGTAGCCAGTGTAGTGAGCGAAGGGTTGGTGTTATGTGGCAATGGCGGGGTTGGCTTGTTAACAGTCTTGCAGCGGCATTCTGTACTAATTGCAGGCGATGCAGGCCTTTGTTTGGAAGGCCTGTATAGAGAACATTACAGTAGTCCAACCGTGATGTGATGAACGCATGAATAAGGTTTGGGAGATCTGCTGGAGGTATGAGGTGTTTAATTTTTGCAATGTTCCTTAGGTGAAAGAAGGAAAGTTTCACAACAGCTGAGATTTGATTCCTGAAGCTTAATCCCCCATCAATCAAGATGCCCAAGCTACGCACAAAGTCTGATTTGTTCAGGTCTGAGCTCCCTATCCTTAGTGGTGCTGGCTGTGACTGGAGCGGCTTTGCTGTCGAGCGCTGACCTCTGATAACAATAACCTCAGTTTTGTCAGCATTTAGTTTTAGCCAGTTATCATTCGTTTACTCCTAAAGCTCAGCTAAGCATGTATTTATTTGTGGGGTAGGGTCTGTGATGCCAGGTTTGAAAGATAAATATAGCTGGTTGTCATCCGCATAGCAGTGATAGGTCAGGCCATGTTTTTGTATGATTTTTCCAAGTGGCAGGATATATATGGTAAACAGTAAAGGGGATAGTATCGCGCCCTGGGGTACACCATATTTTAGTGGTGTAGGGTTGGAGAGGAAGGGCCCCAAGGATACCCTTTGAGTTCTGCCAGCCAGGAAGAAGTTGAACCACTGGAGGAGTAAGCCATCTCTGCCACAGTACTCTTGTAGTCTGTTAAGCAAGATTTAGTGATCAACTGTGTCAAAAGCCGCTGAGTGGTCGATCAAAATCAGGATGGAACATTGACCTCTGAGACAGAGCCATGAGACTTGCCATGAGCAGATCTGGGTGAGGGCTGTTTCACAGCTGTGGTGTTTTCTGAAGCCAGATTGAAGAGGGTCAAGGATGCTGTTCCTTGAGAGCCTGGCTTCAAGTTGGAGATAGACAGTTTTTTCAATAACTTTCCCCAGAAAAGGGAGGTTGGAGACAGGTCTGTAGCTGTTTAGAGCATCTGGGTCTAAGGATGATTTCTTGAGTAGTGGTCTGACGATTGTTTCTTTCAGACAGGTGAGAAACCTGCCTTCTTGTTAGGAACAGTTGATTATTTTGTGGAATGCTTGTTTAAATAGCTCAGGGAATTTCAACATGATATTAGTTGGACCAGGGTCTAGTTCGCAGGTAGTTTGGCGAAGGTTTAATAGGATATCTTCTTCAGTAATTACCTTGAAATCAGACCATGGTGGTAGGCTATTTTTGCATCCATTATATGGCTCTGCTTTGGTTTCTGGTGCTGTGAATTGAATGGCAGATCATATGGAGGAGACTTTGTCTGAGAAGAAGTGGGCAAATTTCTCACACAGGTCTTGTGAAGGTCTGATGCTGGATTTTCGGCACAATGGTTTGCAGAGGTTGTTGACTGTGCGGAAAAGCTAGGCAGGTCTGTTGGTTGCATTTGCAATCTCCTGAGACAGGAATATGGACTTTTTCTTTTCATCAGTGTTTGATATTTTTTCAGGTGCACAATTAGGGAATGTTTGTCTTCGGAGGACTGATGTTTGCGCTATTTTCGTTCCAGTCTGCGCCCCTCTTTCTTCAGTTCCTTTACATAGTTGTCATACCAGCGAGCATGATGCAATGGTGCGGAACATTTAATGCGCAAGTGAGCTATGGAGTCAAAAGCAGCCGAGACATAGTGGTTATATTTGAGGACCATGAATTCAAGGCCTAAGTTGTGATTTGTCAGTTCATCAAGATTGAGGGTGTTCTGAAGGTGTTGGGGTGACAGACCATTCAAGGAACGGTATTTTATTAGTTCTTTTACTTGGTGTTTTTTGGCTGGTGCTGTGAGGGAGAAGTGGATTGTATGGTGGTCTGACCAAACTACTGGATCAATTTCCACATTTGATATTAAAAGTTCTGAATGGAATATGAGATCCAAAGTGTGGCCTTTTTTGTGGGTGGGGAGGTTGATGGCTTGATAGAAGCTCAGTTCATTCATAGAAAGAAGGAGCTCTCTTCCTAACTGAGAGGAATGTGTATCCACCCATGCATTAAAGCAGGGGTCCTTAAACTTTTTAAACCGGGGGCCACTTCACTGTCCCTCAGACCATTGGAGGGCCGGACTATATTTTTTTAAAGGGGTATTCCCATCTTGGACAATAGGGGAATATAATTGGGTGCAGGTCCCACCGCTGGGACCCGCACCTATATAGAGAACGGAGCCCCGAAAGTGAATGGGAGTGTACTGCGCATGCACTGCCCATGCTCCCATTCATTTCTATGAGGCTGGCGGAAATAGCCGAGCCAGCGCTCAGCTATTTTCGGCAGCCCCATAGAAATGAATGGACGGCGGCTGATTATGCGCAGTGCGCCCTCCTTCACTTTCGGGGCTCCGTTCTCTATATCAGTGCGGGTCTCAGCGGTGGGACCCACACCTATAGGACAATGGGGGCCTATCCTACCTAGCGATATGCCCCCCGACGTGGACACTTACCTCTTGCAGGCTTTTCTATGCAGATCAGCTCAGTCCCTGATAGGGTTCTGTTATATCTCCCTATATAACGGGCCAAATTGATACATTCTAAATCCGAACACTGAAAAGGAAACGCGTATCAAATATTCGTTTTTCTATCAAGGAGACCCCTTTAATCAGTAATCTATTTTACACTTCAGTTGACGTTCTGGTTTGGAATGGCTATATAAGCAGGAAGATCCTTTCCATGGGACAACCATGACACTAAAATAGGATCTTCCTGCTTATATAGCCATTCTAAACCAGAACCCCCACTTACAGGCCTCTGCCCCCCGACGTGGACACTTACCTCTTGCAGGCTTTTCTATGCAGACCAGCTAAGTCCCTGACGGGGTTCTCCCTATATAACGGGCCTGAAAGGAAATGCGTATACAAGTAGGATGCTATTTTATTATCATGGTTGCCCCATGGAAAGAAAACTGGCAGTTGGCTGGATTGGCATGCTCTCAATTGTTTCCCAAAGAGACTTGGATAATGAAATATCAGGCTGCAAGTCTGCATTTCAATAGGTCAGATTCTGCAGACTGGCACCCTGATATTTCATTATCCAAGTGTCACTCTGACTGACCTGTTGACAGGCAGACTGGCATTTCGTTATACAAGTCTCTTTGAGTATGAAATGAGAGCATGCCAACCCAGCTAACTGCCTGTTTTTTTTCTCCACTGTCACAGTGGCCACCATTTTCATGTCCCCCACAGACAAGTGGCCGCCATTTTTATGTACCCCGCATTGGCCCCGCCACCCCCTCATTGTAAAAAATGCCCACCACACACTGTCTCCCCATTGTTAATATTAAAATGTTAAGTGCCACACTGACGCACCAACAGTTGTCCAGGCTGTCCCTTCTCTCTGCTCCGGGTGGTGATATGAGAAGCAGACAGCGGGCGGGCGGCGGCGGCGCTAACTCACTCACTGTAGGTCAAGCGCCTGCGTCGCCTGAGAGGAGCAGGCGCGTGACGTCAGTGAGCAGTCACTTACCGCCGGAGCAGAGCTGACATCGGAGGGAGGGAGCCAGGGCACAGGAGGAGGAGAGCAGAGGTGTGCAGGCCCTGAGCATGCTTAAAGGTTGGCCCGCAGGCCGTAGTTTGAGGACCCCTGCATTAAAGTCTCCCAGAATTATCCACCAAGGGTGTTTCAGTGTTATGCAAGATGTACAAGTTCTGCTAATTCCTTAAGAAAGGCTGAGCCATCACCAGGGGGGTGGTAGACAAGCAGTATATTTTTCTCAGCTGAAAGTTGGGCTGTCAGACATTCAAAAGAGTGGGTGGGGGTTACAGCGACTGTGACTGTGAGTTTAGTGTGCAGGAACTTCACTTTCCCTCACAGAGCACTGACTTCAACCTCATCCAACGCCTTTGAGATGAACTAGAATGGAGATTGTGAGCATCTCCATCTCATCCAGCATTAATGTCTGACCTCTCAAATGCTCTTTTGGTAGAAATGACAAAAATTCCCTCAGACAAACTCCAAAATCTTAAAGTTTTCCCAAAACAATGAAAGCTGTTTTAGCTGCAAAGGGGAGAACAACTCCAAATAAATGCTTATGTATTTAGCATGGGTTGTCATAAAAGCTCCTGTAGGTCCAAATGTGTAGGCATCTCAATACTTTTGTCCATGTGATGTATATGTGTCTGCATATTTTCTGAATATTATAAAATTCAGTAACTGATTTACTAAAACTACCATTTTTGTTCTCATGTTTCAGGCATAGTGGTGTGTGGTTAGTAAAATCCACCTGTAATCTGAAATTCTGTATACTCACCTTAGTCATCTCACATATATAATGTTTTGACCATCTACAATTTTATGAGAAAACTGTTTTCACAGCAGAATAATTGTGGCTCTCTATCCTGAAATACTAATTCCACATTGTGGTTATGGCTGCTACTGATTTTTACTACTGTATGTGTGTACAGCAAACCACTAAAATGTCATCTCAATTCATTCTTGCCCTTGACTTGAACGATTGACTTTGAAAAAAACTTTGAAATGTTCTAAACCGAAAGTTTCTCATCTGCAAAAAACGTTTTAAAGTTTGTAGAAAAATAAATAGAAATGGAATAATGGCCAGTCCACTAACTGTGCTTGTAACATTTAGATAAAGTTATATAAAATACTTACCAATATTTTAAAAATGAAAACATTTAAGCCCCCACTCCTAAAGAATGGTCCTAAATGCATTGGGATGCCCCTAAAAGAACCACTTTTGGGAAAGGTCTGCATAAGCTCCACTTCTCTTATGACCTAATTCATGGGACAGTCCCAGCAAAATGTTGGTAAGTATGACATACAGGTGCACATCAATAAATTAGGATATTATCGAAAAGTTAATTTATTTCAGTGATTCAATTCAAAAAGTGAAATTCATATTGTGTAGATTTATTACATACAGAGTCATCTATTTTCAAGTGTTTAGTTCTTTTAATGTTGATGATTATGGCTTACAGCTATAAAAAACCCAACAGTCAGTATCTAAGACAATTAGAATATTGTGCAAAAGTTCAATATTGTAGACTCATGGTGTCACGCTCTAATCAGATAATCAACACAACACCTGCAAAGGTTTCTTAAGCCTTTAAATGGTCCTTCAGTCTGGTTCAGTAGGCTACACAATCATGTGGAAGACTGCTGACTTGACAGTTGTCCAGAAGACAGTCTTTGACACCCTCCACAAGGAGGGTAAGCGACAAAAGGTAATTGCTAAAGAAGTTGACTGTTCATAGAGTGCTGTATCCAAACATATTAATGGAGAGTTGAGTGGAAGGAAACAATGTGTTAGAAAAAGGTGCACAAGCAACAGGGATAACCGCAGCCTTGACAGGATTGTCAAGAAAAGGCCATTCAAGAATTTAAGGGAGATTTACACGGTGTGGACTTCGGATGGAGTCAGTGCTTCACACACAGACGTATACAGGACAAGAGCTACAACTGTCACATTTCTTGTGTCAAGCCACTCATGAACCAGAGACAACGTCAGAAGCGTCTTACCTGAGCTAAGGAGAAAAAGGACTGGACTGTTGCTAAGTGATCCAATGTCTTGTTTTCAGATGAAAATACATTTTGCATTTCATTTGGAAATTAAGGTCCCAGATTTTGGAGGAAGAGTGGAAAGGCACACAAATCCAAGTTGCTTGAGGTCTAGTGTGAACTTTCCACAGAAAGCAATGGTTTGGGGAGCCATGTCATCTGCTGGTGTTGGTCCACTGTCTTATATCAAGTCCAAAGTCAGTGCAGCCATGTACCAGAAAATTTTAGAGCACCTCATACTTCCCTCTGCTGATAAACTGTATGCTGATGCTGATTTCATTTTCCAGCAGCACTTGGCACCTACTCACACTGCCAAAACTACCAATACTTGTTTAACAACCACAGTATCACTGTGCTTGATTGGCCAGCAGACTCACCCGACCTAAGCCCTTAGAGAATCTATGGGGTATTGTCAAGAGGAAGATGAGAGACACCAGACAGAACAATGCAGACGAGCTGAGGCCGGTATCAAAGCAACCTGGGCTTCCATAACACCTCAGCAGTGCCCCAGGGTGATCGCCTCCATGATACGTTGTACTGATGTAGTAATTCATGCAAAAGCAGCCCCGAGCAAGTATTGAGTGCATATACTGTACATACTTTTTAGTAGGCCAACATTTCTGTATTAAAAATAATTTCTAATTGGTCCTATATAATATTCAAATTTTCTGTGATACTGACTTTTGGGTTTTCATTATCTGTAAGCCAAAATCAGTAAAATTATAGAAATAAATGCTTCAAATAGATCACTCTGTGTGTAATGAATCTATAGAATATGAGTTTTTGAATTGAATTACTGAAATAAGTTAACTTTTCGATGATATTCTATGATATCATCTTTCGATGATATTGAGATGCACCTGTATATGAATGGTTTGCATGAATTTTAAAGGGGGTTTCCCAACCTTTTCAAAACCTCTTGGTATACCATTCCTATCGCTCTATATAACAAATCAGTTCTTTTTTAAAAAAAAAATCTGTAATTATTAGTTCATTTGTACAGGTGGACTATCTTATCAGTGACTGACAGCTATCTCTGTATACACACTTACACAAAGAATGCTATCAATCACTGATAAACACCTCCCCCATGTACAACTGAACTCAGAAAGAGCAGAGATATAAATGTATAAATCACATATTTTACTGAATATTTTTCCACAAAACTATACATCAATCTGCTCAGCTCCTCCTGCTCTATAACATGCTGCCTGCAGATTGCACTGCATTTTCTAGTGACAGGTTCTCTTTAAGGTGTGGTCTACTTTATGGTCAGAGGCACCTGACAATCTGGGCCTGCCATCTCCTGAACTGTTTAGAGTATATGAATACGGTGCATATTACGTGCAGATTTTCCTTGTGGATGTTTATGCAGAACATGTGTAGTAATACAGTAAATGCTAAGTAGATGAGATTTTTCAAGATCTCAAGCACACGGTGCAGACATTTTCTTATTTTTTTATTCTTGTGTGGTGAAGTACCATTCCCCTGGAGAGGCAAGTGGTTTTGACTCTAAATACTTTTTGTGAAGTAAAATAAATATGGCAGTTCTGATGGTCTGATGATAACTGCAGGTCTGCACTGTGCAAGCCTTTTTAATTATCCCACCATTTTTCTCATGCCATGAAACTTAATTTATGACCTACTTCTTGGGCTACTTTTTTCTGCGTTTTTGCTGGATCTGTCATGGATCAGCAAAAACGCTTACAGTAGGATAATACAACCGGCTGCATCTGTTATGAACGGATCCGGTTGTACTATCGCTAAAATAGCCATGACAGGTCCAGCACTAAAACCATTGTAAGTCAATGGGCGACAGATCTGTTTTTTTTTTGTGTCCAAGAAAACAGATCTAGCACCATTATCTTACATTGTGTTTCATGACGGATCCGTCTTGCTCTGCATCCCAGGACGCACTCAAAAACGCTGCTTGCATGGGCATGGGAATGCAATAAAACGGAACGGAATGCGTTGTGGTGCACTCCATTCCATTCAGTTCAGTTTTCTCCCCATTGACAATGTTTTTTCCAGTGTTTTCCTCCGATACTGAGATTGTATGACAGATCTCAATACTGGAAAGGAAAAAAACTGATGTGAAATTAGCCTTAGGCCCCTTTCACACGGGCGAGTTTTCCGCGCGGGTGCAATGCGTGAGGTGAACACATTGCACCCGCACTGAATCCGGACCCATTCATTTCTATGGGGCTGTGCACATGAACAGTGATTTTCACGCATCACTTGTGCGTTGCGTGAAAATCGCAGCATGCTCCTTTTTGTGTGTTTTTCACGTAACGCAGGCCCCATAGAAATTAATGGGGTTGCTGTCATGGTCTTACCTTCGTTTGACATGTGCTGGCGGCCATCTTGGTTTCTGGGTTTCTTGTAGCCTCCCACCCTGCGGCTTCTCCTTCCCACTGGGAGGAGCTGGATGCCTAGCTCATATATATAGAAGGTCTGTGGCTTCAGTTCCTTGCTTGGTCCTCCTGTGTTCACATGCTTCTAAGACTGCTGCTGCTTCTGGTTCCTGATCCTGGCCTCGTCTGACTACCCCGTTGGTTCCTGATCCTGGCTTCGTCTGACTACCCCGTTGGTTCCTGATCCTGGCTTCGTCTGACTACCCCGTTGGTTCCTGATCCTGGCTTCGTCTGACCACCCTCCTGGTTCCTGACCTCTGTCTACGCAAGACCCTGCTTCGGTTTAGCCATCCGTTTGGACTTTTGCTACGGCTTGATTTCCAATAAAGCCTTCTTATTTCCACTCATCTCTGTTGTACGTCTGATTCATGGTTCCATGACATTAGGACCAAGCCATGAATTCTGACGGTACAGGGCCATCCTCGCTACCTACGCTGGTTGCCAGACTTGATCAGCAGGATCACCTGTTGGGTCGGTTCGCTGTGGCGTTGCAAACCCTGCTTGAACGCACGGCTCATTTCGCTTCCGTTGCCGATGGGTCGGTTGTCGCTCCTGGGCCCGCTCCTACTGCCGCCCCGGTTGTTGCGCCAGAGTCTACCCCGACACCTGTTGCTGCGCCTGCGGTGTCTCGGGGTATGACCGGTTCTGCCCCCCTTCCACAGCGCTTTGGGGGAGAGCCAACTCAGTGCCGAGGTTTCCTTAACCAGGTGGGCATTTATTTCGAGTTGCTGCCACATGCCTTTCCTACTGAGAGATCAAAGGTGGGCTTCTTGATCTCGCTGCTCTCGGACAAGGCCTTGGCCTGGGCCAGCCCTTTATGGGAGAACAACAATCCGGTGGTTGCCGAGTTTTCCGGTTTTGTTGCTTCTCTTCGGAAGGTATTCGATGTGCCGGCTCGTGCTGCCTCTGCTGCGAAGCTCCTTATGTCCATCAGACAGGGTTCACGATCCGTAGCTGAATACGCCATTGAGTTTCGTACCCTGGCAGCAGAGGTGGGCTGGAATAATGAGGCTCTGGTCGCTGCTTTCTCTCATGGTCTCTCGGATGCCTTGAAGGATGAGGTTGCAGCTAAGGACCTACCAGTGGAGCTCGAGTCTCTTATTTCTTTCCTGATTTTGATTGACACCAGACTCAGGGAGAGACCTTCCTTTAAGGAGAGCCTGCGGAGGTCTCCTAACAGATTGGCGCCTACGTTTGCTGTCCCACCCGTGCCTCCCTCTCCTCCCACGCCTCCTGGGGATGACTTGTCTGGGGGTGAACCCATGCAGCGGGGGTTTGCTCGCCTGTCCGAGGGGGAGAGGGCACTCCGGAGACGCGAGGGCCGATGCATGTACTGTGGTCTCGGTGGGCATTTTCGGTTGGCATGTCCGAACCGTCCGGGAGAACGCTCGCACCTGAGGTCCTGTCGGGGGCAGATCTTGGGTGGAGTCTCCTCGTCCCCGGTTTCCCGTGTTGACAAACCACTGATCACGGTTGTCCTCTCCTGGGTCGGGGGCTCGGTGACGACCCAGGCGTTGGTGGACTCTGGTGCTGGTGGTTTGTTCATTGATAGAGTGTTCGTTGCCGCCAATTCCATTCCTCTGCAGCCTCGAGGTTCTCCACTGGCTCTTGAGGCGATAGACGGCAGATCCCTTCTGCCGCCACACGTGACTCATGAGACCCTTCCAGTGGGGATAGCCATTGGTGCCGTTCACAGAGAGTCGGTCTGTCTCCAGGTTATTTCGTCTCCACACTACTCGGTGGTCTTGGGGTACCCCTGGCTCCAGAAGCATAATCCGACTTTCGATTGGAGATCGGTCGAGATCCTCTCGTGGTCACCGCAGTGTGGGGTTAGTTGCATCCATGGGCCTGTCAAGTTGCTGTGTACTTCCTCGGACTCTCTGTTGCCTCCTGAATACGAAGAGTACCGGGATGTATTCGATAAGGTGCGCGCGGTTGCCCTACCTCCGCACCGCCCATACGATTGTGCCATAGAGTTACAATCCGGTGCCGTTCCTCCTCGTGGCAAAGTCTATCCACTGTCGGTAGCGGAGAATGAGGCCATGGAGGAGTACGTGAGGAAGGCGCTTTCACGCGGACA
This sequence comes from Bufo gargarizans, assembly GCF_014858855.1. Taxonomy (NCBI): domain Eukaryota; kingdom Metazoa; phylum Chordata; class Amphibia; order Anura; family Bufonidae; genus Bufo; species Bufo gargarizans. The sequence goes on along the minus strand of NC_058086.1, from coordinate 23,368,348 downwards.
CATTCGCAAATCCTCGTCCCCGGCAGGGGCTGGATTTTTCTTTGTGAAAAAGAAGGGCGGTGAGTTGAGGCCTTGCATCGATTACAGGGGTCTCAATCGCATCACGATCAAGAACGCTTACCCGATACCCTTGATTTCCGAGCTGTTCGATCGCCTCAAAGGGGCCACGGGCTTTACCAAACTCGACCTGAGGGCGGCATATAACCTGGTAAGGATCAAGGCGGGCGATGAGTGGAAGACCGCGTTTAACACCAGGACCGGTCATTATGAATCCTTGGTTATGCCCTTTGGGTTGTGCAATGCGCCCGCAGTCTTCCAGGAATTCATCAACGATGTTTTCCGTGACCTGTTGCAGCAGTGTGTGGTGGTCTATTTGGATGACATCTTGGTATATTCTGAATCCATGGAGGCCCACATTATGGATGTCAGACGAGTGTTGCAACGGTTACGAGAGAACAGGCTGTTCGGTAAGCTTGAGAAATGCGAATTTCACCGATCCCAGGTAACCTTCTTAGGTTACATCATTTCCGCTGAGGGGTTCTCCATGGATCCTGAGAAGGTTTCGGCTGTCTTACAGTGGCCCCAGCCCAGTGGTCTCCGTGCCCTGCAGCGCTTTTTGGGCTTCGCCAATTATTATCGGAAGTTCATCAGGGACTTTTCCATGCTAGCCAAGCCTCTCACGGATCTGACCAGGAAGGGCAGTAATTTCCAGGTCTGGCCGCTCGAGGCCATCCGAGCTTTTGAGGCTCTAAAGTCCGCCTTTGTGTCGGCTCCGATTCTGTCGCATCCCAACCCTGGGTTGCCCTTTGTCCTCGAGGTGGACGCGTCTGAGACGGGAGTAGGCGCCCTTCTGTCTCAGCGTAGAACACCAGAGGGTCCTCTGCTTCCCTGTGGGTTTTACTCCCGGAAACTGTCTTCCGCGGAGTGCAACTATCAGATTGGTGACAGGGAGTTATTGGCCATCGTGCAGGCCCTTAAAGAATGGAGGCACTTGCTCGAGGGCTTGGTGGTTCCGGTTCTCATCCTGACGGACCACAAGAATCTGACCTACCTTTCTGAGGCCAAGAGATTGACACCACGACAGGCCAGATGGGCTCTGTTCTTGTCACGTTTTAATTACGTGGTCTCCTACCTACCCGGTTCCAAGAACATCAGAGCGGATGCCTTATCACGGCAGTACTCCGAGCTGTCCGGGGAGGAGTCGATTCCGACTTCGGTCATACCTCCGAATCAGATCCTGATCCATTCGCACCAGCCTGACCTCTCCCCTGGGTGAGCAGATTTTGGCGGCTCAATCTGGTGCTCCCTCTGGGAGACCCAACGGCAGGTGTTTTGTGCCTGAGGAGTTGCGCACTCGGTTGTTGCGAACCTACCATAACTCCAAGGCCGCGGGGCATCCTGGAAAGAACCAGCTGTCCTGGGCTGTTTCACGTCTGTTCTGGTGGCCTTCTCTACGTTCCGACATCGCCGCATATGTAGCGGCATGCTCCGTTTGTGCCCAGAGTAAGTCCCCTCGGCACCTTCCGTTGGGCCTTTTGCAACCCATAGCCACCGGGGAGCGCCCATGGTCACACCTGGGGATAGATTTCATTGTGGACCTCCCTGCATCCCGAGGCCATACGGTCATTCTCATGATTGTGGACCGGTTTTCCAAAATGTGCCACTGTGTTCCTCTCAAGAAGTTACCCTCTGCACAAGAGTTGGCCACGATTTTCGCCAGGGAGGTCTTCCGGTTGCACGGTTTGCCCAAGGAGATTGTGTCGGATCGGGGGAGTCAGTTTGTGTCCAGGTTCTGGCGCGCCTTTTGCTCCCAGTTGGGGATTCATCTCTCTTTCTCCTCGGCCTACCACCCTCAGTCCAATGGGGCCGCAGAACGATCTAATCAGGCCTTGGAGCAATTCCTTCGTTGCTATGTCTCCGATCACCAAGACAATTGGGTTGACCTCCTGCCTTGGGCTGAGTTTGCCAGGAACACGGCGGTGAACTCTTCCTCTGGGACGTCTCCCTTCATGGCCAATTATGGGTTCCAACCTGCCGTGTTACCGGAGGTATTCTCTCCCCAGGATACTCCGGCTGTGGAGGATCACCTTTCCGTCCTACGTGCTTCTTGGGTACAGATCCAGAGGTCCCTTGAGGTCTCTGCGCAGCGCCAGAGACTCCAGGCTGATCGCAGACGAGCGCCCGCTCCTTCCTACCAGGTCGGAGACCGTGTATGGTTGTCCACCCGCAACCTCAACCTTCGAGTGCCCACTCCCAAGCTGGCGCCTCGCTTTGTTGGTCCCTTCCGAGTGCTTCGCAGGGTAAACCCGGTAGCCTATGCCCTTGCGCTTCCTCCTGGCATGCGGATCTCCAACGTGTTTCATGTCTCCCTGTTGAAGCCGTTGGTGTGTAATCGTTTCACTTCCTCGGTTCCTCGGCCCCGTCCGGTCCAAGTGGGCAATCATGAGGAATATGAGGTGAGCAATATCCTGGACTCACGCCTGGTCCGCGGTCGGTTGCAGTTTTTGGTCCATTGGCGTGGTTATGGTCCAGAGGAGCGTTCCTGGGTTCCCTCCGCAGATGTCCATGCTCCTGCTTTGCTCCGAGCCTTCCACGCACGCTTCCCTCAGAAACCGTTCCTTACTCCGCGGAGGAGGGGCCCTTGAGGGGGAGGTACTGTCATGGTCTTACCTTCGTTTGACATGTGCTGGCGGCCATCTTGGTTTCTGGGTTTCTTGTAGCCTCCCACCCTGCGGCTTCTCCTTCCCACTGGGAGGAGCTGGATGCCTAGCTCATATATATAGAAGGTCTGTGGCTTCAGTTCCTTGCTTGGTCCTCCTGTGTTCACATGCTTCTAAGACTGCTGCTGCTTCTGGTTCCTGATCCTGGCCTCGTCTGACTACCCCGTTGGTTCCTGATCCTGGCTTCGTCTGACTACCCCGTTGGTTCCTGATCCTGGCTTCGTCTGACTACCCCGTTGGTTCCTGATCCTGGCTTCGTCTGACCACCCTCCTGGTTCCTGACCTCTGTCTACGCAAGACCCTGCTTCGGTTTAGCCATCCGTTTGGACTTTTGCTACGGCTTGATTTCCAATAAAGCCTTCTTATTTCCACTCATCTCTGTTGTACGTCTGGTTCATGGTTCCATGACAGTTGCGTGAAAATCGCAAGCATCCGCAAACAAGTGCGGATGCGGTCTGATTTTCACGCACGGTTGCTAGGAGACGATCAGGATGGGGACCCGATCATTATTATTTTCCCTTATAACATGGTTATAAGGGAAAATAATAGCATTCTGAATACAGAATGCATAGTATAATAGTGCTGGAGGGGTTAAAATGTAAAAAAAAAATGTAACTCACCTTAATCCACTTGTTCGTGCAGCCGGCATCTCTTCTGTCTTGATCTGTGAGCAATAAGAACTTTGATGATGTCACTGCGCTCATCACATGGTCCATCACACGATCCATCATCAAAGGTCCTATTGCTCACAGATCAAGACAGAAGAGATGCCGGCTGTGCGAACAAGTGGATTAAGGTGAGTTAAATTTTATTTATTTTTTTAACCCCTCCAGCCCTATTTTACTATGCAGTCTGTATTCAGAATGCTATTATTTTCCCTTATAACCATGTTATAAGGGAAAATAATACAATCTACATTACAACTAACCAAAACCTGAACTTCTATGAAGAAGTTCGGGTCTGGGTACCACAGTCGGTTTTTTATCACGCGCGTGCAAAACACATTGCACCCGCGCGATAAAAACTGAACATCGGAACGCAATCGCAGTCATTTGGATGAGTTCACCCCTTTAAATTCAGCTTCAATCCAGCAAAAGACCCTCCTACAAGTAGTTAAAGAGGGTTCCACCTTTCCCAAACGCAATAGCAGTAGCAATAGCTTTTAGACCCTTGTCATTGTCTGAGTTCCCTTGCTTATATAGAAGCATTGTCGAACAAGAGAGGAGACATTTCATGGTAGATAAGTATTTGGCCTGATCTACTGTAGTTTGGCCAGTAGCCTTCATTCATTTACAATCCATCACCAATTTAAGTGAATGGGGGCCGCTGATGATTGGGACCCTCCATGAGCAGCCATTTTGGGAGCACAGGGAAGGGAAGTAGGTGTGCAGACCTGCAAGTAAACATAAATTAATCATATTAAACCATCTGTCATTGGCTCCTATGGTTTAATATTGCCTATTACTAGCTGCATACACATGCCATTTCCAGCACATGTAATAAATAGAGGCCAACCCCTTTAATTCTTACACTTGCTTTGAGATGATACTCCACTTTCCATGTCATCCCTTTACTGGAGTAAGATTGAGACAATTTTTGGTGCTTTTAAAGCACACCCACCCACGGCAGAGGTGGGGGAGTGGTGTAGATACTGGGCTGGAGAGCATGGGAGTGGTGGTGGCGGCAATGAGGAAGGTTTAGTCCTCACGGTGACTAATCCCTATTTCAGCTCTCCCCCAGGCCATGCATGCAATTAAATCGAGAGGGGCACAACCCTTAACCCTGAACTTATGAATTGTAATGTAAATATCTTATATGCAGGATGTATTTTTATTGCTACAAATTGAACATAATTAAAGCAGAGTAATTAATCACAAAGACAAAATGTTATATATTGTCAAATATTTCTTTCTAATTACAAATAAATGAAATTTTGTATTGAAGCATGGTGTAGCATGGGTAACATACTTAATATAACAACAGTAAACAACATCGCTACATTTTGCAACAGTATGCATAAAACAGCCAACGTTAGTGCGAAGGTTGAGATTGCTTCCTTCTCACCAGATCAGAAATTCTTGGGGCAGTCTTTGCAAGAGCACACCAAAGATCATCTTCCACAACAAGTCTACTTCTGTATTTAGACTTGATAACCAACAAGTTGGAAAACCCTGTTTCACATAGATAAGTTGTTGGAAATGGAAGAAGAAGGCATTGTAGAGAAATCAGTTCTCGCTGCATCGTTGTTAATAAGTTCAATGAACTCCTCTTGTGCTGTCTCAGGAACATCTTCAACTTTGACTGTGAATGGGCTTCTGGCCAGAGCAAATGGGGTGTCCGGTAGATTTGGAAAGTACAATGAAATTTCATCTTCAAGCATATGCAAGTGTTCTTTCACAGAAATTATCATTGTAATTCTTTTGTCTGGTTCAATGCCATGTTCCTCAAAGAAAGCAGCTAAGGTAGGCAACATGTAAATATTATTGTTATCCAATTTTTTTTGCCAAAGCTGAAGTTTCATTTGGAATGATCGAACCTTTTCAGACAAATCAAGGCACGTTGCATTTGGTCCTTGCAGTGATAAATTTAACTCATTCAAGATGACAAAGATGTCAACCAAGTAAGGGCTCTTTCACACCTGCGTTCTTGTCTTCCGGCATAGAGTTCCGTCGTCGAGGCTCTATGCCGGAAGAATCCTGATCAGGATTATCCTAATGCATTCTGAATGGAGTGAAATCCGTTCAGGATGCATCAGGATGTCTTCAGTTCCGGAACAGAACGTTTTTTGGCCGGAGAAAATACCGCAGCATGCTGCGCTTTTTGCTCCGGCCAAAAAAACTGAAGACTTGCCGCAAGGCCGGATCCGGCCTTAAACTAAACGTCGTTTCGGCGCATTGCTGGATCCGACGTTTAGCTTTTTTAGAGTGGTTACCATGGTTGCCGGGACGCTAAAGTCCTGGCAGCCATGGTAAAGTGTAGCGGGGAGCGGGGGAGCAGCATACTTACCGTCCATGCGGCTCCCGGGGTGCTCCAGAGTGACGTCAGGGCGCCCCAGGCGCATGGATGACGTGATCGCATGGCACTTCATCCATGCGCATGGGGCGATCTGACGTCATTCTGAAGCGCCCCGGGAGCCGCACGGACTGTAAGTATGCTGCTCCCCCGCTCCCCGCTCCTACTATGGCAACCAGGACTTTAATAGCTTCCTGGCTGCCATAGTAACACTGAAAGCATTTTGAAGACGGATCCGTCTTCAAATACTTTCAGTACACTTGCGTTTTTCCGGATCCGGCGTGTAATTCCGGCAAGTGGAGTACACGCCGGATCCGGACAACGCAAGTGTGAAAGAGGCCTAAGCTATTTTCTGCAGTTCACTTTTATCGCTGAAAAGTGCCTCAAACTGTGGTTTTGCCTTCTGATTAAAAAACATTCTGAGTTCATCACGAAGATCAAAAACACGTTTTAAAACTTTTCCTCTTGATAACCATCTCACTTCAGTATGAAATAACAAAGCATTGTGTGTCGCATCCAACTCGTTGCACAGTTGCGAAAACAGTCGACTGTTTAAACTGCTCGCCTTTACAAAATTGACACAACTTATGACGCTTTTTATAACTTCCTGTACATTTTGTGGCAGCGTCTTCGTTGCTAATATTTGCCTATGAATCATACAGTGAGTTCCAATGACTTTTGGTGACTCATTCAGTACCAAACGTTGAAATCCAGATCGACATCCTAGCATAGCTGGAGCACCATCAGTACAAACACCACAAACCTTTTCCCAAGAGATCTGATGCTCTTTCAGAAATGATCCAACTTTGTCAAATACATCATGTGCAGTAGTTGTCATTTCAAGAGGTTTGCAAAAAAGAAACTCATCTTTAAAGTCGCCTTCATTAATATACCTCACAAAATAACTGTGAACAGTTTGCCACGTCTGTAGATTCATCAAGCTGGATACTAAATATTGGAAGTGGAGCAGATTTAATTTCCTGTACTACCTGACTAAGAATATCAGCCGACATGTCATCTAATCGTCTGCGAACAGTATCGTTAGATAAGGAAATTGCATTCAATTTCGTAACATATTCGTCTCCGATCATAACTCAAACAATGTCTTTGGCCGCTGGCAACAGTAAATCCTCACCAATGGTGTGAGGTTTCATAGCTCTGGCAATTCTACGTGCCACCAAATATGAAGCTTCAACAGCTGCTACGTTTTGTTTGTAATACTTGCCACCAGTGTCAAGTCTGGCTTTTTTGAGTGCATCAGCTTTGCTTCTAAAATAGTTGGTATCCCTACCAGCAAAGCTCGGATGCTTGCTATCAAAATTGCATTTTAGTTTGTTTGGCTTCATAGATTCAGCTGATAGAACTTCACAACAAATAACACATTGTGGTTTCTCAATCCCTACTGTAATTATTGAGGTAAAACCATACTGTAAAAAATCCTCACTATATTTTCTTATTTTATGGTTCTTCTCTACACGATCCATTGCCATGGGGTGGTTTGTTATCTAAATGAAAATAATATATGACAATAGCTGATGAACAATAATTCAAGTGTTGCCCTGTCTTACCTCCAATGCCTTTAACACAGCAGCTGCTTTCTACAATACCTGCTCTCTGCAGATGTGTGACCAGTCTGCATAAATACAGTGGCGCCAACCCCAGTGTCGGACTGGAACTCCCGTGGCCCACCTGGAGAATTGGGTCTGATGACCCACCAAAAACACGCACAGACACCAATACACCAAAAGTTAATTCAAATACACAAGTATTCATTCATAACCACAGAACTTTAGCATAAATACAAAATATTTGTAAACCAAATAAATAACTTTAAAATAAATAATAAACAACAAATACCCCCTAAAAAATAAATCAGTGGTGCTCAGGGTACCCCTCAAATAAATAAATCAGCGGTGCTTCAGGTCCCCCCCAAATAAATAAATCAGCGGTGCTTCAGGTCCCCCCCCAAATAAATAAATCAGCGGTGCTTCAGGTCCCCCCCAAATAAATAAATCAGAAGTGCTCAGGGTCCCCCAAATAAATAAATCAGAAGTGCTCAGGGTCCCCCAAATAAATAAATCAGAAGTGCTCAGGGTCCCCCAAATAAATAAATCAGAAGTGCTCAGGGTCCCCCCAAAAAATAAATCAGAAGTGCTCAGGGTCCCCCAAATAAATAAATCAGAAGTGCTCAGGGTCCCCCCAAAAAATAAATCAGCGGTGATTCATGTCCTCCCAAATAAATTAAGCCTTGCTCAGCCAAATAATTAAAATAAAATTAGCCAGGCTCAATTAAATCATTGGTGGCAGTGGTGCCCAGCGGCGGTGTCATTAATGAAAAAAACTCGGACCTCAGGAGACAGGCGGCCCGACTTACCCGTCCAGACGTCAGGCTCCTTCAAGCACAGGCAGTGATACCTCGTGAGATTTCGCTACCTCCTGACTTCCTGTCGCACTGCTAATGACGTGAGGAGGCGGTCCTGAGTTTTGACGATCTACGCATGCCCAGACCGACGGTTTATGGAAAATCATGCGGAGTTCAGCTTTACACCGGGACACTGCGCATGCGCAGGAGAGCCTCAGTAGGGAAATATTACGGCCCAGTGCGCAAGCGCGTCTAACTCCGGCTGGCGCATGCGCAGTGTCCCAGTGTGAAGCTGAACTGCGCTGAGATTTTCCATAAACTGTCGGTCTGCGCATGCGCAGATCGTCAAAACTCAGGAACGCCTCCTCACGTCATTAGCAGTGCGACAGGAAGTCAGGAGGTAGGGAAATCTCACGAGGTAGGGTAATGTAACGCTACAATCGTGCAGCCCTAATAGGAAGCCTCAGACGACCTCCCGGAAAGGGCCGATCGACCCCCAAAGAGGTCGCGACCCCTAGGTTGAGAACCGCTGTCCTAGGCCATAAAAGCCCTTTAACGCTATTTTGAAACATAAAAATAGTAGTTTCAAGTAAAAAATACATTGTATTTTAAAGTCTTGTCCGACAGAAGATTACATCGCTCGATACATTGCTACCTTATTTGACTTGTTTGCTATTTTTAAGTTGACCGGGGCAAACCACAAAATGCCCCTTATTTCAGTGTTTGCTTTATAATTTAGGGGAACAGAGAAATATTCTGGATCATTATTCTTTTTAAACCAAAATTCCACTGGGAGGTTTCACAATAAGGAAAGTTGTTGTGAACTGAAACGAAACATTAAAAACATTGGGTACACAAGAAGAATTCAGCCAGTGTAGTCGTAAAAATGAATGCAATTAACCTAGGAGAGACATATTTTTGAGATTCCATTGTTGAATTTGGCAAACGGGAGACATCAGTGGTGAACCACTGAAAAGATCTATGTCATTCCAATGTTTGTGGGAATTTGTAGTCACCGCAGAGAGCAGGGGGTCTGTGTCACTAGTCCCCATAGACACATAGCCCCCTTCTCTTCACATTTAATCCCGGACAGCATCCACATTATTTCTGAGCAATGCTTTTTTCAGCTATACGGTAGCTATGCTTGTCCTTGTCAGCAGTAGTAAAATTAGCTTCTGACCTAGGCAAAAACAAACGTGACTTATTCTTCACACTTCGCTTGCCTTATCTATGCCTTATGTACAGATGCAGCCGAGTTAAACTTGATGGTTAATGCGTTAAGTAAAGAATGCCAAGAAAATGTTAACTGACTTTTTAATGGAGTTTAAGGGCTTTTGTCACGAGATAACCAAGATGTCGGCTGTTCCATTCATTAGAGACCGCAATTTGCAACTTAAATGGGTCCGTGAACATGTTCTATTTTTTCGCTGTGCGGAGACAAACCCCACGGATGCACTTCTTAGTGCTTCCGTGGGGTTCCGTGCCTCCGTTCCACACTGACCTTCCGGATTGCGTACCTATTCCAGTGACTGGTGGAGTGCACATGGCCGGTGCCCACATATTGTGGATCCGCTGTTTGCGGGCCACAATACGGGCACAGCCGGGAAAGGCCGTGTACATGAGCCCTAACACTGTGCCATGTGTTATCAGAGTCAATTTTAGCTCAGCTACATCTGTATGTGCAACAGCTAATTTTATAAGAAGCCATTTTATCCTATTAGGACGTTGGGAGGCAATCATTGAAAGAAAATATAGGGGGTCATTTCCTTTCCAGAAATGCCCCTATATTAGATGTATTTTTGGCAGATTGCAGCGCAAAGGTTATTCGTAACACAATCTGTGACTTTTCCCCACTCACACCAGGTCTAAAAAAAGTGTGTGTGGACGGGGAAGGGGACAGGCCGGCAGGCCCGTCTCATTCATCATTTACTACGCCTGTTTTAGGCGTAGAAAACGGAAGCTGTCTTACATTTAGACTGACGCTGGATGTGCCAAAGTTATGTAGAGGCTGGCACCTCTTTATTACTCCGCCGGATCCACCTCCAGCTATAGGGGTTATTAAGACTGGCGTCTAAAACGCCGGTCTTAATAAATGACCCCCATAGACTCAAACATGGGACCACAGCGGCAGGAGGGCTAACTATTGAGACACCATGTTGCCCTATCTCACCCTAGACCTAAGACATACCTCCCATTTATTTCATTTACCGCTGTGTTTTTAGTTTTTTGTTTAGTTTTTTAATTTTAGGAAAATGCTATTTTAAAAAGGTTGCACGTGTAAGGTGCGTGTGTGTTTCACAGGCCATAATAGATGTATTTTAACACCTACATTATGGCTGCAACAAAGTCTGTGACCCCATGACTCCTTTGGCTGTGACCCTAGAGCCAGTCACAGCCAAAGGAGCCCATCATTTGGGTGAGTGCTTCTGCCCCATTGTATTAGAGATCAGTAGGGTCTCAGCATCCAGATCCCGGCCTATCAAAACTTCTGACATATCACTAAAGAAGCAAAGAGAGACAGAGGGTCTTAGGGGCACCTAAAGAAGGATCATTGCGACGAGAGATGAGTAAATTCATTCATATGAATCAAATGCTTTCATTATTCAGTCTGCTTGAGCAGCGAGGGGCTTGTCCACGTTCAAGAGGCTCCCCCTCCTCCTTGATTGACAAGGCCAGACATCTTGTTGTTCTGAGTAGCAGCGCAAGCGCAGAGGCTTTCTGACTCTGTTAATGAAGGGGAGGGGGAATCTATAGAGCAGCGGGACCTGCCCCTCGCTGCTCAATCAGGCTGATTTATGAACTAATTTGATTGGTACGCTCGCTCATCTTTGCTTGGGAGGTACAGTATGCTGTGATCCATTCTGACTTTTGATTATTTCATGTATTGTTCATGTCACACACTTTTTGTGGTTGTGAAACATTACTACACATAATTTGATATTTTCTAATGCCGCCCTGCAGGCGCCATCAGCTCAGCTTGTTGCCCAGTATGCACTGGACTGCTGACAGCACCTGCTCATCAGAACAGCTCGACAGCTCCTTTGAGTAATTCATTGACAGCATGCAGTGCATTGACATTATAAAACCCTTATCACAAGCAAGGGAGCAATAAAAATAGGATGAGGCATAGTAGGACATGCCTGATATGTAATGGGATTTTCTTTTCATTATACTGCCTCCTTGTGGCTATTTGCATCTGCAACACAAAGAAAAGGTTGCTTTTTCGCAGCAGGCAGGCAATAGGCATCTGAGCTGTATACAACTGATAGGACGCCGGTTACCACCTAATATCGTAAGGTGCTGGGCGCAGTGATGCTGCGACTATATGGAGTGTCGTGGCACAGCCAGTCTCAGGAAAGTTGCTTGACCAAAAACGCTTTTGCGACTTGTCCACCGCTTGCTGGTGCACAACTATTATTGAGCTGCAATTTGGCTCTAAAAATCAAACCATAGAAATGTTGCAGGCAACTTGCAGTCGCGTACTACTTGCATTGCGGTCTATGATGCCCATGTGACATGTGACCTGCAGTGTTGGATTTTTTGCGACTGTAATGTTCCAGTCACTTCATGTCGTGTGTCGTGCCTCAACCCCGTTAGGTGCAATGTCACAGTGCAACATTGTGATCTTCACTGTGAAGTACATATATTTTGGAGAGTGCCCAGTATTTTATTCAAGTAAATTATAAGTAGATATTGGTCTAGTTCTACTTGATGTGTAAAGTGCAAAATGATGAATAAAGCGCTGTATGAATCGACAGGTCGTCCTTGTCCATTTTTAACTTTTAATCGAGGCTGGATAGTATTTGGTATATAACAAAGTAAATGCATAATATGTCAACAGCACTATGTTTTAATTTAAAGTAGTTGTCCAACTTTTTGGACATTTTTAGTAATGCGCTCTACTGGTTAAAAAAATCGTACTGACCTGCGGGCAGGTCCCTGGCTCCCTTCAACCGTCTTCAGGAGTAACGTGCTCTGTTGCAGCCAATGACTGGCCATAGCGGTGGAGTGTCCCCAAGTGACCCATAACTGCTGGTTCACATTTCACCTGTGGACACATCGCAACCGAGGCCAGTCTGCTGCAACAGTTCACGTGACTCCGTTCGTCCAGAATGCACACAATGTGTCCTACAGGATGGAGAGCAGAAGACCCCAGAACGTAGCTATAAGAAAGTAGCAGCGAGCAGGTCAGTATGATTTTTTTAACAGGTAGAGCACGCTGCTATTAAAAATAAAAAATTTCCAAAAAGTTAGACAACACCTTAAAAGGGTGTTTTCCAGAAACTCCTGGACCTTCCAGCTGATTAGAATGTTGCTGACAATGCTCACGTCAATGTGGCCTGGCTACAATAGGTGTAACAGGGGTTGGTGCCCTACAAGTTAAACATTGATGGCCTGTCCTAAGGATCAATTAATGGGGAGTCCCAGGCTAATTGCACCATTTGCCCTCTCTATAATCCAGCCCTGATCTGCCTAAATGACTAAATGGTCAGCCTACTATCCCACATGTTACTGTAGAAACATAATCCTAATTTAGAAACGTGTTAGCTTTTTACCTCAAGAACTTTCTCAATATTAAGTCTGGATCAGAGTCCAAGCATCGCGCGCTCTCTTAATGAATGGCAGCCTTATCTTCTCAATTAAAGTACAATGCAATGTACGAGCACGCGAGACCCCCTGAGAATAAAGAAATAGTAATATATGATTGTTTTGTAATAAGTCGTCTCAAAGTGCAATTATTACAAGTTTATGATAGAACAATGGCCCAAACTGTCTGGAACATGCAAGTCCTCTGAGGTATGACCTCTGTTTATTGTAAGACTCAGCAAATTATGAAATGACTGAAATATCAGAGTTGCTTGTTTTTTGTTTTTTATCTCTACATTGGTACAATACTATCCAACATGTACTCATCCCATGCCAATTCAATAACCTGTTAGAGTGAATCCATCTGCTGCTTACACTGCAGGGAGTAATTTTTTAGGGGAAAATTATTATTTTCATATGAATCTAAGCTAAGAGAAGCCACGAAACTTACTTGGAACCTGTATTCAGTAAGCAGGGGATACTAGTTGCTGTGCTTTACTGACATTACTGCTAAGAGCTACGCTATGATACCAGTACTATGACAAGTAACTTAAGGCCACTGATTGCCTGACTTGTAAACAAAGAACGTGAAGCTGGCTGGAGCACCAGCGCTGGAACACCATGGAAAAAAGGGATGAACACCGTTTCTTTTTAGATTTATAACATTTGCAGCCATTTATATATTATTTTTTAACAACTTAGATAAATCTTTCAAACAATACAGCTGCCATGAAGGGGTGTACTTAGGGTTGCAATCTGGACCTTATTGGCCAGTGCTGATAATGTATTTTTACCACCACATAAAAATTTGATCATTTTTAGTATCAACTCACAGCTTGAACATAACCCTATTCAAGGGATTTATAGTAGAATGTGGTCATTTGAAATAGGATTCACAGGAGCACCACTTTTCTAAAACATAACCTTTAATAATATAATGTTAAAAGCCAGTTCACCCTTTTAATCATAGAAAATAATAATAATGAAAAAGAAAAAGAAAACCTATTGTCAAGTGGCTATTCCAATGCCTAATGCTAGCAGGAAGGTAGGCAGAGGTTTATTAGGCCTAATACTGGCCCTATTGCTGGCCCTATTGCTGCCACCCTGCCTGCAAACAGAATACCCGCCCTGATAAGGGCGATCCAGGGCCATCTTTACCAAGGGGCAAAAGGGGCAGCTGCCCCGGGCCCAGTTGCTTCTGGGGGGCCAAAGGCAGCTGCCTCTTGAGCCCTGCTAGCCACTGCCCCGGGTGTCAGGCTGTCAGCTCTACCAGGAGTCCCGGCATCATGATCGTACTGTGTTAAAGTTGTGATTTAGGACCTTAATGACATCATCACCATGTGACCAGTAACCTAGCAATTACTAGTCACATGGCTATGAGGTCATCACAGGTCCTACCAGGAGTGTTGCAGAAGTTAACTGTGGAGCTTTTTTGTGGGAAGATTACATCAGAAAAAGGTGACAGGGGCTGTTATGTTAATATACTGTAAACTACTGTATAGTGGGGTGCTGTATACTGTGGGGGCTGTATACTGTGTGGGACTGTATACTGTGTGAGACTGTATACTGTGTGGGGCCCTGTATACTGTGTGGTGGGCTGTATACTGTGTGGGACTGTATACTGTTTGGGGGCTGTATACTGTGTGGTGGGCTGTATACTGGGGGGCTGTATACTGTGGGTGGCTGTATACTGTGTGGGGGCTGTATACTGTGTGGGGGCTGTATACTGTGTGGTGGGCTGTATACTGTGTGGGACTGTATACTGTGTGGTGGGCTGTATACTGTGTGGTGGCCTGTATACTGTGTGGGGCCTGTATACTGTGTGGGGGCCTGTATACTGTGGGGGGGCCTGTATACTGTGGGGGGGCTGTATACTGTGGGGGGGGCTGTATACTGTGGGGGCCTGTATACTGTGGGGGGGGGCTGTATACTGTGGGGGCCTGTATACTGTGGGGGGCTGTATAGTGTGGGGGGCCTGTATAGTGTGGGGGGGCTGTATAGTGGGGGGGGCTATACTGCTGTACTGTATACTGTGGGGGTCTGTATAATGTATACTGAGGGTGCGGTATAGTGTGGAGTGCTATACTGCTGTACTGTATAGTGTGGGGGGCTGTATCATGTATTGTTTGGGGTGCTGTATACTGTGAGGTGTTGTATACTGTGGGGTGCACCTACATCCAGTGACGTCTCCTCTGATGTAGATGTTCTCTTTCCTCATCTTCTCCATTGGGGGCAGACTGCTATGATGACTTCTTTCAGCCATGTTTCGTCTCAGAGTTTGTCACACAGACATCTTAGGATAGGTCCACACAGAGTTTCTTGGAGGAAGTTTTGAGAAAAACGTATAAAGAAAAATCATCATCCTCCCAGCGTCCCAACAGTGTTATCCTGCTGCTACCCGCAATACTGTGCCTGCTGTGCTCCCCAAAGTCCTCAAATACTATAGAGAAGAAATAATAGTGCTATACTGAGAGTCCCCCATACTAATGGTGCTCTCAAAGTCCCTCCATTATAATTCGTACCCCGAGTGCTCATTACTAGGAAAGTCTCCTATGGTGATAAATGCTCTCTGTTTGCCCATTATTAGTGATGCCCTCCATATAGTGCCCAATAATAATAATGACCACAAAAGTACCACCAGTAAAAATGATGCACCATAGTGCCCTAAGGTCATATATGTCATTATGAGAGGCACAAAGTGTAAAATAAAAAATAAAGACAAAAATATATATTTTTTAATATCAGGGTCTCCGCCATTGTCCTGTGAGCTGAGCATAGGAATAGATGTGGCAAGTCCTCATACGCTAGGGGTAAGTTGCTAAAAATGATTAATAGAAGAATATTGAAGAGTGAGAGTGCAAGGAGATTTATTCTGCAGCAGTTTTATTTATTCCTACAGTTACTTATTCCTACATCAGCCGAAAACTAAGATATGTAATTCAATACCAATAAGATGGGAGCCTTTATTATTCCTGTGCCAGCATGCCAACCAATACCATCCAGTCTGCACCCCTTAGGGGGGCCAGGTCTTAATGATGACCATTATCATATTTTGCTGGCTTTAATTCTTCCAAATCATCCTTCAAAGTCTCCATGTCCTAGAAAAGTCAGTAAGATGCAAAGAGCTGGATGTTCCTGGTGACATATTCTCATCGCTATTAGGTGATGTGCAAAAGGAGGAAAAGCAGATGGCAGAAGAAGGGCTCCCACCTGTAGGGTAGGAGAGCGCTGGGGTTGGAGAAGTGGGTATGCCAGAGCTGATTAATATTCTGTGTTTACTGTCAAATAAACTGCAGGAGATTTCAGGCAAGAATAGCAATAATGTGCATAATGTGCCCCCACCTAACCAACCAAACCGCATACCAGCAACAGCCCCTTTTTAAAGGTACACTAAAGGTGCCGCGCAGCCATTCTCAATTAGTGTTGATCGCGAATATTCTAATAGCTAATTTTATTGCGAATAACGGCACTTCGAGAATTCTCGAAGACGTAGAATATTGTGCTATATATTCGTATTCGCGAATATTCTAGATTTTTTTTATCAGTAACCTCCCTTCTTGCTTGTGGGCCAATGAGAAGGCTGCAATATCTTTGTCAGAGCTTAGCAACAAATAGGAAAGTTGCCTACCCCTTACTACATAAGAACCTCCCCAGCAGCCATTTTCTGCAGTTTTTTGCAGTTCTGAGAGAGAGAGAGAGAGAGAGAGAGCAGTGACATTGCTGTGCTCTGTGCTTTCATCTGGATCCTATTCCTTATCTAATTACATTTGATAGTTAGATACAGGGGCGGACACTGGCAGCACAGGGCCCCTGTGCAAAGAATGTGCCCGGGCCCCCCAACCACACATATAGAAATAAACATAGGCCATAGGTAAAGATTAATACAATGAGGTGTGGCAGCAGAAGGGACCCCAATATGTCATCTTCCCCCAATCCTACATGGAGAGGAAGGGGTGATCAGTCACATCAAAGATAGGGAAAACCCTTCAGATACTGTGGTGCCTATTAATGTCCTCTTAATGCTCCTACATAGTAATTTTTGCCCCTTTGTGCCAGCACACAGTCGCTGTGTCCAGCTTGTGTGCCCCCCTCACAGTAGCTGTGTCCAGCTTGTGTGCCCCCCTCACAGTAGCTGTGTCCAGCTTGTGTGCCCCCCTCACAGTAGCTGTGTCCAGCTTGTGTGCCCCCCTCACAGTAGCTGTGTCCAGCTTGTGTGCCCCCCTCACAGTAGCTGTGTCCAGCTTGTGTGCCCCCCTCACAGTAGCTGTGTCCAGCTTGTGTGCCCCCCTCACAGTAGCTATGTCCAGCTTGTGTGCCCCCCTCACAGTAGCTGTGTCCAGCTTGTGTGCCCCCCTCACAGTAGCTGTGTCCAGCTTGTGTGCCCCCCTCACAGTAGCTATGTCCAGCTTGTGTGCCCCCCTCACAGTAGCTATGTCCAGCTTGTGTGCCCCCCTCACAGTCGCTGTGTCCAGCTTGTGTGCCCCCCTCACAGTCGCTGTGTCCAGCTTGTGTGCCCCCCTCACAGTAGCTGTGTCCAGCTTGTGTGCCCCCCTCACAGTAGCTGTGTCCAGCTTGTGTGCCCCCCTCACAGTAGCTGTGTCCAGCTTGTGTGCCCCCCTCACAGTAGCTGTGTCCAGCTTGTGTGCCCCCCTCACAGTAGCTGTGTCCAGCTTGTGTGCCCCCCTCACAGTAGCTATGTCCAGCTTATGTGCCCCCCTCACAGTAGCTGTGTCCAGATATGTGCCCCCCTCACAGTAGCTATGTCCAGATATGTGCCGCCCTCACAGTAGCTATGTCCAGATATGTGCCGCCCTCACAGTAGCTATGTCCAGATATGTGCCTCCCTCACAGTAGCTATGTCCAGATATGTGCCCCCCTCACAGTAGCTATGTCCAGCTTGTGTGCCCCCCTCACAGTAGCTATGTCCAGATAAGTGCCCCCCTCACAGTAGCTATGTCCAGATATGTGCCCCCCTCACAGTAGCTATGTCCAGATATGTGCCCCCCTCACAGTAGCTATGTCCAGCTTGTGTGCCCCCCTCACAGTAGCTATGTCCAGATATGTGCCCCCCTCACAGTAGCTATGTCCAGATATGTGCCCCCCTCACAGTAGCTATGTCCAGATATGTGCCGCCCTCACAGTAGCTATGTCCAGATATGTGCCGCCCTCACAGTAGCTATGTCCAGATATGTGCCCCCCTCACAGTAGCTATGTCCAGCTTATGTGCCCCCCTCACAGTAGCTATGTCCAGATATGTGCCCCTCACACAGACCCCTTGAAATGAACGGGTCAGGATTCAGTCTGGATGATATGCATTTACACTGGCGCTGGATGCGCTGAAGTTATGGAGAGGCCGGCGCCTCTTCATAACATCAGCAGAACCACTTCCAGTTTAGGGGTTATTAAGACCGGTGTCTAAAACACCGGTCTTAATAAATGACCCCCTCCATGTCTGGGCAACACTTTCAACCCATTTACAGGACACGGCCCATATGTATTTTATGATCTGCAAATTACGGATGACGCCCGTGTGCCATCTGCATTTTTTTTGCAGACCTATTAACTAGCCTGCATGTTGCGGACCAGTATAGGACACATTTTCTATCCTTTGCGGAACAGACATACGGATGCGGAAAGCAAATGACTTCCATGTTCTTTCTGCATCTGTATGTCTGTTCTGCACAAGATGGAAACTGTTACGTGTCCTATATTGCTCTACAAAATGCGGACCGCAGACCCATTTAAGTTAATGGGTTTGCAAAAATATACAGATTGCATATGAACGGCATACATATCTTGCCGATCCGTGGACCACAAAATACATTGTTAATGTAGCCTCACAGTATGTGGGTAAGGGACAGTCACAGGAGGGCCAGAGTGGGACAGGGGGGTAAAAAACACCAACATACCAAGCCAAGTTCAGTGTCTGGCAGAGGCAGTGGTCACTGGGGCAGCCTCTGGTCCTCACTCACTTCCTCCTAAGTTGCTGCAGGCCTCGCACCAGAAGCGCTAGGAGAGGCCCGCATGTGGGCGGGGCTACTGACATTACCAGACGGGAGGCGGGGCTACACACAGTGAAGTGGCTCAGCACAGACCTGGCTGACGCTGCCCAATACACAGCAGGACTGAGCTGTATGGAGGATGGGGGGGGGGGGGGGTGATCGCTGATGCAGCTCAGGATGTGCTGCCCTGGCCCTGTTCCTCGGGCGCAGTACGTCCTGAGACTGAAGTCAGATAGTAAGATGGGCCCCTTCTACATGGTGAATGGTGAAGCGGGGAGCGTGCGGCTCTCTGCTTCACCATTACAATCAGCTGTCTGTGCGTCCTGTAGATGCATAGACTTGCTTAATTGGAGGGCCCCCTCCCACGCTGGGCCCCTGTGCAGCTGAACCGGCTGCACAGGCGGTATGTCCGCCCCTGGTTAGATAGCTCATATATATAATACAGATAGTTAGTGGGAGATAGTCAGTGTAGGTTAGATAGTGATATAGTGTAGCTCAGGGGTGGACAACCTGTGGCTCTTGAGTGCGGCTCTAGCTGTGGAGCCGGGGAGCAGTCAGGCGGCTCACTCTCCACCCTATGCTCAGATCTCTTTTCCTGATCGGGCACGGTTACTACTTTGCAGCTCCAGCTCACTCTCCACTACGTCCTGATGCACGCAGTGTGAGAACGTGGTACGTGGAGACACGCACTATGACCTGACGTTGTGCTCATCAGGTCACAGTGGAGAGCGTCCTGTTCAGGTAATTGAGTGCCCTCCAATAATTTATTTACCTTGCACAGTGGAGAGTGTGTCAGGCCTGCAGAGTAGCAGGTGCCCGAGCAGGAGCCCAGTGCCTGATCAGGAGAGGGAAGAGATTTTTAAAAATGATAGAACTGAGCATAGGGGTTTGATATTAGCATGGGAGGGTATGATCTGAGCATGGGGGGTCCTGATCTGGGCAATGGGGGTCTGATCTGAGCATGGGGGGATCCTTATCTGAGCAATGGGGGTCTGATCTGAGCATGAGGGGGAGATCTGAGCATGAGGAATCAGATTTGAGCATTTGTTGGTCAGGTCTGAGCATGGGGGGCTTGTTTGAGCATGGGTTGGTCAGGTCTGAGCATGGGGGGTCAGATCTGAGAAGAGGGGAGATCTGAGCACTGAGGGTCTTACACTGGGTGTCTGATTTGTGTTGTCAGATCCGAGCATTGGGGGTCTGATTTGGAGGCCTGATGAGGTTTGGGGATCTTATTGTAGGTCTAATGAGGATTGGCGATCTGATTTAGGAGTCTGATCTCAGGTCTTATGAAAAATATATTTTTTCCTCTGCTAATGAAAAATAAGAAAAAAAAGTTTTTGCAGACCTCAGATCAGATGAAAAATATTTTTTTTATCTTATTTTTCTTTGTTAAAAGCTAGGTGCATCTTGTAGGGTGAAAAATACGGTGACTCGTGTGTAAATGTATAGCTTGTGGCTCCTGGTAGTCATGCGTTTTGTTTTTGCAAGGTGCAAGGTGTTAGGTAGTGTGATAGGAATTACTGTTTCTCTGCTGTCCATTCATACATGCTACAGACATAGTGCTGTGAATACTTAGTGCACCAATCAGTAATATATACTCAGACCTGATAAAATTTTGCGCAATCGCAAAAATAATGACTGGATATCACGAATTCTAGAATTCGCAAACTTATTGCGAATATTATGCGAAAAATTTGCAAAATATTGTGAAAACGAATATTGCCTATGCCACTCATCACTATTCTCAATGAAGAACAACTATACAGTGCGGTCTTCATTATTAAATGAAAGGCAACTGCAGGCTAATTGGCCATGCAGTTCTTTACCGCAGCATGGCCGCAACTATAGAGGAGCGAATCGAAGTTGACGAAGTGTAATTCGATCCCAATTTCAGGAAAAATTCAATTCGCACCGAATCCAAATTTCCTCATGCTTTGTGGTAACGGATCATATTTTTTCCTAAAATGGCTGCTGTACGTGTTAGGACATGGAGCAAAGAACTCTGGGAATGAGGGATCACCCAAAATGCCATGCATGCAGCCAATCAGCAGCCAGCCAGCCCTGTGATGTCACAGCCCTATAAATAGACTCAGCCATCTTGGATTTAGCCATTTTCCAGTGCAGGGAGAGAAGTCAGCTGGCGCTAGGGAAAGTGCTAGGAAAGACTTTATTGTGCTGAAAAAACAATTTAGAAGTTCAGTGAAAGATTATTCAAGGTGTAGGGAAAGGATAGGGAGGCATCATCTACACTATAAAAGGAGAACAGGGTGCACTATGAGAGTGTACAGCCTGGGTAATAGGAGAGATTCTATTACACCTTGCTGCACTAATTCGGGATCCAAATTGGTGTTATATTGCTGCTTTTTGGAAGTTTGCACTATGTGATACATCACTAATTCCAGCAAACCTTGCTTGTAATTGGGGTGCAAGTTCTATGTGATACAGCCATTTACAGGTTGTATTAATATGAAAGATACGTACGTCCTATTTGGTGTTCTGTGTTGATTTCACATTGTTTAACTTTTTTGGGGGGTGTATTAATAGGGAAAAAAAAAGAAAAAAATATATGTGCCGTTCGGCGTTGAAGTTACATTGTACTACAGCCATTTACAGGGTGTATTAATAGGATAGATACGTACGTTCTATTAGTCTTTCTGCATTGATTTTACATTGTTTTACTTTTTGGTTTCTTTGGTTTTTTTTGTGGGGGGGGGGTTGTATTAATAGGAAAAAAAAAGGGAATAATATATGTCATAAGTGCCATTCAGCGGTGAAGTAACATTGTACTGTAACGGTCAGCAGAGGAAGAGACCGTAGAGCAGGACTCAATGTCATGGAACCATGAACCAGACGTACAACAGAGATGAGTGGAAATAAGAAGGCTTTATTGGAAATCAAGCCGTAGCAAAAGTCCAAACGGATGGCTAAACCGAAGCAGGGTCTTGCGTAGACAGAGGTCAGGAACCAGGAGGGTGGTCAGACGAAGCCAGGATCAGGAACCAACGGGGTAGTCAGACGAAGCCAGGATCAGGAACCAACGGGGTAGTCAGACGAAGCCAGGATCAGGAACCAACGGGGTAGTCAGACGAGGCCAGGATCAGGAACCAGAAGCAGCAGTAGTCTTAGAAGCATGTGAACACAGGAGGACCAAGCAAGGAACTGAAGCCACAGACCTTCTATATATATGAGCTAGGCATCCAGCTCCTCCCAGTGGGAAGGAGAAGCCGCAGGGTGGGAGGCTACAAGAAACCCAGAAACCAAGATGGCCGCCAGCACATGTCAAACGAAGGTAAGACCATGACAGTACCTCCCCCTCAAGGGCCCCTCCTCCGCGGAGTAAGGAACAGTTTCTGAGGGAAGCGTGCGTGGAAGGCTCGGAGCAAAGCAGGAGCATGGACATCTGCGGAGGGAACCCAGGAACGCTCCTCTGGACCATAACCACGCCAATGGACCAAAAACTGCAACCGACCGCGGACCAGGCGTGAGTCCAGGATATTGCTCACCTCATATTCCTCATGATTGCCCACTTGGACCGGACGGGGCCGAGGAACCGAGGAAGTGAAACGATTACACACCAACGGCTTCAACAGGGAGACATGAAACACGTTGGAGATCCGCATGCCAGGAGGAAGCGCAAGGGCATAGGCTACCGGGTTTACCCTGCGAAGCACTCGGAAGGGACCAACAAAGCGAGGCGCCAGCTTGGGAGTGGGCACTCGAAGGTTGAGGTTGCGGGTGGACAACCATACACGGTCTCCGACCTGGTAGGAAGGAGCGGGCGCTCGTCTGCGATCAGCCTGGAGTCTCTGGCGCTGCGCAGAGACCTCAAGGGACCTCTGGATCTGTACCCAAGAAGCACGTAGGACGGAAAGGTGATCCTCCACAGCCGGAGTATCCTGGGGAGAGAATACCTCCGGTAACACGGCAGGTTGGAACCCATAATTGGCCATGAAGGGAGACGTCCCAGAGGAAGAGTTCACCGCCGTGTTCCTGGCAAACTCAGCCCAAGGCAGGAGGTCAACCCAATTGTCTTGGTGATCGGAGACATAGCAACGAAGGAATTGCTCCAAGGCCTGATTAGATCGTTCTGCGGCCCCATTGGACTGAGGGTGGTAGGCCGAGGAGAAAGAGAGATGAATCCCCAACTGGGAGCAAAAGGCGCGCCAGAACCTGGACACAAACTGACTCCCCCGATCCGACACAATCTCAGAAACCAAGATGGCCGCCAGCACATGTCAAACGAAGGTAAGACCATGACACTCAAGTACAGTGCAGCAGACAAGGAGGCTGAAGTAGAAACCGGCTTTATTAAAAGAGAACTCTAACTGCCGGAGAAGCAGATTTACAATATGAACAGCTTGAGAATTCACAATAAAGATAATGGAAATTTGCATAAAGAACACAAATGAATCACAAACACAAGTACAGACAATAGCAGGCTACTCTCTTCTAGGTAGTCCTATCTGTCCCCGCTACCCGGGGTGCACCTCTACGGTGCACTAAACTAAATCCTATTCCACTATACCCTAGCTCAGGTTAGCATCAGTGCACTCACAGTTCGGTGTCCGCACATGCAGGCAGATACAGTCTGGGTCCCGATCTGGTTGCCTGCTTGCTTGCTTGCTTCAGCGTGGCTCAGCTCTGGCCTCTCTTTGTAGTCTCTGTAACTCTGGTTAGAGATAATCAGCAGCTCTGGACGTGTAATCAGGCAGGGCCTGGAATTCACTCACAGTTCCTCTGGTAAGTGCCTCACACTACAGCAGACAGCACACAGATACTGTGTCACAGCAGGTAGGGAGAAATCGCTCTAATCTTCCCTGTGGATCTCCCTCTCAGTGCACAGCGTCCTTCTTCCTGTGTACTCAGACACCTTCCGCCCAGGCTCTCTGCTCAGCCCGGGAAAAACACTTAACTCCTTGTCCTCTGGAAACAACTCCTCTCACTGTCCTACTTAGCCACAGTGGCCTCTGGTGGCTGGAGGGAAACATGACAGTCTGCTATATATATATGTGTTGGAAATGTTGCTGGATGATGAGGGCTGCCTCTTACATGCCTCCCCACTTAAAGGTGGCCGTCCTCGGCCTTGCTTTATAGTCCATAGAAATAATGGTTAATGTAACTTTTTATACAGCAGTACAACATTGTCCACAATACATACAGGTGGACCAAAAGAACTCATCAGCAGCGTACCTGTTTGGTGGAACCCCTGCAGTAAACCTACTGGATCTCCGGAGGTCATGGCAATCTGTTACGACCTGACTCTCTCCACTAGGAACTGCCAGTCTGGATTCATCCACCACAATAGGAGGTTCGGGTGTGTCCGAGGGCCCCTCTCCATTACGGGCCGGCAATGGTTCTGTGACAGTGCCTTCATCACCTGTAACCTGGGAGGCTCCTTCAGTGTTGGGAGCAGTCCACCAGTCTTCACCATAATCTCCATCAGAGATAACAAGTTCTGAGTATGGGGCAGGAGGAGGTGTCCTCTGAACAGGTGCGGGATCTTTGGACCGGCATGGCCGTAACATATTCCTATGTAGAGTCCGTGAAGCAAATTCCTCATTCTCAACCTGCACTTCGTAGACCGGACCATTAGGGTACACTCTCTTGATCACTTTATACGGCTGTACTTCCCAACGCTCACTCAACTTGCCTCTGGGACGTTTCTCTCGTACCAGTACCCGATCCCCAGGCTGCAATGGAACCTCCTGAACTGGAGGACGGTCTGTATGAGCTCTTTCCTGTAACCGCTGACCTGCCAACCGGCGAATGGTCTGGAGACGCCGACGGTGTTCTTTCACCCATGAGGTGGTTGATCGCTCTATTAGGTCTTCTGGCTGTTCTAGGTTTAATTCCACGATCTCTCGACCAGCCCTACCGAACAGTAACATGTATGGGGTGTAACCGGTGGTGGTGTGGACATGATTATTGTAAGCCCAGACTAATTCTGGCAGGTAGTCAGGCCAGTGTGCCCTCTTGTCTTCCTCTAGCGTCCTCAGCATTTGCAGCAATGTGCGGTTAAAGCGCTCACAGGCTCCGTTTCCTTGGGGATGATAAGGAGTTGTCCTGGATTTTTCAATGCCGTACAGTCGATGTAGCTCTTCCATCACTTTTCCTTGAAAGCACGCCCCTTGATCTGAATGGATCCGCTTTGGACACCCATAGACCCGAATGAAGTCTTGACAAATGGCTCGTGCAGCGGACTCGGCCGTCTGGTCCCGTGTTGGGGTGACTACTGCAAACTTGGAGAAGTGGTCGATCATGACCAGGCAATACTGTGGACCTCTTGACGATTGTCCCACAAGAAGATAGTCTATCATCAACACTTCCAGCGGTTCTGTGGTCTGGATGGACTGTAGGGGTGCTCTCTGTTCTGTACTCTTCGTGAGTTCACACACTCGACACTGTCGGCAAACTTCTTCAACTGTGGCCTCCAGTCGCGGACAATACACATAACGCTGCAGCCACTGGTATGTCTTGACTGGCCCGAAGTGAGCTCCAAACTCATGAGCCTCTTTGGCTATCTCCCGTGCCATTCTTCTGGGTATCACTACCTGCCACCTCGCCTCTAGGTCGGCAGGCTGTTGCCACTTGCGGAACAAAACAGCCCCATGCACTTCCAGTCTGTCCCATTGATGTAGAACGGACTTCATCTCGGCATCCAGATCAGTCCTTTCTTCTTTGTTTGGTTTCCTGCACTGGGTTACCCAGCTTTTCATTTGCTGCAGTCCAATGTCTTCATCTTGCAATCTGCCCCATTCTTCATTAGTTCTCCCCAATGCTTTGGGTAGCTTACGGGCCTCCCCACTTGTCTGGGCCGCGACTGTTGGGGGAGCGAACTTGCGGAAGTCAGGAGTTTCATCTTCTTCCTTTTGTTCATCCATATCCCCTACTGGAGTTTCAAAAGTAACCCTCGAGAGACCATCAGCATTAGTGTTCTCTGTAGCGGAGCGGTAGCGAATTGAGAAGTCATACTTTGCGAGGTGAGCCGCCCAGCGTTGCTCCAGGGCTCCCAACTTGGCAGTACCCAGATGGGCCAGGGGATTGTTATCCGTCCGTACGAAGATCTTAGCTCCTGTCAGATATCCTGCAAATTTCTCCGTCATAGCCCACACCAGGGCAAGGAGTTCCAGCCGGAAGGAACTGTAGTTATGGGGGTTTCGCTCCGTATCTCGCAAGGATCTACTGGCATAAGCGATCACTCTCTCATGTCCATCTTGTACCTGCGACAGGACTGCCCCAAGTCCGTAGAGGCTGCCATCAGTAGCTAAGATGAATGGTTTATCAAAATCGGCATAAGCCAAGATGGGGGCCGATGTCAGGGCTTCTTTCAGGGCCTGGAAGGCCTCTTCCTGTTTCTGTCCCCAGGGGATACTTTGGCCCTTGGGTTGCCCAGCCGTTCCTCTCAACAACTCATTCAGAGGGCCCGCTATTTTTGCGTAGTCTTTGATGAACCGCCGGTAGTACCCAGTCAGTCCCAGGAAGGCCTTCAACTCACGCAGTGTTCTCGGCACTATCCATTGTCGTATTGCAGCCACTTTGTCTTGGGACGGTAGCACTCCGTCTTGGGACACCCTATGGCCCAGGTACTCGATCTCCCTCTTGAAGAGATGACACTTCTTTGGCTTTACCTTCAGGCCATGGGATCGCAGTCGCTCGAGTACCTGCCCTAGCCGATTCAAGTGTTCTTGAAAAGTAGCAGAGTATACGATGATATCGTCTAGGTATATCAGAGTGGCTTCAAAATTCAGGTCTCCCAGGCATCTCTCCATCAGCCGCTGGAAGGTTCCAGGGGCATTAGTCAGTCCGAATGGCATCCTGTTGAATTCAAATAACCCCATGGGGAGTATGAATGCTGTCTTTGCCTTGTCCTGCTCAGCCACTGGTACTTGCCAGTACCCACTTGCTAGATCCAGGGTGGAGAAGTATTTGGCTCGTCCTAGAGCCGTCAGAGACTCCTCGATGCGGGGCAGAGGATATGAGTCTCGCGCAGTGCAAGCATTCAACCGCCGGTAATCCACACAAAATCGAATAGTGCCATCCTTCTTCTTGACAAGCACCACTGGGGCTGCCCAAGGGCTCTGGCTTCCCCGCACCACTCCGGAATCTATCATCTGTTTCAATAGCGTCTATACTTCCTGGTACAACTTGGGCGGAATCTGTCGATATCTCTCCCGAATTGGTGGAGTGTCCCCCGTCGGTATATCATGTGTGATAGCATTCGTGCAGCCAAAGTCATCGGCGTGGCGGGCAAATGCAGCCTGATTCTCCCACAGCATGGTTTCAACTGCTCGCTGTTGGTCTAAACTGAGAGCCTTAACATCTATCTCCATTTGATCCAAGATGGTTCCCCCATTCCATTCTGGGGTCGGCGCCTCTTCTGCACTGGCAGTAACTGCCAGGGTCCAACCAGCATCCCCTACCGGAGCTAGAGTCACTTCTCTCTGACTCAGGATTTCTCCCTGATGTAGGTACACACGAGCCAGTTCCACCCCTGGCGTCAAGGGAACATCTAGATATCCCACATTCACAGCTCTTATGGGTACTCGTCCATTCTGGACCACTCCCAGTGTCCGGGCCACCAGGACGTCCTGACCCAGCTCTCCTAGGCCTGTTGGTTCAACGAACACCTCCATGCCTTCAAGATTACGGAAAGTTCCCACGGGTAATGCCAGCACGGTCTCCCGACCAGGGGGAAGGGTGAAGGTAGCCTTTCCTGGCGCTCGGATCGTTCCCACCGCCTGGTGTGCTGGTACACTTTTCTGTGTTCCACAAAAACGGATTAGCCGTTGAAATGCTTTCTGGGTAGGTTTGTGCGGGGTGGCTTGTTTCCAGTAACCCGGCCCCCGTTTGGTGAACATGATCTGATCCAATTCTCGCAGGATATTCATGCCCATTATCACCGGCACATCTTCTTTGAACGTTTCGGGGACCAACAAGATACCTTTCCGCCCCACTTCCTGTCCACATAGCCGTACATTCATCCACACGACCCCTGTGACAGGAATCTGTTGTTGGTTAGCCGCTGTAACCCGGACCAGTGTCTCTCGTTCTGGCTTGGCCAGCGCTTGAAAGTAACGGTAGAAGAATGACTCGGGCATAGTTGTCACTTGAGACCCAGTATCCACTAAGCAGTCGACAGGAACACCTTCGAACTCAGCTCGTATAGTGGGGCACCCTGCGACCAGGTGTTCGGAGCTTTGCTGGGTAACTTGGCTCTCCACCTCCCCTGCAGTACGCCCCACTACTGCAGGGGTCGGTAGTTTAACGGCGGCTCTTGGCGTCCAGCTGGATTATTCCAACACTCTCTGGCGAAATGTCCTAGATCTCCACACCGCCAACACTGTGCCCCTTGACGGCCCACTTTTTGCCTGCGAGTGGGAGGTGCCCTCAGAGCTTGGCTGGATGGCCCCACTGAAGGGTAATGAGGGGCTTGATGGTATGGTAAACTAGCATAAGGGCATTCGGGTGTAGGAACCCACGGAGTCGCCTGATAGGTTTGTTGTCGGGCTGGATAGGCAGCCTCAGTAGTATGGCGCGACTCTATCCGTTTCTCCAGGTGTGTCAACTTTTCGTGCATGGCACTCAGGGAGCTCTGCAAGTCTTGTACCACTCTGACCAGGGCTCCCTCATTTCTTGTAACCCCGGGGGGTGTAACGGTCTGGGTCCGTATTACTCCAGAAGCATAGCCGTCTTCTTTGTTTCGCGTCACGGCCTCTGCCAAAATTTGTCGAAAGGTTAGGGTAGGGTCTACTCTGACTCGTTCCCGCAGAGCCTGTTTCAGGGGATTGCTGTAGAGCCCCAGAATAAATTGTTCCCGCAGTATCCGGTCTATGGGTCCCATGCCAGTAACCCCATCTGCCTCTTTTTTTTGTACCTCGGCCAACACTTCCTGTAGGGCTGTTGCGTACTGAGAGACACCTTCGTCTTCCCGTTGAATCCGGTAAAAAAACTTCGCCCGGAGGTGCCCTGCACTGGCTGTTTCCCCATATATTTCTTCCAGGAATCTCACCATCTCTTGCAATGTATTGCGCGTGGCTTCTGGTTGTAGGAGAATATTTCTTCGGGCCTCACCCTCGAGAGCGGCCAAAGCAATTTCTACTTGTAGTTCTGGGCTGACATTGTAAATCCTAACAGCACTCTGTAACCTTGTCACCCAGTCTGACAGTGTCATGTTCTGGCCATCAAATTTGGGTAGCAAGTTGAACAACGTGCCAATAGGAAGGGCCCTTGCAAGGGTTCCACCATTGCCTGAGGTACTCACATTAACATCATGCACATTGCCTTCAGCCGCCTCCATCTCTGTGACTGTACCCTGCTCGCAGCGCCACTTGTAACGGTCAGCAGAGGAAGAGACCGTAGAGCAGGACTCAAGTACAGTGCAGCAGACAAGGAGGCTGAAGTAGAAACCGGCTTTATTAAAAGAGAACTCTAACTGCCGGAGAAGCAGATTTACAATATGAACAGCTTGAGAATTCACAATAAAGATAATGGAAATTTGCATAAAGAACACAAATGAATCACAAACACAAGTACAGACAATAGCAGGCTACTCTCTTCTAGGTAGTCCTATCTGTCCCCGCTACCTGGGGTGCACCTCTACGGTGCACTAAACTAAATCCTATTCCACTATACCCTAGCTCAGGTTAGCATCAGTGCACTCACAGTTCGGTGTCCGCACATGCAGGCAGATACAGTCTGGGTCCCGATCTGGTTGCCTGCTTGCTTGCTTGCTTCAGCGTGGCTCAGCTCTGGCCTCTCTTTGTAGTCTCTGTAACTCTGGTTAGAGATAATCAGCAGCTCTGGACGTGTAATCAGGCAGGGCCTGGAATTCACTCACAGTTCCTCTGGTAAGTGCCTCACACTACAGCAGACAGCACACAGATACTGTGTCACAGCAGGCAGGGAGAAATCGCTCTAATCTTCCCTGTGGATCTCCCTCTCAGTGCACAGCGTCCTTCTTCCTGTGTACTCAGACACCTTCCGCCCAGGCTCTCTGCTCAGCCCGGGAAAAACACTTAACTCCTTGTCCTCTGGAAACAACTCCTCTCACTGTCCTACTCAGCCACAGTGGCCTCTGGTGGCTGGAGGGAAACATGACAGTCTGCTATATATATATGTGTTGGAAATGTTGCTGGATGATGAGGGCTGCCTCTTACAGTACTACAGTCATTTACGTGGTGTATTAAAAGGAAATATATGTACGTCCCATTAGCCGT
Source organism: Bufo gargarizans (assembly GCF_014858855.1). NCBI lineage: Eukaryota > Metazoa > Chordata > Amphibia > Anura > Bufonidae > Bufo > Bufo gargarizans. Next base: position 23,338,449 of record NC_058086.1, on the reverse strand, counting down.
TCTGCGGTGAATTGTGATTGTTATATTTCTTACTTGGGGGTGTAGAAATAGGAAAAAGAAAAAATCGTAATTGCTGTTCTGCGGTGAATTGTGTTTTTTTTTATTGGGGTGGGTTTATTAATCAGAAAAAATATATATATATGTCTTAATTGCCGATCAGCGGTGAAGTAACATTGTACTACAGCCATTAACGGGTTGTAGAAAAAGGAACTGTACGTATGTCCCATTAGCCGTTCTGCTGTGAATTGTTATTGCTATATTTCTTTTTTGGGGTGTAGAAATAGGAAAAAAAAGGAAAAAATATATGTCATAATTCTCATTCAGCGGTGATGTTACATTGTACTACAGCTATTTACGTGGTGTAGAAAAAGAAAATATACGTACGTCCCATTAGCCGTTCTTTGGTGAATTGTGATTGCTATATTTCTTTATTTGGGGTGTAGTTATAAGAAAAAGTATACGTCTTAATTGGCATATATGGAAAAAGGAAAGTGGCTTTTAAAAATACCTTTAATAAATATTTAAGTGGGTATAGGTATGAATATACCAACAGTGAAAAGACTAAGATAACTGAGATTACTCAAAAGGGGAGTAATAGCCCCTTTGACGAAAAAACAAACATAATAACATGGTAATGCACTTAATTAGATGGGTACGGGAAAAGAAAATTAAATAATTCTAACCCCAGGTATGTAGGGTCAGAAATGAGGGACAGCTGCCCCTAGAGTCCCTAGAGGTCTGCTGTGCCCAGGGCGACCCCCTAGTGGTGGAGGTTCCCTGTCCCCGAACCTAGTGCTAACCGGTCCCTAGAAATCCCTGCAAAAGGAAAATATTCCTTTTGTTAAAGACCTAGGAGAATTTAGGGAAAACAGGGCTTATATTTTTGTAAAAAGCAACAATCTACACTCTGATTCGGAGGTATCTTCCTCTGAACCTGACTTCTCTGACTCCGAGGGAGGTTTTGTTCCAAATCCCAGAGGAACGATTAGGGGGGGTCGCTACTCAAGAGGACGGAGAGGTGGACAGAGATGGCGGGGTGCAAGGAGACAGAGAGGCAACTATTGGGGGGATTGGGGGGGGGCCACTCGGCCCCCCTCCAAATACAGGGCCCCAGAGTCGCCCTCGAACGGATACCGTGTCCCAACAAACTCCGCATCAAAATGTAGTAAATCCTACTTCTTTACCGGTCTTGAACTCATTACCTACTCCCTCTTCTTCTTCTCCTTTTTTAACCAAAGGTGCGGCCTCTTACCAACTAAGGGACCGCAACAGGAACAATTAAATGACAAGCTACAGGTAATTAATCTGTCTGACTATAATCTGACTCCTGTTGAGATGACCCTTCTACAGAAGGGATTATCTTTTGTACCTACGACAAAACACGACACCTTTACATGGATAAAAGACTTGAATCTCTTTGGTAGAAAATTAAGGTGGCACAAGTTTTTTAAAAACTATAATAGAAAAACATGTCTGGATCTAGGGATTAACCCTGAAGACTTTACCGATCTTCAAAACTTGATGGAGCTCTGTGAGGAAGGCACGAGAACTCCTGGTAAAGGCCCTTTCACAGAGCTACGATCTCGGAGCACTAGGTCGCCGCCTTTGGTCAATACGGAGCACATCGACATCTTTCTGCGTCTAGTGACGTCTGAAATTGAGCAGCTAAAAACGACTGCTCCTCTTCATTCCAATTTATCTGGGCCTGAATTTAAGGCATTACGAAAATTGGAAGAGAATAAAAACATAGTTATAAAACAATCAGACAAAGGTGGCAACCTGGTGCTATTAAATCATGAGAAATATCAAAAAATGTGCCTCACACTTTTGAATGATAAAAAAAAGTTATAAAAAAATCTCTTCTGACCCGACAGAGGCCTTCCTCGCAGACCTAACCAGAATCCTGGTTCAGGGTTTACAACAGGGCCTTGTGAATAAAATCGAATTTGATTTTCTGCTCCCCAAAGTCCCTCAAACAGCCACGTTCTATTGCTTGCCAAAAATACATAAAGGGTTACAGCCCCTAAAGGGACGACCTATTGTTTCAGGTATTGACTCCTTAACACACCACGCGGGTATCTACCTGGACAAGGTACTTCGTGATTTCGTAATGACCTTACCATCCTACACCAGGGATTCGATGGATTTCCTTAGAAAAATCGAGACACTTTCCATCAACCCCAACAGTATTTTGGCAAGCATAGACGTGGAGTCTCTGTATACATCTATCCCACATGATCGAGGTATAGAGGCGGTCTCTTCATTTTTTAATACCAGAGGCACTCAGTTCAATCAACATAATGATTTTATCTTAAGGCTGCTTGAATATACTTTGACACATAATTTTTTTCTGTTCAATGGTTCTTACTACCACCAACTCAGGGGGACGGCAATGGGAAATTCCTGTGCCCCAACCTATGCCAATCTCCTCCTGGGTTGGTGGGAGGACCACTACGTCTTCCCGGATCAGTGTCGTTGGTGGAGCGAGAACATTACATTCTGGACTCGCTACATCGACGATGTGTTCCTGATCTGGGAGGGCAGTATACCTGCGTTTCATAACTTCATAAATATCCTCAATCAAAACGACATCGGCCTGAGTTTTACTTATGAGACGCAGATGAAACAGATTACTTTTCTCGATGTGGTAGTGACGAAATCCGAGGGGACTCTAATTACCTCGATATTCCGTAAACCAACGGCAACTAACAGCATTCTGCACTGGGAGAGTCATCACCCCTTGGCTGTCAAGAGAGGTATCCCCAGGGGGCAGTACTTGCGGGTCCGCAGAAACTGCTCCTCAGGAAGTAATTTTTATTTTGAATCGAATAAACTAAAAACCAGACTGTTGCAGAGGGGATACCCGTTGCCACTATTAAAAGAGTCTTTCCACCATGCGGAATCGAGGAGAAGGGACGATCTATTAGTACCCAGGCAAAAAGAAATCCAGGGTGAGGGTCAGATTCGTCTGATCTCCACTTTTGATTCCAGCAACAAGGAAATAATATCAATCCTGAAAAAACATTGGCCTGTACTCACAATGGACCCAGACTTAACACAGGCAATTAGGGCATATCCCCAGGTGACCTATCGCAAAGGGAGAAGCCTACGGGACCGTCTGGTCCAGAGTCACTATGAGGGCCCCAAAAAAGAAGGCACCTGGTTGGACCGAAAGCCCCTGGGTGTCTTCAGGTGCGGATCCTGTAAAGCTTGTAGCTTTATTAACACCTCAAAAATAGTCACTTGTTCTGTGACACAACGCCCTTTTGCCATCCGGGACTTTGTTAATTGCAGAACCAAAGGTGTTGTATATATCTGTCAGTGCAGTTGTCCTCTTGACTATATTGGTAAAACTAAGAGAGAATTCAGGAGAAGGATTTGCGAGCACATAAACGATATCAAAAAACAAAAAGACACACCGGTGGCCCATCACTTTAATAGTTATCATAAGGGGAATGTGGCCTGTGCTCGTTTTTCTGTACTTGAGGTACTCCCATTACCTGAAAGGAAAGGTGATTGGGACAAAAAGATCCTGAGAAAAGAGGCTTCGTGGATCTACCGGTTTCAGTCTCAATCTCCCATGGGCCTTAATGAGAGATTAAATTTTACATGTTTTATTTAGTACTTTTCCTGTCACTAATATGTACCTTATCTTCCGTCGGTGGATAGCTGTAATTTTCATTTTTTGGTATGATAGCCCTCCTAATTGGCCAAATCGATGCGTAAAGCGTCTTAATACGCAGGTGATTCCGGTATCTGATCACCTCATCTTTAGTAAGCGTTATGTTGTCCCCTCTTTGATTCTTAGGAGATAACATTAAGTAGTATCAAAATTTAGTGTATAATGTGTATTTACTTATTTATTATTATTCTTTAGGTAGAAAAACTTTCATGAGGTCCCTTGGTCCTCCCTCTCAAGACCCCTGCTGGAGGACGGATACATATTCCTCCTTTTGATACCTGTCTCTGGCTGGTCCCCATATTGGAGGGGCCCCCAGAGAGGGTTCCTGCAGCGTTTGTGGTTTGTGGGCATCAATGGAGTACCTCTCCTGATGCTGCGATCCATTGATGCGTTCCACCAGGCTCTAGTGACTGACGTCGCGTCACTTCCGGTTTCGTTGTGCGCTTCACTCTGCGTTCCACGATCCCGGAAGTGGCTCGTAGTTACTTGCGTTCCAGCATGCGTTCCAAAGGCCGGAACCTGTGCCTGAGCGTCCGGAAATCAATGCTGGTTAGCGCGAGCCTTTAAAATGCTGGCTCCTCCAAAGCAGGGTTCAGCTTTGGATCCATTGGGCCGGATTGTCTGCCTGGATGAACCCCCATCTCTCCCGCCTGTAAGTCCTAATAGCTCTCTGCCCTTTTTTAAAAAAAAATTTTTGCAATTGGTTACTACTGTCTACGGGAAGGTTATACCTTCCTTTTTTAACTAATGTAGTGATTTTGCTTGTGTCATTTTACCGTATATTCCATCTGGGGGCCTTTCTGGAGTACTGTATAGGTATCCTCTGTGCGGCATATGGTCTGTATTATTAGCCGGCCATGGACAGGCTTTGCCTAGTTACATTATTATTCACTTGGTTCTAGGCACCATTGAGCGGGACAAGAGAGGTTCATTTCTTCTTCCTTTTGGGGACCGGCAGCAACAAAAGTATCGTGGTCTTAATATCTGATCGCAAAGCTAAGTACCCATTAACTATGTTACCCCCTGATGAACCTAATAAGTATTAGGCGAAACGCGTCGGGGATTATTAGTGACCATTACAATTTGGGAACTAATAGTGATTTAATATTATTCTTTATCAATTTTTTTCTGATATGTAGAGAGTAACGGTGATCGACATAGGACACGGTTTACTTTTTTCCTGTATCTTGGAATATTTTCCTTTTGCAGGGATTTCTAGGGACCGGTTAGCACTAGGTTCGGGGACAGGGAACCTCCACCACTAGGGGGTCGCCCTGGGCACAGCAGACCTCTAGGGACTCTAGGGGCAGCTGTCCCTCATTTCTGACCCTACATACCTGGGGTTAGAATTATTTAATTTTCTTTTCCCGTACCCATCTAATTAAGTGCATTACCGTGTTATTATGTTTGTTTTTTCGTCAAAGGGGCTATTACTCCCCTTTTGAGTAATCTCAGTTATCTTAGTCTTTTCACTGTTGGTATATTCATACCTATACCCACTTAAATATTTATTAAAGGTATTTTTAAAAGCCACTTTCCTTTTTCCATATATGCTTCTTATGTTAAAAAACTACTGTGGTAATATATCTTATTGCAAAATCTTGAATTCTGATAATACGTCTTAATTGACCTTCTGCGGTGAATTGTGATTTTTTTTTTTTTTTGGGGGGGGGGGAGTTTATTAATCAGAAAAAATATATATGTCTTAATTGCCGCTCAGTGGTGTAGAAAAAGGAAATATACGTATGTCCTATTAGCCGTTCTGCAGTGAATTGTGATTGCTATATTTCTTCTTTGGGGTGTAGAAATAGAAAAAAAAAGGAAAAAATATAAGTCATCATTTGAATTCAACGGTGAAGTTACATTGTACTACAGCCATTTACGTGGTGTAGAAAAAGGAAATACGTACATCCCATTAGCCGTTTTGCGGTGAATTGTGATTGTTATATTTCTTTTTTTGGGGTGTAGTTATAGGAAAAATAATATGTCTTAATTGACCTTCTGCAGTGATTATAATTTTTTTTTGGGCGGGTAGTTTATTAATCAGAAATATATATATATATATATATATATATATATATATATATCTTAATTGCCATTCAGCAGCTTTATTGGGGGGTATTATTTTAATTTAATTATTTTATTATACAGTATGTCAGACAGACAGGTGAAAAGCCCTTCAAAGGGAACGGGCAGTGGGCATAATGTTTCGCAGAAGGGGCGGTGGCAGCAGGAGTCGCAGCGAGAGCCCTGAGCTCCCGATGTCACCTAGTGGTCAAATCTTGACCAGCAACCCAGCAGTGCTTAAATGGTTGACTCAGTCTTCGACTTTGTCGCAAGTGACATCAGACACCCCCAGCCAAGAGTCGGTGGGGTTCTTTTGACACGACGCTTAGTTGGCATGGCCTGCGAGCATGGCGTGCCCCCAGCTGAATCTTCCTCTTTCATTTTCAGTTCCCTCACCATGAGAAGAAGTTTTATATGCCGTAGGTTCGGCTCCACTTTTCAGCGAGGACAAGCTACTAGAGGACAGTCAGCAGCTACTGCCCAGCCAAGATCTGGAGGAGACATCCTCCATTTCCTGCGGTAAGCAGGCAAGTAGTGATGATGAGAGTCGCGTGGGAGCAGGTGTTGCGAGTGGTCAGGCTCCTGGCCCTGAGACCATTGAGGGGGACATCAGTGACATGCAGACAGTAGCAGTTGATGATGATGATGTAGCCATTCACACTTGGGAGCCGGGTGAAGAAGGGGCTTCATCATCATCATCATTATCATCAGGAGAAAAGGGTGGCAGCTTGCGCGTTAGGCAGTGGCAGAGCCAGCAGGGTGGCAGCGTGGCAGTGACTCAGCAGGGTGGCAGCATTGGGAGGTCGAGAGCCAAACATGCCCGAGGTAGACCACCTGCTTCGCAGGAGCCTACCAGCCCGGAAAGTAGCAGTGCAGGGGTTCACGGAGGCAGTGGTAGCAGGCAGTCAGCACGGAGTGTTGGGGGGAAAATGCCATACTCGGCGGTGTGGCAGTTTTTCATTAGGCCGCCAGGGGAGGTAAACATGGCCATTTGCTGAATTTGCGGGCAGAAGGTGAAGCGTGGCCAGGGTGCCAATGTTGGCGACATGGCCCTGCTTCAACATATGCAGCATCACCCTAAAGTGGCCTGGGAGAACAGTGGCTCCAATGTGGTGGTCTAGCCTGCTGCAGCAACCTCTACATCACCCAGTGGCACGCACCCAATTTCATGCAGTCAAGGCTCCACCACCTCAGCCGAAGGGAGCTGTCTGTCCTACCAATCATCTGCTGGTCCTGATGCTCCTGCTCCTCCTCCTCCTCGTCAGTCATTCCGTCAGCAAGTGATCACCGAAGCGATTGCCAAGAGACAACAGTATGCGTGCACTCATCCAACAGAGCAGAAGCTGAACGTGCCCCTGGCCAAGCTGCTGGTGCTGCAGTCCCTCCCTTTCCAAGTGGTGGACTCTGCATCTTTCAGAGAACTGATGACTTGTGCCGAGCAGAACAGCATCCACCAACATAGGCTGATATGCTCCATATGTTGGACTCATTATATAAACAGAGAAAGTCCATAAATGATTTCTTGATGATATAGGCGGACAGAGGTACTCCCCTGTGTAACTTCGATGTTAGCTAATTGCAGCTCATGCATGACACCTGCCGTTTGCTCGGACCCTTTGAGGAGGTCACTTTATTTTGCCAGTCGCCAGGACTACGGGATGAACAACGTCATTCCACTGATTCATGTCCTGGATGCTACTAAATCTGGCTGGCCAGGAGATGTGGTGACTACATCTCATGGCTACATAAGCCCTGTGGGGGCTGAACTAGAGGAGGAGGAGGACATCGGAGCACACAGGTGACAGGAGAGGAGGAACAGGAGGAGCAAAACCAGCCAGAGGAGCTACAGGGCGATGAGGAAGACGAGGCAGAGGACCCAGACACACCGTGGCAGTATGCAGTGGAGATGGAGGCAGGGAGTCCCTCTCTGAGTCACTTGCGCAAATGGCCCAATGCATGCTCACTTACTTGCGTAGTGAATGTGATAGCTGAATTGTCACCATTCGGCAGAGGGATGACTACTGGCTCTTGCTACCGGTTGAAAATGGGGGCCTTTTTTACACCCGCTGAGAGGAAGGACAAACTGAACTACTATCAAGACATCCTATGTAGTTAGTTGGTCGCTGCCTATGTGAGCCATCGCCCATCCTCACACAGGTCTGACCGGGGGGGGGGCCCTCTGCGCTCACGTTCCACTGCCAAGGCTGCTGGGGGGGGCAGGAGCAGTACCAGCTCCATCAGCAGCAACTTAAGTCTAGAGTTGCTGATGAGCAGTTTTCTTTACCTGCCTACTGAAGAAACTACTCACCAGCAGCAACAGCTAGACATAGAGCAGAACCTGAACCAGCAGGTTGTGGCATACTTGGAATGCGCCCTGCCACCCCACATCGAAGATCCCCTCGACTACTGGGCAGCCAAATTCTTTTTGTGGCCGCAGCTGGCCAAGTTTGCCCTGGACAAGCAGTGTGGCATCAGAGCAGGTGTTTAGTGCAGCGGGGGCCATAGTTACCCCAAGGAGAACTCGCCTGTTGTGGAGAAACTGATCTTTGTGAAGATGAATCAGGCATGGATCAGACAGGATTTTCAAACACCAGTGCCTGATGCATCAGACTAGATCATCCATGGTGCCACGCCAACACTTTGACAAAAGGGACCTGTTTCTTCTGGCTACCTGCTTCAGCTACTATTCTGATGCTGCCACCCACCTGATGCAACACCTGCTGCTAGGTGCTCCTACAGCCAACCACCATCTTCAGCTGGTACTGGTATTGCCCCCCCCCCACCTCCCCACTCTGTCATTGGGCCACTCTGTGGTCTCCTCATGCTGCTGCCACCTCACCACACTGTGGTCTCCTCATGCTGCTGCCACTTCAACACAATGTCACTGGGCTACTTTGTGACCTCCTCATTCTGCTGCCACTTCACCACTCTGTGGTCTCCTCATGCTGCTGACACATCACTACTCTGTGGACTACTTATGCTGCTGCCACATCACCACTCTGTGATCTCCTCATGCTGCTGCCACTTCACCACTCTGTGCTCTCCTCATGCTGCTGCCACCTCACCACTCTGTCACTGGGGCACTCTGTGGTCTCCTCGTGCTGCTGCCACCTCAACACTATTTTTATTTTTTTGGTTGACATCATCATTTATTTGACCCTTCTTCTTATCTGTCAGAAGGAAGAAAAAATGAGACACACAACAGATCCTGTCTATGTAGCCGCTGTAAGGCATGGTCCCTATTTTGCATCAGAATTGGCTTATGATTTGGTAGCCAAAAGCAGGGGTGGGTACAAAACACAGAAGACATGCAAAGATTCCATTCACGTGTCATCTCTGTTTTGAATCCACTCCATTTTTTTTCTTTGGCTTTAGCAATACTGATGGATTACTGACCAAATGCTGACCGAGTGAAGGTGGATGTTGGGGGTTATGGTTCTGACGGATCAGAGGAAGGGCAAAATAATCTGTGAAGTCAACACAAACTTACTGCTGACACCCTCTCCACTCTGTTGGGGGGACTCTACTTGTATAAGCGTTTAATAGAACAGGTTCTGTAGACATCTATGTGGAATCAGCTGACAACAGTGTAAAAGGAGTGCGCTTCTTTTTGACGCTAACATCGACCTGTAAGGCTTAGTTCACATTTGAGTTATTTGGTCAGTTTTGACCCCATAACTGCCCAATTAAGTGAAGTGTGCAGTGATTCTAAGAGTGACACCTCTCATCTGCTTGTCATACTGACTCACGGTATTGTTTTATTACTACAGCAGACTCTCTATGCATGTTACTGCAAGGCACAGTGTTCTACATCACTATACAGGCTCTCTGCAGCCAGGAAATAGCTGTTTTTAACACGATTTGGAAAATTCGGCAAACTGACCGGATCGAATTTGTGAGAAATTCGCTCATCTCTAGCCGCAACCCACTTGCAGTACAGACACTCAGTGTGGCCATACCCTCAGGCAGAGTGGCATGGGTATACCTGATTTATAGAGGTTTGTTACGAATTGTTTCGCAACTAATTAAATTTCTTAGCTAATGGCATCAAGGTTGCCAAATTTTTCAAAAATTCACTTATCTCTAACCACAGTGTAACGGGGCTGCCATAGGAATGAATAGGGCTGCAGCACAACTTGCATGTTTGCTGCAACTACAAGAGGCGAATTGTAAAAAATCCAACACTGCTGAGACACCAAAACTGCAGCTCTTCTACCCCATTCATTCCTATGGCAGCCCCGCTCCACTGAGATCTTTGGTCATGCGACAGCTGTCACAGTTATTCCAAAGATCAAAGATTTTCCAAATGTTTCCTCAGGCTATTATTATTTGAAACAGCAACACTTATTTTGCTTTTGCCATTTGTAAAGCCATTACATTATTATTATTATTATATTGTTTTATAGAAATACAGCACCCCAGAACAATATGTCCTCAAGGAGCTGACAGAACAAGACCTTACCAGTTGTATTATATAAGATGATAAGAGAAAATACACCTCACGGCCAGTGTCGTCAGCTGCGTGTCATATAATAATTTTACCTGCTTGTTATTTTCCAAATAAGGGTTCAGATAGCTGTCATTCTCTACAAGTTATTTCATTTTATAGTTTTATGTGTTTTTGGGGAGTTTTAACAGGCCTTGTCAGCTTTACTAGAATTGCTGCCATGGAGTCCATAATAAAATCTCATAAGCCTATAAAGGCTATATTCTCTTCATGAGCACACTATGATACTAAATACATCACATAGCTCATTGTCGGGAGGCTCCTGAGAAGTCATGAGGTTTATCCTGGCACAATGTGGGCACACAAAGTAGTAGTGGGAAAATAAAATAATCGTAAAGATCATGGTCCACTGAAGATCAGGAGGAATATGTTGTAAAACATAACAACTAACTAATAAAATAATGTCCTAAAAATATAGCAAACACTTCTGTATGCAGTTATATACTACATTTTTTTTTATACTATGTAAAGCCTCCTGAAATTCAATGTGACCTCATCTGAGGAATTGTAAATGTAATGTACAGTGGTGTGCAAAAGTGTTAGTCCACCTGGTTTAAATTGATGTTACTGTGAACAGTTAAGCAAGTTGAAGATTAAATGCTCTCCAAAAGGCATGACGTTAAAGAGGACAAATTCTCTTTGTATTTTAAGCAAAAACATGTTTTTATTTTCATCTTTCACATTTTTATAATAACTAAAGGAAAGGGGCCTGAAACAAAAGTTTGGGCACCCTGCATGGTTAGTACCTAGTAGCACCCCCTTTGGCAAGTATCACGGCTTGTAAAAGGCTTGTTGTAGCCAGCTAAGAGGATGAAAAAGTATTTCTAGAAATCCTACGAGCAGATGTCTTTGAATGTTTTTGCACTTCCAGACCTTCTCTTGACCTCCACTGTTCTTGTTAATTGACATTTCTTAATTACATTTCAGACTGAGGAAATGACAACCTGAAACTACCTCAAAAGGCGCAAGATGAAGATTTTACAGTCCCCTGATCTGAAAATCACAAAAAATCTGTGGATAGACCTCAAAAGAGCAGTGCATGCAAAACAGCCCAGGAATCTCACAGAACTGGAAGACTTGGAAGAATAGATGAAAATCCCTCAAACAAGAACTGAAAAACTCTTGGCTGGCTACAACAAAAAGTGTTGCCAAAGGGGGGGGACCATGTCCATCATGCAGCTCTTTCTGATTTCCTGTGATGTTATTTGAATGGGAGTGTCAGTGATAGAGGAGTGTCTATGTAACTAGTGGGTTAGGAGGAGCTATAAACTAGCTGGACGTTGTAATGGGCGGTGCTGGAGCTGTGGCAGAGAATGGAGAAGAGCGTCATGCTTTTGGTTGGATACAGCAACAGGATGGACTACATACAGGATGGAAACAAACCAGAGGGATGGGTTTACATGGTGAAAATGGGTCAGGAGCGTCCCAAAAAAAAATGAAAAAAGGGAAGATGTAAGCAACTTCATGAGCATATCTGTAAAAAAGCCATAGGAATCCCGGATGAATAGAAGAAGAAAGGAGGTATTGCAGGGGAATAAGCGTATGGCCATGTGTTTTTTAGGGTTTCCTGATTCAGTTTTGGAAGCCAAAACCAAGACTGAATTCAAACAAAAGGAGAAGTCGTATCTGTCCTTTTTTTGTTTTTTACTCCTTTTATGATCCACTTCTGATTTTGGCTTCCAAAACTGCATCAAGAAACCTGAAGGTAAAATCTGGAAAAGGGAAGGATCAGAAATATGAGGAAGTATCTGTGGCCAGGCATGCAAGTGATATAGTATAAATCAACGGGGAACACAGCCTGCAGCCAGGGGGCCACATGCAGCCCTTGATACCATTCTGTGCGGCCCTCAACCATCTGGTAACAGACATGCATGTCTGTGTCTTGTGGCTGCTCACATGTATTTTTCATGCATTTCTCCCATTAGATGGGAGTCCTGGGACTGTAACTATTGTGGAAAAATGGAGAACTGCACTCTAAGGTTTTTCTGGTGCCAAAAAGGGCTGAATTAGCCATGTTACATGTAGTAGAGATTGAGGCACTCAGATCATTCAGTTTTGAATTTAAGAAAGGATTTTTTTATTCATACATCAGTTTCATAATCCAGTTGCCCAATTTTCACATCAAAATCAAATAAAGAAAAATGACCGGACTTTTCGGTCTCTATGGACCTTCCTCAGCAGTCAGATTTTATCTGTAAGGCATGTGGAACGGCTGGTAGGGCGCTGGCTGCCAGCCGTTCCACATGCCTTACAGATAAAATCCTAGACTAATTAGTCGTTCGGAGCAGGAACTTACTCAGAGCTCCTAGAATTTAATGAAACTTTTATTGGAGGAGGAAATAAGTTTTTTTGAAACTTCCTCTGTCAAATTAAAAGAGCTCATAGACACTGCTCTTAAATTTAAGACTGATCCTGATTTTAATAAACGGCTATCATCTCTACAATCGGCGGCTGATAAGTTTCAGAATCTGGTTGAAGAGAGAAAACACAAACATTTTATTAGAGATCTCACAGAATTTAGAGAAAACCAGGCCTATCAACTTGAGCCCAGGTCTACAGCACCTACTGACTCAGAGGCCTCCATCTCTGATATTAATTGCTCAGATTCTGAACATAGTCAATCGTCTACAATGGGAGGACAGGGAAGGGGTCGCCCATTTTCTAGAGGCCAAGGAAAAACATGGCAAAAATTGGGTAAACAGAGAGGAAAAGCCTCTAGGAGGGAGTCAATTAAACCCCTTTTTTTAGACAAAGACCCACTCCCATATCACCTCTGAGATCAGATCAAGGGAGGCCACAATAGATAACCAGTGATAATATGCAAATCATGAATCTGTCGTCCAGAACCAGAGCCGTCTTTAATATTGATTGGACCCTGGGCAAGAATTTACTTGGGCCCCCTGAATCCCGCCTTCCCACACCCTAGCATGCAATCATGCCCTCCACCACAACACACACACACACACAAAAAAATCCACACACCTCGTAGAGTACAGTGAATTACTGTAAATACTTACAGTTCTGAAGACTCCAGCAGGCTCAGGATCAGTGCTCAGGGCTGGAAGTGGGCACCGCTCTGCAATTCAGGAAGGAGACTGGGGCTCAGCTCACCCTAGCATTGCAGTGCACCCTAGCACCCCACAGTATGCAGTATAGCACCCTATAGTATACAGCACCCCATATTATGCAGTATAGCACCTATAGTATACAGCACCCCACAGTATGCAGTAAGCACCCTATAGTATACAGAACCCCACAGTATGCAATATATAGCACCCCACAGTATATAGTACCCCACAGTATGCAATACATAGCATCCTATAGCATACAGTATAGCACCTCACAGTATACAGTAGAGCAGTATAGCACCACACAGAATACAGTATACAGCACCCCACGCTATACAGCACCCCACAGTATACAGTACACAGCACCCCACACTATACAGCACCCCACAGTATACAATATACAGCACCCCACAGTATACAGTAGAGAAGTATAGCACCCCACAGTATACAGCACCCCTCAGTATACAGCACCCCACAGTATACAGCAGAGCAGTATAGCACCCCACACTATACAGCACCCCACAGTATACAATATCCAGCACCCCACAGTATACAGTAGAGAAGTATAGCACACCACAGTATACAGCAGAGCAGTATAGCACCCCACACTATACAGGACCCCACACTATACAGTAGCTTACAGTATATTAGCATAACAGCCCCTGTCACCTTTTCCTGATGTAATCTTCACACAAAAAAAATCAGGCAGGCAGGCATGGCAGCGCGCCCCTGTGTAGCTGACAGCCTGAAACCCGGGGCAGACCTCTCCCTCCAGGCACACCACTCAATGTCATTGAACTTGTGGGCAGTGGCCAGCAGGGCTCAAGAGGCAGCTGTCTTGGGCCCCCCCAGGAGCAACTGGGCCCGGGGAAGCTGCCCCTTTTTCCCCACGTTAAAGATGGCCCAGTCCAGAACCCTGAGTGAGATAGAGACCAACGTATTGAAGAAAGGTTTATAAACAGAAAAAACTAAGATAAAAACATCCTGCACGGTATGATATACAAATCTGCGGATGTCACTGGCCATATTATTGAAGAAAATCACAGAAATTAGATAATAATGCACTTTGTAAAGTAGATGCAAGCATTATATATGGACAAAGTCCTCACACTGATATGATAATATCTGAGACACTTAGCCAATATATTTTGATCAAAACACATCTGAGCCCACCTACCAAACGCCAAGGTGGTCTCTGGTCAGGCGGGTCTTACGCTAAACCTACCTATGCCATTGGGCTTCTATGTTCAGGAGCGCAGACGCCGCACATATGGTGTGCTGCTCCTAGTCACCTCCATGTGCATCAACAACCAATGGGAGGAGGAGCAAGCACAGCCATATGTACCACCTAATCAAGGAGCTCTATTGGATAGGAAGGGCAAAAGTGCAGAGGAATGCTACTCCCAAGATAAAATAGGTGCGCATTCACATTTGAAGGTGCCACTCCCTCAAGCAAATACTACATAGACAAAAAAAATCACAGAAAAAACTAAGATAAAAACATCCTGCACGGTTTGATATACAAATCTGCGGATGTCACTGGCCATATTATTGAAGAAAATCACAGAAATAAGATAATAATGCACTTAGTTTATACTTTGCGCCCACAACTGGATTCAACATTGTTTCTTGGGTGAAAGACCTGCACCTCTTCATGAGAAAACTCAAATGGCACAAATTTTTTAAAACTACCAATAGATGCACCGATGATGACCCTGGTATTTCCAAATCAGATTTTCCTAACCTACAGTTACCTACTGATTTATTTAAACAAGGTACCCGGAAATGCGGTGAGGGTCCTTTTACAGATCTGCAACCCAGGAGCACCAATTTGCCTCCCCCCCCCCCCCCTCCCCCGGTCAATTCTGACCATATTGATATATTTTTGCAAATGGTTCCGATACGGAAAATATGGATATAAGATGGGGATGATTTCATAATTTATCCCAGGTAGAATGGCAAGCCCTACTTAATCTGGAGAAAGATTATTCCCCCATCATCAAACCTTCAGATAAGGGGTGCAATTTAGTCATTATGGATCACGAGGTCTACCGTAAAATGTGTTAAGACTTGGCTGATCGAGGCAGTTACCAAATCCTCAGTGCCGATCCAACTGAACATTTCCTTACTGATCTCAAATCTCTATTGGATGCTTGGACTAGGGAAAGAGTTATTTGTGAGTCTAAATACCCGTTTGTCTTGCTGAGTTCACCCCAGATTGCCACCTTCTATGAGCTACCCAAAATACATAAAGAGTTATTTCCCCTTAATGACTGGCCATAATTTCTGGGGTGGACTTGGTGACACAAAACAGTGGTATCTACATTGATAGAGTGATACATCAGTTTTTTCAGCTCTCCCTTCATATACTCATGACACAATGGATTTTCTCAGAAAGATTGAATTTTTGAATGTTGAATAATTTTGTTTCCTAGCGAGTATTGACGTGGAATCTCTATATAATTCAATCCCGTGTGATCGGGGTCTTGCAGCTGTCACCCATTATTTAAAGACAAGAGGCATTTATTTTGAAGCACACAACTGATTCATTCAATCTCTGCTTCAGTTTTTGCTCACTCATCATTTTTTCCTTTTTGATACAAGTTACTACCACCAGCTCAGGGGGACGACCATGGGGAGTCTCTGTGCTCCCACATATGCTAATCTCTTCCTGGGCTGGTGGGAAGACGTCATTGTAATCCCCAACTCCCATCCTTGGTGGAATGACAAAATTCTGTTCTGGACGCGTTATATCAAAGATGTCTTTCTTATTTGGTCTGGAACAGAAAACCAATTTTTGGATTTTGTCACTTCAGTGCGCCTGCGCCGATGACATCACCGAAATAGAAGACGTCATCGGCGCAGGCGCACTGAGGGAGTGCTGAGGAGACGAGCCTCCTCATCTCAGAGCGCCTGCGCCGAATCCACACAGGCACGCGATTTTTGAAATGCCGACAGGGCTGGCCGGAGGAGGAGATCCCGGCTGGCCCTGTCAATCAACACGACGAGGGGGCGGATTTCTGCAGCAGCTACCAGCTAGTAGACGCCCTACTTGCTGGTAGAGACCGAATTTACATATTATAAAACTTCGTTTTTTGCAGAAACTGCTGGATCAAAGTAAGTAACACAATTATATTGTCATATATCACAATATAACTAATTTCACTATCCCAAAAAAAAAAAAATCACTTTAGTGGGGTGACTAAGAGCAATGATATTGTTCTGTCTTTCACGTGTGAGGTACACTTGGACTTAAAGAGGACCTTTCACCGATTATAACACTGTGAACTAAGAATACAGAAATGGAGAGCGGCGCTCAACAACATGATTAACCCCTTAAGGACCCTGCCATATTTCACCTTTTTTTTTTATTTGACCAGTGTCACTTTATGTGGTGATAACTTTAAAACGCTTTTACTTATCCAGGCCATTCTGAGATTGTTTTCTCATCACATATTGTACTTCATGACAGTGGTAAAATTGAGTAAAATATTTCATTTTCTTTTATTTATAAAAAAATACCAAATTTACCAAAAATGTGGAAAAATTAGCAAATTTCAAAATTAAAATTTCTCTACTTTTATACTAGATAGTAATACCTCCAAAAGTAGTTATTACTTTACATTCCCCATATGTCTACTACATGTTTGCATCATTTTGGGAATGTTATTTTATTTTTTGGGGACGTTAGAAGGCTTAGAAGTTTAGAAGCAAATCTTGAAATTTTTCAGAACATTTCGAAAACCCACTTTTTAAGGACCAGTGCAGGTCTGAAGTCACTTTGTGACGCTTACGTATTCAAAACTGATTTTACAAACTTTGTTAACCCTTTAGGTGTTCGACAAGAATTAATGGAAAACGGAGATGAAATTTCAGAATTTCACATTTTTGGCAGATTTTCCTTTTTAATCAGTGGTTAACAGCCACAAAAACACAATATTTATTGCCCTGATTCTTTAGTTTACAGAAACACCCCATATGTGGTCGTAAACTGCTGTACACGGCATTGCGCAGAAGGAAAGGAATGCCATATGGTTTTTGGAAAGCAGATTTCACTGGGATAAGGTAACGGGGCGTCGAAGGCGCACTCGGTGTCCCATCAGCCGCAGACCTGCTGCTTAGCTTCGGGAGCGAGTATCTGTGTTTGGCCTCGTTCCCAGGGCGGCCTTGCTAGCTGCGAGACTCCCTACTCCTAGGTCTGCCTTGAGCGCCAAGCTGATCACTCGGTGCTCAACATGTTTGTCTGTCGGTCATGTGACGCTGGCCACGTCACATGACCCTCATTCCCCACTATAAATACAGGCGGCCTGCTGGCTACAGGTTGCCTGTGATTTTCATCCTATAGGCTGTGTACTTTATTGTTATTAGGCTACCTCTGGAATTGAAACTCGATCCGCCTCTTGACACCTCTTCTGCCTGCTCCCTGTACCTTGACGCTACCTCTTGGATTTTGACCTCGGCTTGTTTACGGATTTGTCTTTGCCTCTTCCTTTGTTCTGACGTGACCTCCTGGACTGACCTCGACTAGCTCGCCTTCCGTTTTTGTTTTACCTCTACCTGTCCTCTTCCCGGCTGTCTCTTTCTCTCTCCTTACACTTAGTAGGTTAGGGACTGTCACCCAGTTGCGCTCCGTCACCTAGGGCGAGTGGTGCAAGTAGGCAGGGACAGGGGACCGGGTGGCAGCTCAGGGGGTGCACCTCCGCTCTATCTTGATACCCGTGACTCTACCTTTGACAGATAATTTTAAGCTGCCATGTCACATTTGAAGACCCTGATGCACCCCTAGAGTAGAAACTCCAAAAAAGTGACCCTATTTTAGAAAACTACACCCCTCAAGGTTTACAAAACTGCTTTTACAAACTTTGTTAATCCTTTAGGTGTTCCACAAGAGTTAATTTAAAATAGAGATGATATTTTAGAATTTCACTTTTTGGCAGTTTTTTCCAGTTACAAAGCAAGGGTTAACAGCCAAACAAAACTTAATATTTATGGCCTTGATTCTGTAGTTTACAGAAACACCACATTTGCGGTCATAAACTGCTGTACGGGCACACCGCATTGCGCAGAAGGAAAGGAACGCCATATGGTTTTTGAAAGGCAGATTTTGCTGGACTGGTTTTTTGACACCATGTCCCATTTCCCTGATGCACCCCTAGAGTAGAAACTCTAAAAAAGGGACCCCATTTTGGAAACTACGGGAAAAAGGTGGCAGTTTTGTTGGTACTATTTTAGGGTACATATGATTTTTGGTTGCTCTATATTACACTTTTTGTGAGGCAAGGTAAAAAATAGCTGTTTCAGCACCGTTTTTATTTTTTGTTATTTTCAACATTCATCTGATAGGTTAGATCATGTGGTATTTTTATAGAGCAGTTTGTTTTAGTGTCTCCATATTCTGAGAGCCATAGTTTTTTATTTTTTGGGCGATTGTCTTAGGTTGGGGCTCATTTTTTGCAGGATGAGGTGACGGTTAGATTTGTACTATTTTAGGGGGTATACGCCTTTTTGATCGTTTGGTGTTGCACTTTTAGTGATGTAAGGTGAAAAAAAATTGTTTATTTAGCACAGTTTTTATTTTATTATTTTGACGGTGTTCACCTGAGGGGTTAGGTCATGTGATATTTTTATAGAGCTGGTCAATACAGACGCGTCGATATCTAATATGTTTACTTTTCTTTTTTTCCCTATTTTTTTTTAAAAAAATTCCCCTTTATTTTGGCAAAAGGATATTTTTATTTTTATTTTAACTTGAAACGTAACTTTTTTCGGGGGGAAACTTTTTTTTTAAATCGAACTGCCTTCCCTGCCATCAGGTCCCCGTCACAGCAGCACGGGGACCTGATGGCCACTCCGCACATGTCTGAAGCCCGCATGTCCTGCATAATGTATATGTATATTTTTCTTGCAAATTACTGTTAAAGTGTTATGTGCCTGGTTCACCAGCAGATGGCGGCAATCTTGGCAGAGCTAGTTTCCCTGGAGTGGAGCCTTCCACTCCATTCCAGCCCTCTCTGGAGAGGGAGGAGTTTAGTTAGTGGAGGTCAGTCTAAACTACCCTCCTAAGGGAGAGGTCGGGCTAACCTTCCCCTCCTTGGGGAGAGCTTGTATATAGAGTCTAGCTTACCCCCTGTAAGGAGAGGCTGTGTGTCGGCCAGCAGAGCACTTCTGCTCTGCTGGGCCCAGAGGCCTGAGCCGAGTGCCTCTTAAGCCAGGAGGACAGGTTCCCTGGATAAAGAGATACAGAACTAAATACAAAGATAAGAGAGAGATACAGATCAAGAAAAAGACAGAGTCAGACTACAGAAAGTTAAGTACAGCAGAAGAGAGAGGAAAATGTACTATTTAATCCAGATGTAGCAGTACCGATTGTGTTTGCCTGCCAGAGGTTAAGCCTAAATCTGCTGATAACCAAGATAAAGTTTGGAAGACTGTTCTCTGAGGAAAGTTTGCCAAGTAAAGTTGTGTTCAACGTTAATAAAAGTCTGGACTCCATTTCTTCTTACAATCCCTCAACCATTAACCCTTTTATCACTGCTTTGGACAACCATGCTTGGGGTTCTGGATATCCAGGTAGAAGCACCATGACAAGTGCTAAAGCCTCACCCAAGGGACACTATAGGCAACCCTTACACCACTCTGGCATTCCTACACCTGGTTCCACCATCACCTTCTACATAGGGGAACTTAGTTCCTCGTTGCAGAAATGCAACTGGCGTCACGACAAAACTCTAAAAACTCACCTAACACCTGAAGAAGAGACCCCTGGCGTGGCACACACCCACTGCAACAGGCAATGGTGTCGCACTGCGACATGCTGTGACTGCGATGCGACAGTCACACAAAAATCCAACTTGGATGGATCTTTTGCAACTGTCATGTTGCAGTCACAGCATGTCGCAGTGCGACACCATTAACTATCATTATATAAAAATTGTGTGACTTTTTGGCGACAAGAAGTCGCGCAACACATGTCGCTGTGTAGCCCTAGCCTTACATTTATTTATTTTATTATTAACATTAGCCACGTAATATTAAGCGCCACTTCCTGATGTCCTCCAGCAGCGATTTAATCACCCGGCGCTTCGCCTTCTGTATATTGGTTACTATTACCTGGTACTTTGATCATGTGATGATCATTTTACCATGACTCCCTGGTCACGTGATGAGTGCCTATGGTATATGGCTGGGTCCTGCGATGACGTCAGGCATTCAGGCTGCGGTGCTGACCATGTAATCATGACATCGGTCGTGCCCGAATCATGCAACCCGTAACCTGGTCAAGTGACCGGGAGGTGCTATGACGTCAGACGCCCTTTGCACGCCTTGACCTGGTGGGAATTTAAACTCTGACGTATTACAAGGTCCCCATGTATGAGTGGTCCTATCATGGACCTGGCTTCCATTATTGTTTGTACTGGACCATTATCTGCCCTTTATGATTGATACCTTTATTGGTTTATCATCAGTTGGGTTAGGTTTATTGTAGGTTGCCTAGCTTACCCAGTAGTCGCCTCGGGACGACTTAGGGTATACTAGGGTGCTGAAAGAAGTAGGTTTCTGACGAGGGTTCACCCACCATCAAGGTGATTCCCTGTGTTCAGGGGTAGGCAGGGCCTTTGTAGGGAAGATTTCCATCCCTGTTAGGGTGCTGCCTGCCATCCCATAATTACTTCTGCCTATTTTATGATCCACGTTTTTTGGTGTTTTTTTTATCAATATGAAGCAAAGGTTATGTTTTAAATCCCATGCCCTCTGTGAAATAATCAATATCAACTTGGTGGGGTCCACCTCCTGGGACTGCTGTTTGAAGAGGCCAAGGGACTCCAGTGAGCAGCATGGCCATTTCCTAGGCCAGTGACATCATGTTCATCAGTCAAATGGCTTACGCGCAGATCATTCCCATTTAAGTGATAGGCCATTAATATCAAAATCTTGGAATGTACGGGCCGTTTTTTTGTGTTCCGTATACGGTCTGTATACGGAACCATTCATTTCAATTGTTCCACAAAAAAAAAAAACGGAATGTACTTTGTATGCATTCCGTTTCCGTATTTCTGTTTTGTTGAAAGATAGAACATGTCCTATTATTGCCCGCAAATCACGTTCCGTGGCTCCATTCAAGTCAATGGGTCCGCAAAAAAAACGGAACACATACGGAAATGCATCCATATGTCTTCCGTATCCATTCTGTTTTTGCAGAACCATCTATTGAAAATGTTATGCCCAGCCCAATTTTTTCTATATAATTTCTGTATACTGTATATGCCATAAGGAAAAAAAAACAGTAAAACGGAACAGAAACGGAAACACAACGGAAACAAAAAACAGAACAACGGATCCGTGAAAAACGGACCGCAAAAGACTATGAAAGCCATACGTTCGTGTGAACTAGGCCTAAAGGTGGTAAATGCTAATGTGACATTACCCTTACTCTAGAAGTTGCGACCGTTATTTGTGCGTATATAAAGATGCTGTTATTTGTCGCACTGACCCACAGCCTATTTACAAGTTGTACTTTAACTTAAGCGCTCCTGTTTTCATTTTTACAAACTTACTGGAAAATGGGGTGTGCAGGGATTATCCTAGTCTATTTCATTCCATCTGGGAACAAAGGTGATCTGATAAATGTTGCATAATTGACCCCAAGAGAGTTCTGCCTTTGGGGAACATTCGGTGTCAGGATTTCCAAGTCATTGAGACTTCGGAGGAAGACACCTTCAGCCAAATGCTGAGGGACAGAGGTTCAGCCTCATTAGAATGAGATCCGGAGACTAATATTACTCCAGGAGATAAGATTTATTACATTGCAGGAAGAGAAATACAGGAAATCTTGTTGCAGGAACTGATTTTATTCTTGGTGATTTCTTATAAAACATCACATTTTGACACATCTGTGTGTATTACATGTAATCTGGAGAGAGCGGTACTGAAAAAAAGAAATTGTCTGCCATGTTTACTGCATACCCAGAAACCTAGTGTATACATATAGTATAACCTGTTAATGAAACAGAGAATGTCGCACAAAAATGAGGTGGAGAACCACACAGGGGTGCACCCACTTAACAGACAACACCCAGTCTGAAAGTGATAAGTAATGAATAAATAATGAAAGTGGGGCACACTCTAAAAGTATAGGGATCTTTATTAACACTATTAGTAATAAAAGCACTCAAATAGTAGCAGATATTAAAATGACAGCAGATCTTGAAAATAAAATTACGAAAAAAGGTCTAAAAGTATAATATTGTAGACAATAAGATTAGACCTTAAATTATAAGTTACCATAAAATGGATAAAATATAAATAAAATCTATTAAATAGAATACTATGGTTAATTTCATGGATCCCAATGAAAACTTAGTGTACGAGTGATCGATCACTATGTGAACACACTTGTTGCTTGGTACAAAGTCCCATAAAGTTGGTATATTATTTATATACTTTGCAGAAAGTCCTTGCTTGCCAATGCTGGCAGTAATCAGTAGCGTATGCAGCCTGTAAATTAAATGTTATACAGTGTTCCGGCTGTTCATACGCACAGCGGCGTCCCGCTGTATTTGCTTTAATAATGCGATCGCTTGGCGAGAATCTGGAGAGGCTTACCCGAGGGTCTTTTAGAGCTGGATGTTGTACTCGCGACTCGGCATACCTGTCTTGATTCCGGTCTCACGAGCTGGTGTCCAGATTTGAATTTTTAAGCGCCAGTGGAGTTTGTTTGTTGCACGCGGTGTCGATGTCTTTCATCACCAGCGTGACAGCAGTTACTCACTTCGGCGGCTCACTGGTAAAAAGATGATTATCCAGACTTCCTCAGTTTTGCAGGGTCTCTCTACTCCATAGGGGGGCTGATACCAGACGCGTTTCGGGGATTTACGAAAATGACCCCTTCCTCAGTGGTTAGTTACCCCCTACTTGTGTTCCATTTTTATAGTGGATGAAGTCTATCAGAAAAGCTGGTTCAAAGTCCCGGATTTTTTTCTCGGATTGGGATCCATGTATATCATTTGGCTTCATACATATGTCAAAAATGGTGTTTTCAACTATTCCATCAGTATCTTATATAAATAAATAACACACATTGTTTAAAAAGTATATATATATATTATCTAAAAGTGTAGGTACCAAACATATGAATATAAAATCATTAAATATATAGATATCAAAGGGGGAAAGAGTGGAATCTTTATATCCTGCTTCAATGAGAGTATATCTCATTGCAACCATAGTATGTAGGTGGATAGCAGGTTTTTCTTAATGCAGACCTACTTACATTATTTAACAATCTCTTTCAATGAATTTCATAAAACAAGGGATCATACCCATTTTATACACACATCACAACAGACGCATATAGATCGCATAAAAACGCACTGGTGTACTTGCAATATGTCCCCAGATAATTTTAATTTGCTCCCCTCCTCAAAGGTCTTTGATTTATTTTATTCAAATAAATAAATAAATAAGTAAATAGATAAATGGTTGCGGTTCCAGTGCGTTTTCATTAACAGTTTGATATTGCAGAGTTACCCTTGATTTTTCTTTTTTTCAAAAGATAATTTTATTTTCAGAAAGCTCTGCAATATTCAATGCATTATAATCAAGTAGTCTAACTGTCAAATTATTGTTAACTTCAATCTCAAGGAGAAAACGCCATATTAATTTCACAATGTCGTGCGGTATGAGTGCGGTTCCGATATCTTCTTTTGTATAGTTGTTCTAACGAATACTGTATTTATGTATCATGTTTACGTAGTCAATGGATGGGGACCAAGTGTAGAGGAGAAACTATGCGACTTTAAAATATCGCACAGTTAATCATCGACAGGTGGTACCCATCCTATAGAAAACCAAATAATTCGAAATCCGCATTCAGACCGGACGGCTGCAGTGTGTTTAATTCAAAAATTCTTTTCGTCTCTAAACGTGACATCTTCTCAACATGGTTGCCACCTCTCCAGTCTTTTTGTACTTTCTCAATTGCTGAATATTTTAAACATGAGGGGTCTTGGTTATGTTTTATTTTAAAGTGATATGACAGTGAGTGATTCTCAAAGCCCTTTTTTATATTCCCAATGTGTTCAGCAATTCGTTTTTTTAAGGTTCTTTTGGTTCTTCCCACATACTGGAGTTTACAGGGGCACTCTATTACATAAATCACATCTTCTGTGCTGCAGGTAAGAAATTCATTGATTTTATGGCAGTGTTTATTTGTGGTTGATTTAATTTCTGTTGTTTTTTTAGGGAACGAGGTCAATTTACAGTTGCCGCATCTGCCACAGCGGAAAAACCCTTTAATATTTGCCCAAGATTGAATGGTCGGAATACATGTTTTCTTCACTGGAACAGTAGGTGCTACTTTTATACTTAAATTAGGTGCTTTAGTGAACACAATTTTAGGTTTAACTGGTATCAATGCATTCAATATTTTGTCCTTTTTTAGTAAGTGCCAATGTTTATTGACAATGGACTGTATTTTCCTAAAGTCTCCATTGAAGGGCAAAATCAAGCGCACATTTGCATCCATTTGATCAACTTCACTATCTCGTTTAATTTTTCTGTCAATAAAAAATTCTTCCCTTTTCATTTCTTTAACCTTATTAAAGGCCACATCTAAAATCTCCATAGGGTACTTTTTTTCTAAAAATTGATTTGTCATAACTGCAGCTTCTTTTTCAAATTCCTCATTTAATGTACAATTTCTTTTCGCTCTCCATAACTGTCCCTGTGGGATATTTATCAACCAATTAGGAAGGTGACAACTATTATATAAAATGTAGCTGTTACAAGCTGTTGGTTTTCTGAACGTTGTACATTGTAATTTGCCTCCCTGTTTTAAAATCCGTAGGTCTAAAAACTCTAATGTAGTTTGACTAATATTACCTGTAAAATTCAGATTCCACTCATTTTTGTTAATATCGTCTAAAAACTTTTTTAAAGAGTCCTCATCTCCCTGCCAAATGAAAAATATGTCGTCGATATATCTTTGCCAGAGCACCAGGTTCGTCCCCAGCCTGGGTTGAATGTTTTCATATTCCCACTGTGCCATGAACAGATTGGCATAGCTGGGGGCAAACCTGGTGCCCATGGCTGTCCCTTGTGTCTGTATGTAATAGTCTCCTGCAAAATAAAAATAATTGTGGGTCAGGATAAAATCTATTGCTTCTACGACATATTGAATTTGCGTTTGATTTAAAATACTCTCCATTGTCAATTGGGATATAACTGCCTTTTTGCCTTGTTCGTGTTTGATCACGGTGTAGAGTGACCGTACGTCAAGGGTACCCATGATCCAATTTTCACCCACATTTAGTGCTTCAATAGTTTTTATGATCTGTGTTGTATCCTTGACGTATGAAGGGATTTGTTTTACTCTAGGTTGTAGTATTACATCAATGTATTTGGATAGATTTGAGGTCAGTGATCCAATCCCTGATATGATCAGGCGGCCAGGTGGGTTCACATTATCTTTATGCACCTTAGGCAGACAATAAAAAACAGGGATACGTGGGGATTTATTAATTAAAAAGTTCTGTTCATCTTCATTTAAAATTCCCATTTCCCTACCTTTATTACATAATATTCTTAATTCCGTTAAAAATAATTCAGTCGGGTCATTTAAAAGTTTTTTGTATGTGCTACTATCTGCAAGCTGACGTAAACATTCAGCATTATATTTTTCTAAGTCCTGCACTACTATTGCCCCGCCTTTATCCGCGGGGCGAATAACGATGCTCTCTTCTTTCTGTAGTTCTTTCAGGGCTTTTACCTCAGTGTTAGTCAAGTTATTGCGTTTGTATCTAATTTTTTCTTTTAATTTACGGATATCGTATTCCACACATTCTTTGAAACTAGCCATCTCTTGGCTTATCTCATTTCTGGGGTATTTCTTTGACGTTCTTTTTAAGTTAGTATGAGCAAATGTGTTGTCAATTACGATTTCTCGATCTATGGGATTCTTCAAAAAATATTTTTTTAGGCACAGACGTCTTATGAATTTTTCGACACCAATAAAGGTGTCAAATTTATTCAATTTATTCGTGGGAGCAAATTTAAGACCTTTATTTAATAAAGTGACCTGTGCATTAGTTAAGTTTTTAGTGCTCAAATTGATAATAGAATCATTAGTGATTACTGTATTGTCTATCTGTGTTTTCTCCCTCTTCTTTCTCCCTCCTCTACGTATCTTTCCCTTTCTCCGTGATTTCTTGTCTTCATCCGGTGATCCTGGGTGTTGTAGTGCTCGTGTTGTTGTGTTTTTTCTATTCTGAAATGTTGTGTCCTGTGTGGTTCGTGCGGAATCTGAAGTCTGTGTCTGAGGTTGTATTGGTGTTCTATTTGCGGTTCCTTGTGTCGTGTATGTGTTCTCCCTTGTGGTGATTCGTGTCTCATCCGTGTTCTGTGATGTGGCGGTGTCCTGTCTAAAAAATGTTCCCGTTCTTCCAAAACTTCAAATCTATTTTGGACGGGTATAGTGAAGTCATAGAATGTGTCTTCTTTTGTATACTTTTCCCTGTTAGATCTACCCTCACCTTGTGTAAGATTGGGTGTGCTGGGTCTAGTTAATGTATCCCGTTGTATTTCCCCGCTGTCAAGGTTTCTTTTATTTAGTCTACTTTCGTAACTGATCTTTTTAGTTTTTTTATCTATAATCTCTTGCTCAATTCTATCCAAATTGGTGCATAGTCTGGATTGGGACGTCAAAAATTCCATATTTTGAGGTAGTTTATCTACGATCGGACGTAGTTCATTAATTTTATTGGATGTCTCTGTTAAAATCTCCAGTCTTCGTTTAACAATTAGTTTGACAAGAGAGAGGGAGTATTGATGTAATGTATCATCCCATTCTTTGACAAAAGCCTGGCTACATAAGTCTTGAGCTGGGTTTTTAGTTAATCTCAATCCTTTGGGGATATGGTTGCTTTCTATGTAACGGGTTAATGTTTTTACTTCCCACCTTTGTTTCAATTGTCTGACCAAAAGAGCTTCTAATTCTCTAAAAGTATCTCTCATAGATACAGTATCATTATTATAATTAGTCTCATTAGTTACAAAGGAAAAATTATCTACTTTTTGTTTTTTTGTTTCCACATGATCCCATATACTTCTGGTCGCCTCCTCATTTTGTGCAGACATAATGGGTGGTAAACAATTGGTTAATGAAACAGAGAATGTCGCACAAAAATGAGGTGGAGAACCACACAGGGGTGCACCCACTTAACAGACAACACCCAGTCTGAAAGTGATAAGTAATGAATAAATAATGAAAGTGGGGCACACTCTAAAAGTATAGGGATCTTTATTAACACTATTAGTAATAAAAGCACTCAAATAGTAGCAGATATTAAAATGACAGCAGATCTTGAAAATAAAATTACGAAAAAAGGTCTAAAAGTATAATATTGTAGACAATAAGATTAGACCTTAAATTATAAGTTACCATAAAATGGATAAAATATAAATAAAATCTATTAAATAGAATACTATGGTTAATTTCATGGATCCCAATGAAAACTTAGTGTACGAGTGATCGATCACTATGTGAACACACTTGTTGCTTGGTACAAAGTCCCATAAAGTTGGTATATTATTTATATACTTTGCAGAAAGTCCTTGCTTGCCAATGCTGGCAGTAATCAGTAGCGTATGCAGCCTGTAAATTAAATGTTATACAGTGTTCCGGCTGTTCATACGCACAGCGGCGTCCCGCTGTATTTGCTTTAATAATGCGATCGCTTGGCGAGAATCTGGAGAGGCTTACCCGAGGGTCTTTTAGAGCTGGATGTTGTACTCGCGACTCGGCATACCTGTCTTGATTCCGGTCTCACGAGCTGGTGTCCAGATTTGAATTTTTAAGCGCCAGTGGAGTTTGTTTGTTGCACGCGGTGTCGATGTCTTTCATCACCAGCGTGACAGCAGTTACTCACTTCGGCGGCTCACTGGTAAAAAGATGATTATCCAGACTTCCTCAGTTTTGCAGGGTCTCTCTACTCCATAGGGGGGCTGATACCAGACGCGTTTCGGGGATTTACGAAAATGACCCCTTCCTCAGTGGTTAGTTACCCCCTACTTGTGTTCCATTTTTATAGTGGATGAAGTCTATCAGAAAAGCTGGTTCAAAGTCCCGGATTTTTTTCTCGGATTGGGATCCATGTATATCATTTGGCTTCATACATATGTCAAAAATGGTGTTTTCAACTATTCCATCAGTATCTTATATAAATAAATAACACACATTGTTTAAAAAGTATATATATATATTATCTAAAAGTGTAGGTACCAAACATATGAATATAAAATCATTAAATATATAGATATCAAAGGGGGAAAGAGTGGAATCTTTATATCCTGCTTCAATGAGAGTATATCTCATTGCAACCATAGTATGTAGGTGGATAGCAGGTTTTTCTTAATGCAGACCTACTTACATTATTTAACAATCTCTTTCAATGAATTTCATAAAACAAGGGATCATACCCATTTTATACACACATCACAACAGACGCATATAGATCGCATAAAAACGCACTGGTGTACTTGCAATATGTCCCCAGATAATTTTAATTTGCTCCCCTCCTCAAAGGTCTTTGATTTATTTTATTCAAATAAATAAATAATAAGTAAATAGATAAATGGTTGCGGTTCCAGTGCGTTTTCATTAACAGTTTGATATTGCAGAGTTACCCTTGATTTTTCTTTTTTTCAAAAGATAATTTTATTTTCAGAAAGCTCTGCAATATTCAATGCATTATAATCAAGTAGTCTAACTGTCAAATTATTGTTAACTTCAATCTCAAGGAGAAAACGCCATATTAATTTCACAATGTCGTGCGGTATGAGTGCGGTTCCGATATCTTCTTTTGTATAGTTGTTCTAACGAATACTGTATTTATGTATCATGTTTCCATTCAAGTCAATGGGTCCGCAAAAAAAACGGAACACATACGGAAATGCATCCATATGTCTTCCGTATCCATTCTGTTTTTGCAGAACCATCTATTGAAAATGTTATGCCCAGCCCAATTTTTTCTATATAATTTCTGTATACTGTATATGCCATAAGGAAAAAAAAAACAGTAAAACGGAACAGAAACGGAAACACAACGGAAACAAAAAACAGAACAACGGATCCGTGAAAAACGGACCGCAAAAGACTATGAAAGCCATACGTTCGTGTGAACTAGGCCTAAAGGTGGTAAATGCTAATGTGACATTACCCTTACTCTAGAAGTTGCGACCGTTATTTGTGCGTATATAAAGATGCTGTTATTTGTCGCACTGACCCACAGCCTATTTACAAGTTGTACTTTAACTTAAGCGCTCCTGTTTTCATTTTTACAAACTTACTGGAAAATGGGGTGTGCAGGGATTATCCTAGTCTATTTCATTCCATCTGGGAACAAAGGTGATCTGATAAATGTTGCATAATTGACCCCAAGAGAGTTCTGCCTTTGGGGAACATTCGGTGTCAGGATTTCCAAGTCATTGAGACTTCGGAGGAAGACACCTTCAGCCAAATGCTGAGGGACAGAGGTTCAGCCTCATTAGAATGAGATCCGGAGACTAATATTACTCCAGGAGATAAGATTTATTACATTGCAGGAAGAGAAATACAGGAAATCTTGTTGCAGGAACTGATTTTATTCTTGGTGATTTCTTATAAAACATCACATTTTGACACATCTGTGTGTATTACATGTAATCTGGAGAGAGCGGTACTGAAAAAAAGAAATTGTCTGCCATGTTTACTGCATACCCAGAAACCTAGTGTATACATATAGTATAACCTGCTGACAAACATGAGTCTGCTATAAGTATCTACTAAAGGATATGAAGGGTGCTGCGGAGATTTACATTTCTAGCAAACCAATATAATCTTTTTTAGATCTTCCTTGCTTGTTGGGGTTTAAATAGTTGTTCATATAGTTTCTATAAAATACAAACTTTTGTCTCGTTCTCATATCTCCATTTTTCACGAACGTGTGCTAACCTCTTTTTCCATGGATAACACACCGCCACCATGGATAACAAATCTCATTAAATCACTGGGTAATAAAATCAGCAGCAAAACGGACCTGTAAGGCTTATTGCACACGAAAGTGTGCACTCTGTGGCCGTATTGCAGACCGCATTTACAGATCCGCAATACACGGGCACCGTTCCGTGTGCATTCCGCATCACGGATATGGACCCATTCACTTCAATGGGTCCGCAAATCCGGAGATGCAGAATGGTGCGGAACGGAAGCACAGAACGGAACCATACAGAAGCACTACGGTGTGTTTCCATGGGGTTTCATCCCGTACTTCCGTTCCGCAAA